>NW_028258354.1:13037176-13344129 GCF_053883595.1 Heterocephalus glaber | reverse complement strand
ATTCAAATTTAAACCCTATAAAAGTAGAGACTTGTTCAGTTCATATTCTGAGGATGTTTGTATGATAGTTTCTGATACATAATAGGTTCTCAATACACATTAGTTGAGTGAATGAATGAAGGCATTGTGTGAGATACACAATAAATATAACAATGGCTCCATTGCATATGAAGCTTCTGATCTGTTTGCAGTCCAAAATAAGAGCATCTCATGACTAAGTAGTAAGCTATATGTGGTACTGACCATAAGTGAGACATTCAGAGTGTAGGAAATGTAAAAGACCTAAGCGCTGGGCTTCTTTTCCAGTATTCACACACTGCTCCTGTATGCAAATCTTCTAACTGAATGTAAAGAATTTCCATTCCCATTGTTGTGGTTATAGCAGGAGCTAAATGATGCAAAAGCTGACTGCTGTTAGTTTATGTACCAACTGCTTATCCAGTCAACTTTTTTTTCCAGTGTCTTCTCATTCTGTATGTTTTCAACAGAAATATTTTGAGTGGGTTTTAAGTCTTACTCAAACTTCCGAGACAAGATTCATATGAGAGATGACCTTAAAGTTCTTTTCACATTAATTCATAGGCAATAAATAAGAGACATAGTGAGAATTAATGATACCAACACAGCAAAAGATATTTGAATAGTTTTGTTTTCTCACTTGATATATGTTTGGTCTTCATTGATTACTTTACTTTGTCTTTTTGAAGCATAATTTGTGGAAATGAACTCTTTTTGGAGTATTACTTATTCATTTAACAGACATGGAATTCAAGCCTGAGCAGCATCCCTAGCTGAGTACTACTACTTTGGTCATCTGTTTATGGAACTTCTTGCATTCTCTTCTCAAGGATATCGTCCTTTTTCACTATAGACATAATAGTAAACATATTCTTATATAAATACCCTAAAGTTTAATATAATTGTTTTAATTTTATAGTTTCCCTTTGAAAAATGAGGAAATAAGGCTTAACGAATCTGTCTGAGAGAAACAAGTGAGCAAGGAAGACACTGCAGGGGAATCTTAGTGTTCTTTACCACCTGTTTTCTTCAGAGCAATCCTAAAACAGTTAAGACTTCAAGAATGTACTGCCTTTGGTTTCCAAATAAATGACTTGGGGTGCGAAAAGCAGCACATCCGCCCTGTGGTTGAGAGTTGTTTTCTGAGTAGCTTAGCTTTGAACTTCTCTGTAGTGCTGGGTTAGTGGTACTCCCCTGGCCTGGCTTGGAGATTCCTTTCTAACTCAAGATACTTTCTGTTTACTGAAAGACCCCAAGATGACAGAGGAAGACTCTGTTGGTTTCCTTATTTCCTGTCTTTAGGCTGCAGCAATCACAGCTTCAAAAAGCGTATTTCTACACGAATGAAAGGATACTTACATCCTAGTTCATCAGGAAAGCAGCATCCCACACTATTCAATTCATCAACTCAACCCAAATCTTTATTCAGTACTCTCCCCATTCAAGTTTTAGGGGAAGAATAGCAATTGTTTAGGGAATATATTTAGTTATATTTAAAGTATTCCATTATGATATACTTCTACAACGTATAATAATTAGTTTAAAAAAATATGGCTACAAACTTAGTTCCTATTATTTATAATAAAATGGTAATGTGACTGTTTTCTCCCATCCTTCAAAATTCTAAACCAGGGAACACACACATAAGGATTGTAGTTAGGTGAAAATGAAAGTGTCATTTTATTAATATTAACAAAAGACCTACGACTTGAAAATAGATGTGTTTTAGTAAACAAGCCTTAAAAACTAACCTTTAATATATACCTTCTTTCTTTCATACAAATTGAAGAAAATAGTTCTGTAATACAAACAACCTGATTCACTCACTCAGCTAGCAGATGGAAGCACTGATCATCTCTTCCCACTGCTGCTCCTAATCAGGAATGGCCCTAACTAGGTATGCAAAAACCCAAACAGGACTACTTGCCCTAGGGCAGGAAACCAGTCCCTAACAAGTGGACAATGACCTAACCCCTCTGGGAGACTATGGAGCAATAAATATTAGGCTCTGACTGATTAGCATGGGGAAGGCAGGATTCTGGTCATAGGAGTGAGAGGTATTACACACAAAATGTTACCAGTTGTAGAATGAGGAGATGGGTCGCCATTTACAACCACCCAATACATGCTTTGTACCACGCTATGATGTGAAGGGCTCCACTTAGATAGAATAAGATATCAAGATGTCCCTCAGTATTGTGCAGCAACAAATCAGAGTCATAATGATTTCTTAGTACACACATGAGAAACTAGCTGTGTATCCTAGTTTAGTCATAAAATCCCAATTAGCCTCAATTTCCTTGGACATTGACTACTATTTATCTACTCAATAATCAGTCTCCCCATTTCCTCAGCAATTATCGCTACATTGACAGGATAGATCTGTGTTCAGATTAAAATAAACAAACAAACAAAACAAACATACATTTCTCAACCTTCCTACCAGTTGGAAATGGCCAATGGGGAATTTCTTCAAATGAAAGTAATTTTGCTGGGGGTTATACCCTTCCTCTTTTCTCCCTTCTCAAACCAAAGCAAGATTGTGATAGCTGGAACTCCTGCAACTGAAAGGTTACCATGAGGTCATCTTGGGATGGAAGGCACCTATTAAAGGTGATGAAGCAGAGAGGCTGAAGGAGTCTGATGATGATAGAGCCACTTGATTTTCAGGCTTCCTTTTCTCATGAGATAAAAATAAAATCCTATTTTGATAAAGCTACTGTTGACTGAGTGTTCTATTATATGTACCCACCTAATCATAGTTGACAAATAATTCAGATGTAATAATATTTACTTGTGTGAGAGAAGAGGAATAAGAGAGGACTCTTTGCAAACAATGCCATATTAATGTCATAGTTTTGTGTTCATGGTGTTATTCTTTTTGTCCCTCCCATCCTATGCCAGACCTCAGCTTCCCGAGGGCCTGGGGAGGTCATTTCTTGAGGATCGCTCTTTCTGGTCTAGTAGCATCCTTTGCAGAGTCAGCCATGTTATCATTGGCAGGAGCTGGAAAAAAATGTAAGAATGGTCCAGAGAATGGAATGATTTCTTCAGGGTTCCTAAGAGTAAAAGTCAGACCTACAGGTGATGATGGAGGAAGGTCTTGAAGCTGTGTTGATGAGACTTGTATACATGACCTACAGAATCCTTGGGCATTTGAGTACAAATAACTTCATTATCTGATAAGTAATGGGCAAAAAGAATCTAAAGTGATTAAGAGAGAAAGACATATCTTCCTAGAGATGCTGAGGAAGCCACACATATCCCTGGTCTGTATTCTGGTCAGTAAATCCACCTGTCCTTGACACACGGGAGCATATACTGGTGTGGAAGAACCTTTATCCCTAAGACCTTGTCATTAGCCTTGCCTCAGTCCCAAAGAACCTATCAACTTCTCCATCCTTGGATCTTGCTGCACTCCACTGCTCACTAGGTCCCCAGATGTCCTAGAGGCTTCTCTCCCCCTCCACCCGTCTCTTTTTCTTTTTTTTTTCATCCTGAGGATTGAGCTCAAGACCTTGTGCATACCCCAGCCCAGTCCTCAGGGGCTCTTTACCAGGCTTTCTGCCCCTCTCTGCCCCTCTCAGTATACTGGTAAAGGGGACAGTGTTACTTCAACAAAAACCTTTTATTTTAAGGGTAACTCTAATAACACTGGAAGAAAGTAGGTAGATAACAAAACCAATATGAGCAGTTAGAAAGCTTATGAAGCTGTGTAATGCTTCTCCATTCACATGTCCTGGTCTAATAGATTCTGAGACTATGACAGAAGAGCTATTGCTCCTCTGGTTGACACTGGAGCGTGAAGTTCTCTGAACTGTTAGTGGCTCAGGTGGTGGTCAGGAGCTCTCAGGGACAATAGAGCAGATTCCCCTTGTCACAAGAGAAAATTTTCATTTCTGAAAATCTCCAAACTATACCCATTTCATCTTAGTGTGCTTTTTGCAAAGTGCCGATCCTGTGTAGGTGTATTTTATGTTATGCAAGAGTTTGTGTGGACTGCCCAAGCACCAAACTGACATTTATGGAAAGCTCTTTTTTTTAGAACAAACAAATTGATGTCTAAAAATGAACTTGTAAATGAGTATTTGGGATTCAAATTTCCAAGTTATTGTGTTTATTATATGTACTACTCACAGTGCACATTAAATTTCTAGATAGATTAATACTCATTTTTAGTTCATATATTTATAAACACTATTATTTTATTATTTTTCAGGTAAAATTACCTACTACTTTGTGGATAATAAAGTCAAATCTTATAAAGGTGACAATTTTCCACAAGTTAGTTTATAGCTTTAATGTCAAACATAGCTTTAATGTAATTCTTTTCAGGATTAGGTCAATTGGGTTTTAAATTGCTTGGGAAATTATACAAGAAAAATGTCAGGGGATATTCCAAAGAAACTGAAGAATAATAGAAAATTGTTACTAACAGATAGTAGATACATTATGTATATTTAAATAGCATAATGTAATATAAATATACACACAAATAAATATGAAAAATAAAATGAATGTTCAATGACACTGTATGAATAAGTGAAAAACAAAACAAAACAACCACCACAACAACAATAAAAACATTGTGATGTTACAAGGACGGTATGCTAGCATCTTTTTCCATTGTTTTTAATGTTGTTATAATGTTACTGGAACAAATAGAAAAAGAAAAAATTTCATCAAACATTCCTACATTTTTCACTTAAAATTAAGCAGGCAGGATAGAGGCATTGATGGACAGTGGGGTCTCAACACATCTCATATTGCCAGGGATTCTTTGATAAGCTCTGTAAGTGGCCCCTTCCTGGCTTTGTGTTCAGGTTGGAGCAGAAACATTTGCATGATTTAATTATTTTATTTTATTTGTGCATTTCAGATTAAAGATTAAAAAAAGTCACTCTGACTTGCTGTAGACTTTTTCTTATAGCACAGTAACGTTTACTTCTCATCCTTTTTTTTATTAGTACATATTTGCAATACATAATGTTTACATTCCCTATGTGGACTTGGTACATGTACCTAACACATCTTAATTCCTTTGTTCATCCCCTTTTCCTCCGTTCCCTCCCCCTTCTGTCTCTTGATGCCCTTTCCACTTGAGAAAGATCATCTCCCTGCTATAGACATTTTTAAGGGTTGAAAATAAAAGAATAAAGTATGATTGTGTGAAGCTTGTATTGAAAAAATTCCATCTTCTTAGGTAATTTGAATAATGGTCTCTGGAGAAATATGATTCAGAGGTTATTTATTTTTAAGTTGCACACTGTATAGGGAATAAGTCAAAGTTTTTTTTTCTTTTTGGTACTGGGAATTGAACTTGGGTCCTTGTGCTTGCAAGGCAGGCAGTGGAACCACTGAGCTAAATCCCCAGCCCAAAGTTTTGTTTTTTACAGCAGTTTTCTTCTTTAATCTGGTACTCAAGTAAGCATAGTGGTTTACCTATATATTTACAAATTCCCTAAACTTTTATCATAGATTATTGGAATAAACAGTTTATACATAGGAAAATGCACAGAACTGGTCCTGACAATTTTAAGAAATTACAATAAAGAAGTTACTTGATAGTGTGCTTTGTCCAGGTTAGCCATGAAAGCTACATGTCACACCATGTCATTGTCTTCCCATCATTTTTTTCCTATAGATTATTTTTAGGTACATAAATCCTTTTGTTCCCAGAAAGAAGTTAGAAGAACACTTTTTTATTGAGTGGGGCGGTGCTTGAACTAAACTTTAGCCTTGGCTCATCAGTATTTCTTGGTAACCTGAAATTATCAAACTATTCTGGCCTTGGATGCCCTAATTATAAAATGGAAATAAAATATCTATGTCTGCATCTCACTGTGACTTCAATTCACAAAAGAAATGTTGCTTATTTCCAGAAGTGACTTTATGGAAATCAGAGTCCCATTCACAGGAAAAAAGAATCTGAACTCATGTCTCACTCCATATGTACATCAAATAAAGTACAGATGGATCAATCTTTAATTATATGAAATAAAACTATAAATTGTCCAAAGAGATAATATTTTTATAACTTTGGAGTTGCTCTTGGATTTTTAATATTCTTCATTTATTTTATTTTAAATGTACCTATGAAACATTCTGAGTAAAAAGCAATTGTCTTATAATCATTATCTCACAGTAAATAATGAATTAGTCAGTCCCTTTTGTCCCAGGTCATTTTCCTGAGGTTATATGATGAAACTGAGGCTGAATGTCCTGCAAGAGTAGGTGGAGTCTCCATAGGCAATGGAGCAAGACAAAAACAACAGTGGATTTTTTGCATTTATATATATATATATATATATATATATATATATAGAGAGAGAGAGAGAGAGAGAGAGAGAGAGAGAGAGAGAGAGAGAAACACCAGCCACCTCCCTCCTCCCCAAAGAGAGGAGCAAGAGCGATGGGAACAAACAAACAACACAAACAAAAAATCTTTTACTCCTTAGAGAAAGTATGGAAAAGATCCTGGGTTCTCCCTCTAGATTTTGCAGTATAAATACATCTTTGTAAGAGCCAGAGATACATAGGGTGTCTCCAGCTTTATCTTGTGAGATTTGTCCAAAATCTGGGCACCACCTCTTTTAAATATAAATACCTAGAGAAGTACCACTTCTATGTTCCTTAGACCTTGAGGCTTATTCTAGAAACCTAGTCCAGGCTGTGACCATTGGCCTTCTTGGATTAGAGAAATGGTTTAGAGGAAAAATGGATTAGAGAAAAAAATGGCTACAAGTTTAATTCTCCTAGTTTGTGCAGAGTAACACTCTTCTAAAGGAAGTGAAAACAAACATTACAATGTGTATTTTCATGTCTCAGAAGACAAGAACAGTGAAAAATCAAGTGAAATTTTACTTCATCATAGTAAAGAATCTTTTTCTAAACAGAACACAAAGGCTAGAAACCCTAAAAATTGACAGATTTGACTATGTAGTAATAATTTAAAAAATCAGTATATTCAAAACTATATGGAAGGGCCAGGGATTTAGCTCAGTGGTTTCGCCGCCTGCTGCCCAAGCACAAGGACCTGAGTTCGATCCCCAGTACCAAAAACCCAAAAAACCAAAAAAAACTATATGGAAAATAGTCAAGCTAGAAAAAATCCATATATTTACAGCTTATATATAAAGAGCCACTATGTCTTAATTCTTAAAAAGGCAAACAAAAAAGAGTTTTAAAATTTGTACAAAGGGCACAAATCTTCACAAAAGAAGAAAAAATAAAAACCTACCACACACCTACAGAGAGGCTCACTAGTAATCAAATAAATGCAAATGAAGACAATATATGGCATCTCTGTTGTGACAAACAGCAAAATGACGAAAAGCAATGTCTGGAAACATTAAGCTGTGGTGAGTCGGCCCTTTCCTACTTCATAAGAGAGGCTGCTGTGTTTCTTCAGGTTTCTTTGGCATTACGTATTGTGGTAGGCAGAATAAACCCAAAGATGTTTACATCCTAATCCTTAAAACCAGATGAGATTGAGGTTCCCCGTTAGCTGACGTGAAGAGAAAGCTGATTCTGGATTAGCCAATGGAGCCGCTGTAATCCCAAGGGTCCTTAAAAGTGGAACAGGGAAGTAGAAGAAGAGAAGGACTTGACTTGTGGTTAGCAGGTTTGAAGGTTGTTCTGAGCCAAGAGGGCAGAAAGTGGGCAGAAGATGGAAAAGACAAGGAAACAGATTCTCCCCACCAGCCGCAAGAGAGGGATGCGACATTTACAACACAGTGATTTTATCCCAGTGAGACCTGGGTCAAACTTCTCGCCTACAGAACTGCAAGATAATTACTTCATGGTTGTTAAAGCCACTTAGTTTGTGATAATTTGTTTCAGTAGTGATAGGAAACTAATATACTTAGGCTTTAAAAGTGTGCGGTATTTGACTAGCTGACCAGAAGCCATTATTAAAATCTCTAGCTCACACATTTGACCCTCCTGTCTCTTTCTCTCTCTCCCCTGTCACTGTAACATGGGAAAACCGAAGCCCCAGGAAAACCCTACTGTCCTGGGGCTTGACTGTAGTGCAGTTGAATATTGCTGGAGAAAGGCAACCAGCCTGGTTGGGCTCACTTGAAGTTCAAGATCCGATCACTAATATCGAAACAGACTTTAGTGTTGTCTGGCAGTGATACTGTTTGTCTAGTCCATTAAGTCTCTGACACCCTAGATAACTGGTATATACTTTTCCCTCTCTTTTCCAACCTCTCGTATCTCCTCCTTGAGACCTGCTCCCCTCTGTGAACTTCTTTGTGTAGGGACAGGTGGCTTCTAGGCAGGGAAAATATAGCCTTCGTTAAAAATTAATAGGGAATCATACTAAAAGCAGCTTCTGCCTCTACAGGTAGACTCTACAGTTAGAGCAATCAGAAAGACAAAAGATAGAGAAACTACTCCCAGAGAGGTGCCAGGCAACACAGTTACCATAAGAATTTATCGGAAAGAGTCTACAAAGCACGAAGGAAGCCAGAAACATAAAAGACCAAGGAAACCAGCACCCTCACCCACCTTTGATAAAATGCAAAGGAGATAAGGGACAGCCACCTGAGTGCTCTTATTTAACACATAACACACACACACACACACACACACACAGACCTACACATACACATGCATATATGTTCTCATTTTAACATCACTATATTATTGCACCAGATACACACATGTCACTTTGACTTAATCATTAAGTCTAATTTACCTTTCTATAAGTCCCACCCCCACTTATCCAGCACAAAGGGAATGGGAAAAATCAAATGGCCAGAAAGAAATTACAAAGTGGTGTGTACATCCATCCAACCCCACCACAACACTTACTACTTCAAGAAAGCTGAAGCCTCAGACATGAACCTTCACTTGCTGCTTCCTTACCACACCTCCCACCCATCTGCCTCTGTGCTCATTTACTACCCTGCATTCTGAAACTTCTCGCTCTAGCTTACTCAAATACATGCTCTAAACAGTATTGCAACCTCCTTGTTCATCATCAAATTTTCCTCAATAATGAATTATTCTCATTGTCATACAAACATTTAATTTTTACCATCCTAAAAAGAAATGCTTTCAATCCCTGGTACCCAAAGGAAAAAAAAAAGAAAAGAAAAGAAAGAAAAGAAGCGCTTAACTCCATGACTCCTTCTACCCCAGGCTCAATTCTTTTTCCATTTTGAAAGCAAAACCCAGAGTTGAAAGAGTTATCTATGATTATTGTCCAATTATTTCCTCCTATTCCTTGAACCTATTCTGATCAGGTCTTTTGCCTCCACTGTTTCACAGAAGTTTACCGTGCAATTTCACCAATAACAACCAGATTCTCTAAATCCAAGTTTCTTCTCCCTCCTTGTCTGATTTATCAGTAACATTTAACATAAATGATCCATCCTTGCCTTTTGGATTTTTTTCACTTCCCTACAAGATATCATTCTTTTAGTTTTCTTCTTACCGCAGACTTTTTTGCTGGATCATCTGTAGTTTCTCATCTCCCAGTTTCCATATATTTGAAGTTTCCCTAAATTCGAGCTCTACTTTAGAGCTGCATTAGTCAGTGGTTGCTAGGACACAATCACTGACACTCTCTGTTTAAAGAAGGAGAGGTTTATCTGGTTCACACTTTCAGAGGATTCAGTCCATGGGATGCTGGCTTCAAGGAAGGAACATCATTGCACAAGGATGGTGGAGAACAGCTGCTCGACCTGTGGTCAGCCAGTAAACAGAGCCTAGGGGAAGACCACCCAAGAGAAAGGAGTCAGGGACCAGATTTAGTATCTCAGGCCACACCATAATTATCCAAATCCCTTATGTGGCTTGCAAGCCAATCAAGTTGACAATCCAGCTTAACTGTCACAGGAGTCTAATATGTACATCAAATTTAATAACTTCAGAGTGGAACTCCCTTTAACTCACTCCACTCCTGGTTTTCCTCATTTACTCAGGCCAGATATCTTTGACTCACTTTAATTCTTTTTGAATTCTCATATACAATGTCCAACTCCTTACAAATCCCAAACTGGCTACATTGAAAATATACACAGTATCTGACAACTAAGTTTTTAAAGAATCATCTCTTATCATCCTGATCTAATCTACAAAATTTCTTTTACAAAAGCTTTGTAGCTGTATTACTGCCACCTTTGCTAGTTCTCAACATAGAAAGCCAGAGTGCTCCTTTTAAAATGCAAGATAAATCTGTAGCTCTCAAACCCATGATAAATAACTATTTTAAAAACCTCCATTCCATCATGAATGGTTGCTTTTCTAAGCTACGTTACAGAATAAGTTACCCTAAAAATAAAATAAAACAAAACATGTCACTTAACTTTTTTATTATTACATGTTTGTGATACATAATGAATACATTTATCGTGGGCCATTGGTACATATACATGTCTCATATTGGTCCTTTGAACTTGGCCTTCCTTTCTCTCTCCTCGCTTTCTCTATCCCTACATGCCCTTTCTATCTTCAAATAGCCCTACCTCCTTGTTTCCTACCATCTATCTTTTATTTTGGTCTTTAAATTATGTACAATTTAGGTTTCTCACTTCAGAGAAATCGTGTGATATTTAACCTTCTATGCCTGATTTATTATTGTGGTCTCAAGGTGCATACATTTTCCTACAAATGACTCAAATTTATTCTTCTTTATTCCTGAGAAATATATATATATATATCTCACAATTCTTTTGTCCATTCATCTGTTAATAGACATATAGACCATTTCTAAGATTTAGCTATTGTGAGTTATGCTGCTGTAAACATGTCATTTTTAGTTATTGCATTTAAAAGCTAGAAAATAATAAAAGAGAAATTTCTATAACAAGTTCTAAATGCTTATTATTAGAATTTGGATTTGTTTTATCAAGAACTTGTAACATATTGCTTACAGGCTGGCATAGATCTGCAGATGAGACTCTGGGGAATATAAGGATGGATCTTTTCTATTTATTGCTCAGACCTCCCAGCGACTTCCATGTGCTGCTCAGTAGCAGACTCAGCCTGCAGTGATGGAAACCTCCTCTATGATCTCGGCTTCCCTGTGCACTTAGTTCTTCTCTGGCACATTGACCCCTTTCCACACTAGCCTCCTGCTCCTCCCTGACCAGGTCACACATCTTCTTACCCTACAGCTTTGTTCTTGCAGTTTCTTCTGCCTAGAATGTGTTTTCCTGGGAAAGTCACAGGACTTGTCTTCTTCTTTAGCTCACTACTTAAATCTCGCTTCTAGTTGCTGCCCTCCCTCCATACTTGGTTTAAAAATAGCCATCCTTAACAAAATATTTCAGTTATTTATTGCTTTTCTATATTAGAATGTAAATTCTACAAAATTGGAACATTCTCTATTCTGTGCATTGCTGCTTTCCTAGTAACTAGAATAGACCCTGGCATGCAGTAGATGATAAAAACATTTCTTGAGTGAATAACTAATTGAATGATTCCAACAATTAAGAATATAGCATAATATCAGCTATATGTTAAAAGTTAAATGTATCTCAAAGACCTTGGCATAGGAAAAGACTTTGTGAACAAAAACCTCAGTAGCACGGGAACTAGCACAAAGAATCAACAACTGGGATCTCATCTTATTAAAAAGCTTCTGCACTGCAAGAGAAACCACCAACAGAGCAGAGAGACAACCTACAATGTGGGAAAAAACATTTTATCAGCTGTTCCTCAGACAAAGGACTACTATCTAGAATAAAGAACTTAAAAAAATCAGACTCTCCAAATATAATGACTCAACTCAAAAATGGGCATCTGAAATGAACAGACATTTCTCAGACAAAGAAATAAAAGCAGCAAATAACCTTCCAAAAAATGTTCAACATCACTGGTCATTCGAGGGATACAGATGAAAACAACACTGAGATTCCACCTCACCCCAGAAAGAATGGCTCCTATCAAGAAATCAATCAATAACAAATGCTGGTGGGGTTGTGGGGAGAAAGGAACCCTTCTCCATTGTTCGTGGGAGTGCAGACTGGTGCGACCACTATGGAAATCAGTGTGGAGATACCACAAAGAACTAGGGATGGAGGTCCCATTTGACCCAACTATTCCCTTGCTGGGTATTTTCCCCAAAGAATTAAAAGAATCATACCACAGAGATATATGTGCACCCATGTTTATAGCTGCACAGTTTGTAATAGCTAAAGTTTGAAAACAGCCTAAGTGCCCATCAACTGGAAACTGGATAAAGAAGATGTGGGTTTTTTTTTTTTAATAAAATGGAGTACTACTCAGCCATAAAGAACAAGAAACTAGAGTCATTTATAGCTAAATGGATGCATATTGAAGCCATACTCTTAAGTGAAATAAATAGGACACACATGTGTAAATACCAAATAGTTTCTCTAGTGTGAGAAACTGAGAGTGTAAATAAGGATTAAAAGGATTAATAAGTAATAATTGATACTTTGAAATAGGAAAAGCTCCAAGGGGGTAGGGGTGGTGGGAGGAGATGGGGAGAGGAAAGAATGGAAAGGAAAAATTATGTGAAAAGAAAAAAAAATGGAAAGGAAACCTATGTAAATAGGGAAGGGTGGAGGGGTGAAGGGTGCATAGGTAATGGGGAAAAAATAAGAACCAAGTTACATCATGTATAGGTACAAGCACCCAATGATCAATGTAAACATATTGTATACCTAAAATGTACCAATAAAAGAATTTAAGCAAAAAAAAAGAATTAAAAGAATCATACCACAGTGATATAAGCATACCCATGTTTATAGTGGCACAGTTTATGATAGCTAAAACTTGGAAACAGCCCAATTGCCCATCAACTGGAGACTGGATAAAGGAGATGTGGGTTTTTTTCCCCCATAAAATGGAGTACTACTCAGCCATAAATAATGAGAAACTAGAGACATTTATAGCTAAATGGACGCACATTGAGGGCATATTCTTAAGTGAAATAAATAGGACACACATGTTTAAATACCGAATAGTTTCTCTAGTGTGAAAAGCTAAGTGTAAATAAGGTTCAAAATGTATAACTGATGATGTGAAATAGGAAGAAAAGGTCTAAAGGAGTAGGGGAAGTGAGAGGGGTAGGGGAAGGAAAGAATATGAGAAAAGGAAAAATGGAAACAAATTCTTTGTAAATAGGGAAAGGTAGAGGGGGTGAAGGGAGGGGAGGGGAATGAGGAACAAATAAGAATCAAGATACATCACGTAAAGGTACAAGGTCCCAATGATGAATGTAACTGTACCGTATACCTAAAATGTACCAATAAACTTAATGGAGAAAAAAACACTTAAATGTACTAAAAAGTTCACAGTGATCTTAAAATACAGAGTCTGCCAAAAAATAATACACCCTTCAGGAAATAAAAACTATTACAAATATTTTAATACTAAATTTATTGAAACATCATGAGATTAATAAAAGCTACCTTTGGCCTCTACAATTACAAGAAGTGCTTAAAGTGGTGGGCATTAGCTTCCAGACGTTTATTAGTACAGCGAACTGCTGCTTGGGTGACCTTGGTCATTGAAATTGTTGCACATGCATTTTCAGTTTCTTCTCTAAGGGCTGACAGTGTAGTGGGTTTTCCGTGGCATATGACATTCTCGAGGGTCCCTCATATGGGGGTAACAACTATTTTTCTTTTCCTGAAATGTATGTACATTTTTTAGCAGACTTTGTATTTATCAAACATTACTAGTAAGAAACAGTTATAAAAGTCATAAGCCCCCTCTATTCCCACTAATAGGATAATGATTAAATGGATCATGCTAAATATTTATCATTTTTCCTGATCAGTAGCTCTGTTCTCATTGAAAATGCCTTTGGCTTTCTATGGAAATTGCTGTAACAGCGAACTGGCGCAAGGTGAAAATTCAGTAGAGTCCCTTCCGGGTGATTATGAACATGTGCACTCACATTATAGTCAGTACAGTCAGAGCAACATTTCTTGTCTAGAGAATGCTGCAAAGCAGTGGTAGAACGTGAAATGGAGCCAAGGAAGAAAACAGTTCAGAAGTATAGAAGTCTTCAGTCTTTTTGAGTCTCTGGTTCTAGTTTTTCCTCAAGATCTGCTGTATCCTTGTCCTTTCCTCAAGTATTCAACCTTAAATTTCATAATCTGATTTGTGTCTTCTTTTATTAACATCCATTTGCACTGGGTTCTGTCACTTAAAGCCAGATGCACATACAAGACTACAAGGTGGATATTAGAAAGGATGACGCTTAGGATGAGTAGGAAGATATCATCCTATTATGTAAAACAGTGTATCTGGTGGTAAGCTTGCTGAGGACTCTTGTTTTTTCTTTTTGAAGTTTTTGAACTTTCTGTAGTTGAAAGTATTGTAAAGATAACAAATCTTTGTAAATACGAAAAAATAAGTATAACCTTCCCTTATCTAATTTATCATCAATATTGTCATTCAAAATGTTTTATGTGTAGGAGAGAAAATATGCAAAACTTTCCTGGGACTTGTTCTATTTACCCTTTGGCTTGTTTTAATACATTTGATAACTACCATATCTCCCCAAGCCCAACACAATTTACTAATGAAATACTAAAAATGCAATTAGAGCATGTATCTGACATGTTCTAATTTCATTTATTTGTGCTCTTTTTAGAATGAAGACACATGAGACTTTCTTGTAATTAAAAAGATTAATGATTTTTTCATGTTTTATATTGGGTTTTAAGTATAGGAAACGTAAATGAACATCTACAATATGAGAAGCCATGCTGGTTTTGTAAAGAATCTAAAGAAGTATATAATCTTGTCCCCAAGAAACCTAAAAATCACATAAATTATAACACAGAAATTCTTGAGAATACAACTATTTATGCAAGACAGTGAATGCCAAATAATGGGTAAATATCAGGTCTTTAGAAAACAGAAACAACAGTTGTGGTAGGAATGGTCAGGAAAACTTTACGGAAAAGGCTGGATTCAGGCAGGATAGAGAATAAAGGACATTGCAGTTTGTTGTGTATGGGTGCATATGGAGTATCTGAACGAACAGAGACAAGCATGTGAGTGTAGTATGAAACATTTCAAGGGGTTTCAGTCCATGGTCAGCTGGCTCCTTTGTGTTTAGGCCTGTGGTGAGGCAAGAACATCATGGTGGGGTAGTGTGGTGGTGGAACATGGCTCACTTCATGTAGACAGGAAGCAGAGAATAAGGGAAAAAGACAGAGAGGAAAGAGCCAGGGACAAGATATGGTCCCCAAGGTGATGCCCCTATGACTCACTCCCTTTAATTAGACTTATGTTAGGTTTCCATTATCTCCCCAAAATGCAGTCAAATTAATATTTCATCATAGGCCACTCCAAACAGAGCCAAGGGTTTTTGGTCAGAATGTAGAAGATCTTTTATGATAAGTTTTTAATCCCATTAGTCAAGAATTACAAACAATAGCTTTTAGGGTATGTACCTGTGTTAAACAGTTTTCTTTTGCTGTGACAAAATACCTAGAACCTGCAATTTAACAAGGTAGAGGTTTAATTTGGCTCTTGTTTTCAGGGAATTCAACCCAAGGTCAGCTGCCTTCTAGGGAGAAAAATCATGGCAGAAGAGCTTGGCGGAGCAAAGCTACTCACTTCAGGTGGTGACGAACCAGAGTAGGGTACAGTGCCAGAGACGAAAGGGCCAAGGACCAACTGTAGCACCCAAGTTCACACCTCATGACCCACCCAGGTATACCCAGAAGTGTGCTCTACAAATCTAGGCCGTTCTCAAATCAACCGAGTTGACAATTAAGCTTAACCATCAGAGAGTCAATCCAATTAGTGGCTGACTGGAGTGTTTTGAGAAAGATCATGAGACAACGCTTGGAAAATGGCACCATAATCAGTGAATGATGTCAGTTCTGGGCATGGGAAATAAAAGAGGTGTCAACTTTGGTAGGATGTATTGGACTCTACTAAAGATGGTGGGGAGCATAGATTTGGCTTTCCTGAATCCTCATTTTGTCCAGTTCCTTTATTTTAATTCCTGCTCACAAAACAAACTTTTCAGTTCAGTGCAAGTCTGCCTACATAGGTAAGCATGCACAAATTCCCTTTTGCATTCCTTATGTTTCTAAGATATATTTCTATTTTCCTTACACTTTCATTGTTGCATAATGTGTTGCTGAAACCAGCCAGTCCTCTTGACTTGGAATTCTCATTAAAAGTCAATAATAGGGCTTCTGATTGTTTCTATGCAGTTTGACTACAGGTAAAAAAAAATGTGCTGATCATGCTAGATGAGTATTTATGGCATAAAAGAGTGATGCTTCTCATTGTAAACATACACATTGGTATTCTGGTGTCTTCCGTGGGCTTATGTGTGTGTTTCAGTGAGCAGGAGTGACTCGGGCATGACTAGTTTAGAGCAGGTCTCCAGTATTTTAGAGTGAAAGATCCAGGAGCCTTCCATTAGTTAGTACTAAAATCTGTGCTATTTTGAATAGGTTAAGTGTTCCTTGACAATCTTAATAAAGTTTTCTGGCTTTAATGGTGACCTTATACATATTTTATTGTGCAATATTGGGCATATGTAAAAGAATCTAAGTACATAATAATAAAGTATATACCAATGATCCTACTATCTTTCTTTAAAAAATAGCACTTTGCAGTGCATTGTTTGTATCATGTGCTTCTTTGCTCCTGCTTCTCCCCAGAGGCAAGCAGTAGCCTGTAAGTTGTGTTATCATTTTCTTACATCTTTTCATTGATCATTTTAGCATCCAAGTATATACAGCCATGTTGTTTTGCTTGTCTTGAGCTTATTAAAATGATGAACAATGTCACATTCTTTCTATACTTTTGCAAACTGGTTTTCCAATATATTACTTTTCTAAGACAGATTTGCATTTGTGCAGTTGCATATTTTTATCACCATATGATACATTGTTTTGAGACTATACCACCCTTAATTTTCTATTCTACCAAAGAGCAGTAATTCGCTTTTTTTTTTTTTTTTTTTGGTACTGGGGCTTGAACTGGGGACCTTGTCCTTGAAAGGCAGGTGGCAGAACCACTGAGCTAAATCCCCAGCCCAGTAAGTTGTTCTTTACATTACAGAAACATTCCAAGAGGCATTCTTGTCTTCTCACTATAATACCTGCTCAGGAGTTCCTTTAGCTTATCTATCCAGTAGATAGTGGAATGGCCTGGTCAAGGGATTTGTGGATATCACCTTTTTGAGATATAGCAAAATGATTTTACAAAGTGAGTGTTACATTTTATTGTCCCACCATAATCTGTGAGAATTTTGTGTTTCCTTTAATGTTTTTGTACAGTGGAATGACCTATGAAAGTGGCTTTTTTTGAGAACAAAAGTCTGATACATGCAAGATGGATTTGAGGGAGTAGAGATTTAAATTGGGAAATCCAGTAAGGTGGTTATTAAAATAATTCAAGTTGGAATTAGGAGTCCAATATAGAGAGTAAGCAATTGGCATAGTTGATCAATTACTTTGGTTATTCAATTTAATTATCAAGGAAGTTAATGTGTTAGAAATAAAACTACCCTCAGTCAAAATAATTTATATAAATATAGTTGAATCTCTGTGTTCTTGGGTTCCACATCTGAGAATCCAACCAATTTTGGATAAAAAATGTTCTGGGGAAAAAAACTGTATCTGTAGTGAGCATGTACAAACTTCTTCCCTTATCCTCATTTCCTAATAATATGACAACTATTTACATACTCTTTACCTGGTATTAGGTCTTTAAGTAATATCTAGAGATGATTTAAAGTATACAGAAGGACCACATAGGTTATATGCAAATACTATGCCATTTTAATATAAGAGACTTGAACACTGAACATTTTCAGATTTTGGCATCACGAGACGTCCTGGAACCGTTTGTCCAAGGATACCAAGGGTCAACTGTAATAATACTGCATCTAGAACCAATGACATAACAAACTATGTTAAGCAATGAGAATATAAACATGAAACACAGACTGCCTCTGTAAGACTCTCACAATTAGAGGAGAAGCAATCAAGTTAACTACAGCCACAGTGCAGTCATCATGATGACGGGACTGAGCAGAAGGGCAACAAGAAGGGCAGAGAAGAGTGTATGATCCAGTGTGGTGGAGAAGAAAGATGAAGGACTGGGTGTCTGAGATCCCAATTTTGGGAAGCAGCAGTTATCCAGAAATAACAGTAAAAAAGATCTTCCAAGATTAAGAATACAAACTATGAGAAGTCATGGATGAGTGAGAAGCCTGCTGCATTTGAGAAACCATGTTTGCTTCTTTGTGGCCAATGCCTAACTAGGGCTTAGAGAACATGTTACTTTATTTGAGATGAAAAGTTGAGCAGTAGGCAGGAGCTTGATCACACCTTTGTGTGGAGTCTGGACTTGAAGGCGCTGAGGGCTCTTCAAAATTCTAGCTCCGTCCCCACACTCACCTCTCTAAGCATCTCACCTACCTTTTGCTTTGAAAATGTAGCTCGTCAGTTTACACTGGCAAGTTTCATTCCATTGTATCACTTAGTTTCTACTACTGAAGCATCATATAAAGGCTTTTTTGACTTAGGCAGAAACTACTTCATTTTTTCAAGGGCATCACAACTATAGTTATCTTGGTTTTACTTCCCCTCCTTGTCCCATTTCCTTAAACTAGACCATCTTGTTTGTACTCTTTGACTAGAATGACCATACAATTCCTCATCTAAACAGGACCTCTTTTGAGAGTGAATGGTGGTGGTGCTAACAGTTATTCTGGATGACAAGGATAAACCAGGATTATCCCTGGGGAAATGGGGATATATGGTCAATCTAGATTTATGTATGGTGCTTCATCATGTCTTTTATGTCTGTTTGCTTCCTATAAGCAATTTAACAAGCTGTGATCTAATTCTGTCTCAATGATGAGATTGTGTGCATTTCTTTTGTTAGACAAACTTCTTTGCTTTGATTCTTCTGTCTTTTGGGATTTGCTTTAGATCTTCTGAATCTCATGACCTCTAAGCCTCTAGAATCATTTGACTTTCAGTCTTGGGTGTCAGCCTAGGAGAGCAGAAATAGCAAAATGGACCAATCCAGGGTGCTGTGTGTGGGCTTGGGAAGGTAAATGCTGTCACAGAACTGGGCAATGTTTCATAACTTATAGGCCCTACGCTGTCTACTTGTTAATTAAATATCTTATTTTGTAACTCTATGAGGTTCATATTACATAATATAGAAGCTCAGAAAGGTTAAGGAACTCTTCTAAAATCCAATTGTGAGTGAGGATTTGAAGCCAAGACTGTGATATACTGAAGCCCACATTTTTCCATTCTGATGCCTATGGAGATAGTTTTGCAAAGACAGATAGGATGATATAGGGCATCTAGCCCAGTAAGCAAATATTGGATCAGAAGAATATTTTTCAGGAGATGACCAGCACTCTGGGAGGTGTTCAGAGGCCCATGGGAGGCTGAGGGCGGGGGAGGGGGGCAGGCAGGGATAACCCTAGAGAGCCAGGCTGAGAGGCTGTTGTGATCAACTTAAGTTCCTCTCACACAAGACTGAGGTTACAACAGAAATTGATGAATGAATTTGCAAAGGCTCAAGGCAACTTAAATAATTCAAACATACATGAGGTACCAGTGATATGACATGGCTGAAGAGTTATGCAGCCAACTTTTCACCAGGTTTTTGCCAGATAATGTCAGAAAAGACATTAATTATGGCATATTCAAGTCTATGTGGTTAATTTGCCTCATTTCCTGAAACAAGCCTGGAATCTCTGCAAGGTTTCCTCCCAACAAGTCTTTTGGGAGCCCTTACAAGTGTGCCAAGAGATAAATCCACTCACCTTTCTGACAAACATCTGCTAGGTGTCATCTTAGGGGATCCTCCCTTTGCTGCTGAGGTCACACATTCTGTGAGTCTGCTGCAGGTACTGCTGCTGAGTCCTGGGTCTGACTTTAGAGTGGGCACAGGTGTCTCTGAGGCAACCACAGCTGAAGGGGCTCCAAATGACGTGTTAAACAAAGTGGTCCACTTTTGTCTGGTTCATAATTGGTATCTGCTTGGATTTCATTAAGCCAGTATTCAATCTCTTAAAAGTTGTTTGAAGATCATTTTACCAGACTTTCCATGGAGTTAGGACTCTGCTGTGTTCTAGAGAAAAGTGGGAAAGTCCTAGTGTCCTGCTTGATGTAAAACTTCATCACCTGGGGAGTAAAGTACTGACATTCAAACTCCATCTCTCACAAAATTGCTTTTTGAAAAATCCCTGCCATTGTGCCTTCTAGTTTTTTTCTCTAGAATATCAGGCCTGATCTATGAGGTAGACTGGAATTAAATACCCTAACTTTCTCTGTCAGAGTTCTCAGTTGCAACAAATTGAGATCTAGTTTGAGCAGAAAAGGAATTTATTAAAACTCATAAGATTTCCCAGGAGTCCAGAATCCACGCTGGAAGTTCTCCAGTTAGGATCAACACCCAGAATCATACCTGAGAACTAACTGAGAACTGCTCTTGTGACACCAGCTCTATGCTCAGACTTAGGGATGGGGCTGGGTCTGGGTTCTGGCAGGACCATGGCCATTCTTCCCTCTGGAAACTGGATTTACCTGCTGCCATTTTTTACCAGCATGGACTCTAGGTGTGCTTATTTCTTTGCAACACATGCTGCTGATTCAAATCCTTGCTCAGGTGCATGAGACTGCCAGAGCCTGTGACACAGCCCAGAGACCTAGATACAAAGGATGTGGGAAATTCTCCACATGTAAGAAGGGTGCTCAGTTTTGCTGTGAAGCCCAGAAGAGTGACACATTCATTTAGTCACTGGTACTCTCAGATTCTCTTTCTCCCTCTTTTTCCTATCTCTCCCACCTACTACAACCAGACAGTCTTCATTCTGCTCTTTCATTAAAATCAAAGGCTTTGTTAAAATTGAATTCTATGTGGCCAGTCAATACCAACTCACCAAACATGCCCAGACATGATTGAATCCTCATTAGAAATACTTAGACCAAAGCTGAAATTCCATTAAGGGCTAGACACCTCAAACTAGAATCCATTAAGCCACAGCACATGAAGAAAGAATATCCCAGACCAAATAAAGAGCACAGACATGTTTTCATTATAGTAAAAGTAGGTCTTTTTTTTTTTTTAATTAAATTCTTTTATTGGTACATTGTAGGTATACAACACAATTACATTTCTCATTGGGGATTGTACCTTTACATAATGCATCTTGGTTCTTATTTTTTCCCCATTCCTAGCCCTCCCTTCACCCCCTCCATCCTTCCCTATTTACAAAGACTTTATTTCCATTTTTTCCATTTCTCAGCATTTTTCCTTTCCCTTCTTTCCTTTCCCCTGTCCCTCCCACTACCCCTACCCCTTTGGACCTTTTCTTCCTATTTTGCATTATCGATTATTCATTCTAATCATTGGTACCTTTTAGGTATACAATATAATGACATTCATCATTGGAAATTTGCACCTTTACATAGTCTCTCTTGGTTCTTATTTTTCACCCTTGCCCAGCCCTCCCTTCAACCCCTCCATTCCTCCCTATTTACAAAGATTTTGTTCCTATTTTTCCATTTTCTCATATTAATCCCATTCCCTTCTATCCTTTCCTGTAGCCCTCCCACTTCCTTCCCCTTTGCCCCTTTTCTTCCTATAGTGAAAGTAGGTCTTAATTTATGCTGCCACCAATCTGGAAGGCCACTGTGTTAGTCAGCTTTTTGTCCCTGTGACCAAATCCCCAAGAAAAACAACTTAGAGAAGGAAAGATTTATTCTGGCTTTTGGTTTCAAGGTTTCAGTCCATGGTTAGCTGGCTCCTTTGTGTTTAGGCCTGTGGTGAGGCAAGAACATCATGGTGGGGCAGTGTGGTGGTGGAACATGGCTCACTTCATGTAGACAGGAAGCAGAGAATAAGGGAAAAAGACAGAGAGGAAAGAGCCAGGGACAAGATATGGTCCCCAAGGTGATGCCCCTATGACTCACTCCCTTTAATTAGACTTATGTTAGGTTTCCATTATCTCCCCAAAATGCAGTCAAATTAATATTTCAACAATTGACCAATCCTTCAGTTGAGTTAGAGCTCTCATGATCCAATTACTTTACAAAAGTCTCATCTCTGAATGGAGGAGACTTTTGGGGAACATTTTTGCTTTAAATCATAATGGCCATAGTATTTGTTTTCTTTTTTCTTTTTACCTTTGTTCAATATTGCACTTAACTACTGAATGGATGTAAGCACTGTTAATGAAGTAAACAAAGCCAAAGTCCTGTCTCCCAGTTACTTATACACTACAGAAAGAAGCAGATGATGAACAGGGAACCAAATGCTACATGATATGATCTCAGACAGTGATGAGTACAGTAAGGAAAACAAAGGAGGGTGAAAGGATTCATAGTGACTGAGCTAGTACTCATTTCTATTGTGTGGTCTGGGAATGTGATGTTTGAGCAGAGATGTAAATAAAGGGGCAGCAGGAGTATGAAGAGATTTGGGAACAGAGAGGCCTGAAACCAGAACCAAACCCAGCTTTGGGGTAAGAGGAAGAGGGCAGTGGTGTGATTGAGAAGCCTGAAGATGAAATGAGAGGATAAACAGAGTTCCACATATGGAAGGTCTCTGGGGCCACATTTGGGTGTTTGGTGTTTATTCTAAGTACACTAGGAAGCCATTGAGTAGTCTAAAATGACCAGTTTAACATTTTCAAAAGTTCTTACTGGTTATACAGGGCTGCATTGGAGACAATAAAGCCACTTACTAGGCTTTGTTATAATCTGTGCAGAGAAATGAGTCAGACAAAGGTTGGTGGGGAATGGAAGTGGTGCGATCAGACCAGGTTTGGGATATTGTTTTGCAGCTAGACCTGGTAGAACTTGCTGATGCTTTGTGTCTGAAAATGAGAGATAGAAAAAAATATATAGCATGAATTTCTAAGAAACCACTTGGTGGTTGACTGCGGTTTACAAAAATGTCTACAATAATACTTCCCATTCCATGTGCTTTTCTAGAACCTTGCTATACCTCCCATGAAGAGTTGAAGCCTATATCCTGTGTCCTTGAAACCCAGCAGGCTTTGGCTATACCCTTGACTACTAGACTATGGTAGAAAAGACACACAACACACCTGAAGCTAGGCCATCAAACACAGTGCTGCTTATGCTTGTGCCAGCATTCTCATCCTACTAACTCCGCTCCCATGCTGGGCCGAAACCCAGCTCACAGGAGGAGGAAACAGAGCCCCTAGCCCTCAGCCAACAACTGGCATCAGCTTGATAGCTGATGAGTGAGCTTCTTGGAAGGGCATTACCTCATGAATGCCTGGATTCTCATTACTAGAGTTATTCAAGTCCTTGATTTAATTTATACAGTTGTTTAGAACTGTTAGCAAGAGCCCCTAAACTAGGCTATAAATGGCCCTGGTTCAGCTTCCATTTGTATGATTCATTATATCTTCCTTTCCTTTTCCTTCCTTCCTTCCTTCCTTCCTTCCTTCCTTCCTTCCTTCCTTCCTTCCTCCCTCCCTTCCTCCCTTCCTTCCTTTTCTCTCTTTCTGTATTTATATATTTATGTATGTATTTTCTTGTTAGACAGTACATCTTTGATAATGAGTATGAATGTCACTGCACACACTTCAACTTCTGTTCTTATTCCTCTGCTGTCCTCTAGGGGCCATTAGCTGCATTGCCCATTTATATATGTTATGTCACAGGAAAAAAAGAGCATTTGTTTTCTGGAAAGAGCTATTCTAAACGCATACACTTTCTTCCTTACTCTGGCCAATTCCTTGAGTTAGGTACTACTATTTACCCTCTTTAAAGATGAGTTAACAAAGACAAAGAATCAGGTAATTTGTCCAAACAAGGGCTTACTATGGGAAAAGCTGGAATTTGAACCTAGGCAGTATTATTTATTTGCCTCTCTTTCAATAGGACAGAGTAGGTCTGTTACACATCTATGCAACACTTGTTTACTTTTCTAACTTGTAAAAATAACTTTGCTTTTCAACTTGGTTTTTGTCTCTTGTCTGGATTATGGCTCTAGCTGCCTAACTAGTCTCCCCACTGCAGGTCTTTTTCTAATCTGTCCTCCACACAGTAATCATGGTAATCATTTCTGTAAAAACGGAAGTGAGGGAATGTACTAAACAATACCTTATCTCTTTGCCTCTTCTCTATGCAGAAAATAATATAGTCAATCTTATCAAAGAAGTAGATTAGTCAGCTAAGCAAATGGGGATCAAAGTACCCTAGTACCATGAAGGCACAATTTAAAATTCACCCTTTGATACGTGGTTATAACACTTAATATGCAGTGCTTACTTCTGAGTAATATTTTTTTATTCATTAAGTTTTTTGGTACATTTTAGGTATACAGTATGATGACATTTATCATTGGGAATTTATACCTTCACATAATGTATCTTGGTTCTTATTTTTTTCCGCATTCCCCTGTCCTCCCTTCAGCCCCTCTAACCCTCTCTATTTACAAAGACTTTGTTTCCATTTATCCTTTTCTCATATTTTTTCCTTTCCCTTCTTTCCTTTCCTCTATCCCTCCCACTTCCTCTTCCCCTTCCCCTTTGTACCTTTTCTTCCTATTTCACATTATCTATTATACATTTTGATCCTCATTTGCACTTTCAATTTCTAACACCAGAGAAACTATTCGGTATTTATACATATGTGTCCTATTTATTTCACTTAAGAGTATTGCCTCAATGTGCATCCATTTAGCTATAAATGTCTGTAGTCTCTTATTCTTTATGGCTGAGTAGTACTCTATTTTATAAAATTTCTTTATCCAGTCTCCAGTTGATGGGCAATTGGGCTGTTTCCAAGTTTAGCTATTACAAACTGTGCCATTATAAACATGAGTGTGCATGGATTACTGTGATATGAAGCTTTTAATTCTTTGGGGAAGATACCCAGCAGGGGAATAGCTAGGTCAATTGGGAGCTCTAATCCTAGTTCTTTGAGGTGTCTCCATACTGATTTCCGCAGTGGTTGCACCAGTCTGCACTCCTACCAGCAGTGGAGAAGGGTTCCTTTTCCCCTACAATCTCACCAGCATTTGTTATTTCATTTGCTGTTTCTACTTCTTTGTCTGAGAAATGTCTGTTCATTTCAGATGCCCATTTTTGGATTTGGTCTTTAAATTTGAGAGGTTTGATTTTTTAAATTTTTTTTAATATTCTAGATAGTAGACCTTTTTCTGAGAACAGCTGGTAAAATTTTTTTCCCACATTGTGGGTTGTCTCTTCACATTGTTGGTGGTTTCTCTTGCTATGTAGAAGATTTTTAATAAGATGAGATCCCAGTTGTTGATACTTTGTGGTAGCTCATGGGCAACTGAGGTTTTGTTCATGAAATCTTTTCCTATGACAATGTCTTCAAGAGTTCTACCTAACCTCTCTTTCAGCTGGTTTAGTGTTTCTATTGTAATATTTAGATCTTTGATCCATTTCAATTTTAGTTTAGTGCATGGTGAGAGATTTAGGTCTAGTTTCAATCTTTGGAAACTTGAAACCCAATTTTTCCAGCACCATTTATTAAAGAGGCTATCTTTCCTCCAGTGAGGGTGTTTGGCTCCTTTGTCAATGATGAAGTGGCTGAGTATGTCTGGAGTTGTTTCTGCATCTTCTAATTTGTTCCACTGGTTCTCAGGTCTGTTTTTTTTCCAGTACCATGCTGTTTTTATCACAGTAACTTTATAGTATAGTTTCAAGTTGGGGGTTGTGATACCCCCTGCCTTGTCTTTGTTGCCTAAAATTGTGTTTCCTATTCTAGGTCTCTTCTTGATACAAATTTTTTATATTGTTTTCTCAAGGTCTGTGAAGTATGCTGTTGGAATTGCAATTGGGATTGCATTGAATCTATATAGCAGTTCTGGAAGTATGGCCATTTTCACTATATTCATTCTTCCTACCCAGGAGTAAGTGATATCTTTCCATTATCTGATATTTTCTTCCATCTCTTTTTTTCAGAGTGCTATAGTTTTCAGAGTAGAGGTCTTTGATTTCTTTCATTAGATTGATTCCTAGGTATTTCATTTCTTTTGGACAGTATTGTGAAGGGAATTGTTTTTCCAGTTCCTCTCTCAGTGAGTCTGTTGTTTGTGTACAAGAAAGTTATTAATTTTTTGGTGTTGATCTTGTGTCCAGCTACTCTACTGAATTTGGTTGTTAAGTGTAGAAGGCTTTTGGTGGAGTTCTTGGGGTCTTCTATATAAAGCATCAGTCATCTGGAAATTGTGCCACTTTTAATTCTTCATTTCTTTTGTATTAAATTCTTTTATTGGTACATTGTAGGTATACAACACAATTACATTTCTCATTGGGAATTGTACCTTTATATACTGCATCTTGGTTCTTATTTTTTCCCCATTCCTAGCCCTCCCTTCACCCCCTCCACCCTTCCCTATTTACAAAGACTTTATTTCCATTTTTTCCATTTCTCATCATTTTTTCCTTTCCCTTCTTTCCTTTCCCCTGTGCTTCATTTCTTATTTTTATTTCTTTTACTTCTTTTTCTTGTCTAACTGCTGTGTCTAATGTTTCCAGAATGATATTGAACAGGAGTGGTGATAGTGGACAGCCTTGTTTTGTTCCTGATTTTAGCATGAAGAATTTCAGTTTTGGACCATTTAGTATGATACTGGCTGTTGGTTTTTCATAGGTGGCTTTTATCAGGTTGAGATAAAGACAATCTATTCCAATTTTCTTTATGGTTTTTTTATAATGAATGGGTGTTTGATTTTGTCTAATTTTTTTTTTACATCTATTGAGATGATCATATGATTTTTGTCCTTTGGATCTGTTAATATAGTGTATTACATTTATCAATTTGTGTATGTTGAACTCTGCATCCCTGGGATGAGTCCAACTTGGTCAGGATGTATGATCTTCTTCATTCTGTTTGTCAGCATCTTATTGAGGACTTTTGCATCTATGTTCATTAGGGAGACTGGGCTACAGTTCTCTTTTTCGGTTGGATCTTTCTCTGCTTTGGGGATCAAGGTCATGCTTGCTTCCAGGAAAGAATTTGGAGTATTGCTTCCCTTTCAATTGCATTGAAGAGTTTAAACAGTAGTGGTAGTAGTTCCTCTCTAAATGTCTTGTAGAATTCAGCAGTGAAGCCATCAGAACGCAGGCTTTTCTTAGTTGGTAAGTTTTTAATTACATTTTCAATTTCATTGGTTGATATTGGGTTGTTCAGAATTTTTATATCTTCTTGGTTCAACTTTTGTAATTCATATGTATCTAGAAATCTATTTCTTCTGTGTTTTCCAGCTTACTGGTGTATAGTTTCTCAAAGTAGGTATTGATGATCTTCTGGATTTCTGCTGGGTCTATTGTAATTTCATCCTTTTCATTCATTATTGCATGGATTTGGGCCTTTTCTTTCCTTTTTTTGATAAGGTTGCCTAGTGGTTTGTCAATTTTGTTTATTCTTTTGAAGAACCAACTCTTGGCTTCATTGATTTTTTTGTATCATTCTCTTAGTCTCCATGGCATTGATTTCTGGTCTGATCTTTATAATTTCCTCCCTTATATGAGCTTTGGGTTTGTCTTTCTCTTCTGTTTCTAGAAGACTGAGGTTCAGCATTAGGTTGTTTATTTGAGCTCATTCTGTTTTCCTAATATGGGTATTCACTGCTATGAATTTCCCTTGTAACACTGCTTTCATTGTGTTCCATAAATTCTGATACGTTGTATTGGCATTGTCATTTAATTATAGAAATTGTCTAACTTCTTTAATTTTCTCTGTGATCCTTTGGTTATTCAAAACTGTGTTGTTCAATTTCCATGTGAGGCAGGCTTCTTCTTCTTTTTTTTTTTTTTTTTGGTACTGGGGATCAAACTCGGTTCCTTGCACTTGTGAGGCAGGTGGTGGAACCTCTGAGCTAAATCCTCGGCCCATCCAAATACAAACTTTACACTGTACCATCTTTGCATTATATTGAATAGTATCAATTAGAAAAATACAATTATAGCACCAAAACAATTACATATTAATGTTGTTTTGTTTTAAACTTTCATTATACTAATAATTAATAGAGTTAGCATGTTTATTGATTAGTTATGTAATCAATAAATCTAATTATCTAAAAATTCCCCTTTGTATATCATTTTTATTTGTATTTCCCCATTTTACTGCATAGTTTTTGTCAGTTCATACAAGCTCATAATACAATAAAAATCTGTGTTTTTAGTGTTTTCAATAGGCATATCTACAGTACGATATCAGCCTCATGATTTTCAGAATTTACATAGAATGCTTTTTAATTATCCTTAATTTAATCTTTAATTTTCTCTCATATCTTTTATCCTTTCTAAATTAAGTCAATCCTTTTTGCTTCTAGACATTCAATAAATATTTATTTCATTTGTTAAAAACAAATTTCTATTGTTTAATTTTTCATGTTTATTCCCTAAAATTATCTAAAATATATTTTGCTGTAAGAAATAAAACAAGGCACTAAACTGTTTTCTTCCCAAGTTGTTAACTGCTTCCTCAGACAGCATTTATTGACTGCCTTTAGCTTCTTATTGGTTAATATATATCATTTATTATAACTATAATGCTACATATAAAAGTCTCTAATTTTGGGCTACACATTCTGTTTATTTTTAATCTAGTAACAGATTTTTTTATTTCAAAGCAACTATATATATGTATATATATTGTATCGTATTATATCTGACAGCATTAATCTAATCTTAGTTTTTATACTAGTTGTCTTTTTTTTCTCTTTGCTATCATTTTCTGATTTGAGAACAATTTTAGGTGTGTGTTTATGTGCATCATTGGGATTTTGGAAGGAATTATTTTGAATATATTAATTTATTTTAGAAGACTATTATGTTTAGAATAATCAAAGAAGAAAATCTTGGCTCTTTTGGGCTCAACTAATAGTCATGATATGATATATCATAGCACAGTCTCAAAATACATTGAAAGGTTTTAGAAATGCGGAAATGCAAACAGGTTCATTAATGTGGTATGTAATTGGTTAGTATGGGCATATGAACACTTTGAATAAGTCCCATCAGATCCGATTTTGTCATCATTATCATTATTGCTAAAATTTCATAAGCATATAATGATTGCATCATTCTCAACCCCAAGGAACAGGCTAAAATCAGTCATTGGCTAGGTGCCAGATTTTGGGAGTTCCAAGAGACAGAAGACTTCATTGGTATGGCATAGTAAGTCTCAGTGTGTTTTCATTCCCTCAGGCTCTATTCCTTCTACCTGAAGTGTCAATCATTCTGCCTCTCTCCATCATGAATTCTTTCTGATCAAGGTTTAGATTGTGTCTAACTCCCTGTTGGTCTTCAAAATCCCTGGCAGTTAGCGACTGCCTTCACATTAGCCCAAGGTACCCTGTGTATACTTTTCATATTAGCCTGTCTCTTAAAATTGTAACTACTTGCATCTGCTTTGGTCCCTCACTTAACTGAAGTCTTGAGAGTAAGAACTTAAGTTTTTCATAGTTATAACATTATGAATGCTAAGTATCAAGGGTAGATGTCAATAAACATCTATTAAATGAATATGTAACTAAGAGAAAACAATTCTATCACACAAATTTTTTGTAGAAAAAATATTGTTACAAAAATTTCTAAGAAAAGTTTTAGATTTTTCAAACATTCCAAAGCTATTTAATAGAATTTGGTGAAACCTGTAAACATAAAATACTGGTTTGCGTGTGTGTGTGTGTGTCTGTGTGTGTGTGTGTTTTGTAGGCAGTAATTTCCTCCTAAGATTTCAAGATGACGTGTAGGTTAGTTGTTCATAACTTTTGTTTCAGTAGAAATGAACAAATATAGTTTTCCAAATCCTGTTCAGCTTTAGAAAACATCACGCTGAAGCATACAGCAGGCAATAGTTACTTTACGACCAGGCCGGAAATGTCTATGTCAACCTGGACTTTCCCAGGTGGAAGACTTGTGTGCTAAACAGAAACTGCAGAGGCCACCCGTGAAAAGCATTTACACGTCAGCAGATTGCATTTTACCTGTGGACAAGGCTGACACAGTATTCACTTCATCCAAAACAATTTTTCCTGTTCACCTGCAAGGGACTGAATACACTCATGATTGTGTTGCCTTCTTAGGTGCATTAAAACAAACTGGGGCTGTGGGTGTTCCCAGAGGTACAGAGCTTGCTTAGCATGCATGAGGGCCTGTTATATGTCCAGTGCTAAAAAAATTAAATCAAATCACTGTGATCTAGAACGCTAAATCAGGCTTGTGTTGAATTATGAACATTTTAAAAAACATACAGAATACTAGTCACACCACCTTGACTATTGCATATCACACACATGTGCGTGCACACATACAAACACCCCCCCCGAAAAAAACCTAATGCATTCTCCATACCCACAGCCTTACCTCTGAACACAGTTCTTGATCCTCAGCTCTGTTTACCATGAATTGCCTTGGTCATTTTTTTTCTCATTTTTTCTGGTTCTCCACTTCAAGGAAGCTTTAAGTTGTCTCTGGACATTGTAGACAAACACCATTTCCAATATTTTTAGTCCCCGAGACCCCGTTGCCTTGTTGCTTCCAAGACTAAACAGAGCTTTCTCTGGTTCATTCTGGCATGTATAGGAATTAGACCCTGGAGGGTCCTCTGTAACATTAAGCAGAAGAACAATATTATAGATGGCTGATTCAAGGAAGACCAGCTCCTTGGAAAGAGATTCTGGCATCACAATCAAGTCAGGACCAAGCACATCACATTAAGGAATGCAGTATTATTTTAGGCTCCTACCATTTTGTTTGTGACAAAATAACTGAGGGAAGGATGGATAATAAAAGGGTTCGTTGAGATTCCCCCCCACCCATTGCCCCATGGCTCAGGGATCACCCTACATCCAAGAAAGGTTCCCATTACAATATTTAAATACTTATTACTATGGGAATTGTTTATAGCTTACAGAATACTGTTATTTATGTACTGTTATTTATGTATTTATGTTATTTATGTTTGGTCTCCTTGATTTCAATCTTAGTCTATTAAAATATGTTCTCATCAAAATAGATTGCAAAGCACAGTCAAATGAAAGTATCTCTCCTCTGTTCAAAACCCAGCAATAGTTTCTTTATATCTCACTCAGATTAAAAATCCAAGTCTTTAAAAAGAGTTTGACAATTCTTTCCGTGGTCTACTCTCCTCCTAATGTTTATTGTCTGCCTAAAGAGGGGCCTAAAATCCCACCCTTCATTCAAGGCCACTAGAACCAGCTAAGTCAGATAACTGGATGGTCCTCACGATGCATTCTTTTGGTCCTCATGATGCATTCTCCTCACTTCCCTTACTGAATGAGACATTTCAGTCTCATCTCAATGCCTTGCCTTATTCCAATCTAGCTATACCTGTCTCCTTCATCTACTTCTTCTTCCATCTCCTTCATTCCTGGGACAAACCTCACCTGAATATGAGCTGTACTGTTACATTCAGTTTGCTAAAGTTTCATTGAGAAGCTTTTGTATGTGTTCTCAGGAAGGATATTGGCGTGAAGTTTTTATTACTTATAATTCCTTTGATATTGGTATCAGGTTAATGCTAGACTTGTAGACTGATTTCAGAAGAATCCATTCTTCTTTAATTTTCTAGAAGGGTTTGTGGAGAATAAGTAGCATATCTTGCTTACATTTTTGGTAGCATTCACCAGTGAAATAATTTTGGCCTTGAATTCTCTTTGTGGAATCTATAACTTCTTATAGACTGAATTTAAAAAATATACTGTATTTCTTCAGTAGGTACAAGGCTATTCAATGTCTGTGTATTTCTTATAGAATGTACTATGGAATCTCATCCAATACAAGGAATTTGAACAATTTCACCAAGGTTGTAAAGTTTATTGGCATATATTTGTTCTTACCAATTCTTTGTCTTTTATTGGTAGAGTTTTCAGTATCACTACTCTCATTCCTGATACTAGTCACTGTTTTTTTATCTCTTTTTAAAATCTGTCTTGTGATAGGCTTATCAGTTTTATTGATTTTCTCAGGAACAAGTTTTTTATTTTATTGATTTTTCTCTATCATTTCCTGTTTTCTATTTCATTGTTTTCCCCTGTGATCTTTCTCATTTTCTTTTCCTTACTTTGAGTTTCATTTGTTCTTTTTCTAGTTGCTTAAGGAAGAAAATCAGGTTATTAATTTTAAACTTTTCTTCTTTTTAATAAGTGTTTTAGTTCTATACATTTGAATACACCTTTCAAATTTTGATATCTTGAATTTTCAGTTTCATTCTATTCAAACTACTTCTTAATTTCTCCTTTGATTTCTCTTTGATTTATGGCTTGTTTAGAAGTGTATTTAGATTGCAAATAATTGGAAATTATTTGGAGATGCTTCTACTTTTATTTGTATTTATTATATTGATAGTAATTCAATTCACTTGCAATCCAAGAGCATATTTTAGTGGTTTGAATCCTTCTAAATTTTTAAAAATTACTTTATGGTCTATAATGTTTCCTTGAACACTATGAATCTTGGACTTTCAGTCTCTAGGACAGTGAAAGAATAAATTTCTGTTGTTTAGGCATCCCAAACTTATTTTATAATGGTAGCTCTAGCATAGTGATACAGAAAAAAAGGGGCAAATCCATTCATCTTTCAAGTGAAAAGGTCTTTCAAGTAACTGGGTAGACAGGTGGATATACAATCTGAAGCTCAGAGGGATGTGGAGTCTGGAGATATAATGCAAAGTCAGTCAGTAGCATAAAATGATATTTGCCACAAGGGAAACACATATTCCCCAGTCTTTATGTTCCTGTGAGGAGGTTTCATCAATGTTACAATCCTAAATTCTGTTTCTTTTGTCACTTCTTCCCAGGGAGGAAAATCAACAGATTTGCTTTGTCACTTTGGGAGAAAGAACTCTATTTATAATTTATTTTTTTTTTTGTATATTTTAAGGACATCTGCCTTCAGAAATGTACACATTCTGATTCTGCCTGTTGTGAATTTTTCATCATCTATTTTGTACTAGAAGATGGTCATAGTTGTCCAAATATTTCCACATTTGAATGGGTTAGTCACTGGTTCAACCATATTCTCCATTATGTTTTAAAAATAAATAATAAGGATAGTTTTTCTTACTTTCTTCTCCTTGAGTCCTATCTCTGTGTTGTAATTGATTCAGAACTTAAGATCTGAGTGGTGAGGTCAGCTGTCCAGTGGCTACTGGTAGAGAAAATAATAGGGTCAAAGAGAAACTTAGGGTATTCTGACATTAAGAGAGGTAAAAGGAAACTCATCAACGGATAGTGAAAAATCAAAGTTAGAGGAAAATAAGGGGAGTGTGATGGCTGAAAGACAAGTGAGGAAAATATTTTAAGGAGAACAGGAGTCATTTGTTTCAAAACCTGCTAGAAGATTGACTTAAATGAAGGTATATGAAATTGTAGGGATGCTCAGCTCTCTTTCTGGGAAGTCTATAGCTGAGAGTTATTTTTCAAAGGAAAAGAAAAGCTCTGATTCCAATTTGCTTCAGTGGGGGCAAAAACATTAGCACACCCTCCCTTACACATTCAATCACTTAATTAAACATTTCTCTAAAGAAGAGTGGCCAGTCATTCTGATTTGCCTGGGAGTGAAGGCCTTCTTGGGATGTAAGACTTTTAGTTCTAAAACAAGGAAAAGTCTGGGACAAAGCAGAAGGAGTTGGTTGGTTAACTTATCCTTAAACAACATTTACCTGCTACAAGCACACACAAATATACATGAGCACTCACAATCACACATGGTCAGTGTCTCGCACCTCTTAAGTGGCCCAGTTGATAATGTATATCGTTTTCGGTGGAGAGGTGGAAATGGATTGGGAAGAAAAAAAAACAGAAAAGGAGAAAAGTGATGACACATCCAACCATAGATATGGAGACCAGCAACAAGCCTATTTGTACTCATTTAAGGTAAAGATAATGGTATCCTGTTGTAAAGCAATGACAGCGAGATGGAGTGAAGCCTGCATTCCCTATGATATAGGGGAATAAGGAAGAGAGGGAGATTTCTAATTTGGGTATATAAGTAAATGATGACAATCAAAGTAGGAAATATGAGGAATATGTGAGAGAAAATGATGAGCTTTGATTTACATGTGTAAATTCCGGGATCCCTAGGGGTCACCAGAGAATGTAGTGTAGTATAGTGACACTTTTAAGGACAAGAGTTGAACCTGACTGTCTGGATTTATATTCTATCTCCATCTACTATTAGCTCTGTGATTTTGAGCAGGATTAACCTACCTATTATACCTAAGTCATCTCATATGTAAAATGGGCAGAAGAGTGATGATCTGCCTAATAAGTGAGAAACAGTTCCTGGTACATAGTCATAGCTGTTCCTCACAGAGAAGAGGTAGGTATATGGGAATCGCTTTAGTTAAATGGACAGAACTAGAAGTATAGTAACATGAACACTGAGCAAAGAAAAGCCACAAAGAGCATATGAGCAAGTAGGTGGGGTATTAAAGTGTGTGCATACCTGTATGTGTGTATGTGTTGAAGTAGCAGCAGCAGTAGTAGAAGTAGTGGTAGTAGTAGAAGGGCAGTTAGATATACAAAGCTGAAGTTATGACTGTTAAGAAAATAATGCTTATATCCTGGTAATATAAGAGGTATTGATTTTCTTGTCTTGCTATAGTTTAGATTTTAAATTTTAAATGGCCCCTAAAAGTCTATATGCTATAGGCATGGTCCCCAGCTTGGAGATACTGGGAGATGGTAAAACCTTTAAGAATTGGGGTTTCTTTGGGAGATTTTTAGGTTTCAGGGGGCAAGATCTTCAGTTCTTCAAGGGGATAGTGGAGCCCATCCCTTTCTTTTCTTTCTTTTCCACTTCCTGTTCCTGAGGTGAGTGGTTTTGCTCCGTCACATGTTCCTTCCATGATGTGCTGCCTCGCCACTGGCCCAAACCAGCAGGACAATTTGATTATGAACTAGAGCCTCCAAAACTGTGAGCCCAATTGAATCTTCACTCTTAAATTGGTTATCTCAGCTAATTCTTAGAGTGGCAGAAAACTGACTAACACATATCTTAATTAGCATGTGCATTTTTTTTCAGTAAGCTATTTCTTCATAACAAACCTTGCCACAACCTATATTTTTTAAATCAGTATCTATCTGCTCATGAATTGCCATGCTTCAGTTATTTGGGCTGGACTTAGCAGGGCAATTCTTCTGCTGGTCTTTCCAAGCTCACTCATCTGGCTGCAGTTACCTGGCAGCTCTACTGAGGCTGGGTAACTTCTCTCCCATGTTAATGAGTCAATTCTTCCTGTTGGCTAAGAGGGGTCTCTTACCCTCATGAGGCCTGGCCCAGACTTCCTTATGTGGTACTCTCAGGGGAGCAAAAGCCTAAGAAAAGAAGCTGAAAGGCCTTTTGAAATTGAGGTTTGAGGTAATATGAGGAAATATGATCAATAAGGGGATATGTGTTACTTAGAAGGATGGTCTCAGGAGGGACTTTGAAGAAATGGTATTTAGTGGGAGAACAAGTGACCAGTATTGACAGTTGCATTGATTACCTGACCTCCCCAAGTATGTGTACTGTGGGGAAACACCATGCTAGTTTTTATTATTCAAATTTAATTCTTTTGAAGAATTCTCTCACTTCACTTTTTTGGGGGTGTGGGCCAAACTTGCAGTTACTTGTCACTTTGACATAATACCAGTTTGCTCATATTGGTTTCTGTTTTCACTGTCTTCAATAGGTGAGTTTTCCACAACACTGTCAACTTCTCTTTAAGGAAATAGTTGATTCGAAGAAAGCAATGCTAACTCTTCTTGGTGAAGAGAAAGGCATTTCTTAAGCTGTAAACATTGCTTACTTCCTCCACCCTGCCAAGATTCCATTCTCCAGTGGAAATATGTGAGTAATTATATAGTTGCATTTATCTGTATGTCTGAAATTTTGCATGGCAGTTTTACTAACAATTGTACATTCTTAGCTTCATCCTCTTTCAAGGTCAGTAAGATTTATCTCTACTTTTAGTCCAGTGACAACTTTTGGCCCTTTTCTCTCAAGATTTTAGCATATTGATATGTCTTGGTGTGTATTTTAATATACTGGCATTTGAGAAAACCAAATGGTTCCTTATACTCTGCCAAAATTGATCTTCTTCATAACTCTATTACCCACTTTACTCCACATTTTGAACACTGTGCATATTATCTTACTAAAGTTCAGGTCAAGTTATATACATTGCTTTCAAAAACTTTCACTGGATCTCGGCAGCACACAGAATAAAGTGACATTCTGCTGTGTCATTTAAAGCCATTCTTCCATTTAAGCTTCTCACCAGTCCAATTTTCCAGGCATCTTTCATTCCTAGTGTAGGTCAATATTCACACTTTTCTAAGCTGGGTGAGTTTTCATGCCTCCATGTTACCTTTGATTATGTAAATTTCTCAGGAGATCCTTCCTTCTTTTCTTTCTGGATGTGTTCTCATGACCCTTAATGGAATTTGCTAAGTTGCTCCCAGGGTCTAAAAATTTTGTCTCCTGGGTTCTCATAGCTTTTGACTCATCCTTCCAGCTGGTTGTTGGTGAACTTCTGTCCTATAACAAAAGCCATAGTTCATTTAAAAGTATTGAGATAGTGGGTTTCACAGACCAAAATTGCCATCTGGGATCAAGGAGTGGTTCTGAAAGGTACATATTTTAAAGCCTATAGTTTATTCACTACACATATGAACTTCTCTTTGTGGACACTCTAGAAGTTTCATGATTTCACTGGAATTTTCTTAGAAATCTTGTAGTACAATATGCACATACGAATTAAAATAAGCAGTACTTACTCCAGTCTGGATGCTGCTGGTGTCTTGGGTCCTACTTACATTATCTCTTTCAAGCCTCATTGATATTGGTCTCAGTTTCCTCCTTTACAATCAAGGAAACTCAGATTCTGGAAGTCAGACAATGTTCCCCGACCATACGAAAGGAGACAAGTCCAGCATGGATGTCTGCAGCCCAGCTGTCTGGGTTGGACTCTGGCTTTGCCATTTTCTAGCTTATGCCAGTAACTCAGCCTTTCTCTACCTCTGATTCTTTCACTATAAATATGATGGCAATATCTTTCTAGTGGGCTTTATTTTCTTAAGGATAAAGTAAGTTAATATATGTAAACTCTTAAAGTAGATGCAGGCATATGTAAGTATTAGCTATTGTCGTTGTCATCATCATCATCATCATCATCATCATCATCATCTTCAGTGAACACAGAACTAAAAAGTGAGTTAATCAGAATTTGGACCCAGTTCTATTTGGCTTCAAAGACTGTCCACTTGTACATGTCAAACTGCCTTGAGATTAAAGAATAGAATGAAAAGTCCATTTTAAACTTGTCCTCAGGGATACAAACCCTTTCTGGTGTTATTTTTGTTTAAATTACATGAATAGTGTGCCATGCTCTGTTCTGGAGGTTGATGGCTCCCGAAACATTAGCATCAGAGAGACCAAACTCTGCTTCCATACAAAGGCCTAATAAAAAATCATAGATCCTGCTACAAAATTCATGCCAAGGAAGGGTTACTGTGCCTGTTGTATTAGTAGCATTTGCTTTCTGGTGTCTGGACCTGCTAGGCAAGGCTTTGTTTTTAGCAAGGACTCAAACCAGCCTGAGCATGCTTGCTCACAGAGCACACACAGCAGCTGTTTCCACCTTCCTCACCTCACCAAGGGGGTGAAGGAGGGTTTTGTAAAGTTGTAGGAGTAACTCTTCCTCCCCACCCCCTTGCCCCTTCCTCTGTTCCTCAGAAAGAGATGGGCCCCACATTGCTCAGGAAAAACAAAGGAGAGGTGAGAGGCAGATAAGAAAGGTGTTATATTTGGCATGACTGGCTTAGACTTAAGGTTGGGCCTAACTAGCCATGTATGGTGATTTTTTAAATGTATCATTTGGGTAATACTTGCTATATCTGCATCCCATATGCAACTTTAATTAAGCAAGAGACATAGATTGTGAGATGAGTTCCCTGAGAATATTATGCTTTTAAATTTAGTTAAATTCAATTAAATCTACAGATTTATTCTTGCCTCATTATGACATCAGTCTGGCCTCTATGGCTTTAAACTTATAAGATGAGGCCACCAGGAGACAACCCTATAAATAGATTACTCTAACACAACACGTTACACTCTGCAGTGGAAATATCCATAAAGAGCTGTGAGCCCATAAAAGCAAGAGAAATGTCCCAGATAATTGGTGGGAGCCAGTGATAGTTGGGAAAGTCATTGGAGGAAAGTTACTTTGGGATAGAAAATAGGAAACCATTACATGAGTGCAGAGGAGATAAATATACCAAGCAAAGGGCAGGACAAGTGTTAAAGCTTAGAGATGAGAAAACATCTAGTTTATTGAATTGACTTATTTAAAAAATGGTAGGTTGGAAGTGTTCCAAATGTTTTGTAAGATTAATATCTATTGTCATTGTGATTTTATAAATGAGCACACTCATACTCAGTGATATAGCCAATAGGTGACCAGATTTAATTAAGGCAAGCTATCTCTACAGAAATATATTTACTAGCCATTGAATTTAATCATTCTTATATACATATCACCTCCCTAGATTGGCTTTTCTCAGTCATGATTAACCATCAAAACCTCCTGGGCAATTTCTAGAACTATAAAGTGATGGAGTGTGTCTTCTTGGCAAATGGTTCTATTATCCCATTTATTGCTCACACCTGAATCTTGGGAGTAACTCATGGCACTTTTCCCTTCTTTGTCCTCCACATCCAACTCATCTTCAAATTCTCTCAGTTCTCTGCTGGAAACCTTCCACTTTTTCCATCCCAACTTCTAGCAACCAGATCCAAACCCCACAAACTAAGTAATCTCTTGACTTCCTTTCTACCCCCTATAAATTCATGACCCCAAATAGAGCCACAAACATTGTATAATCCTGTGGCTTAATGTTCTTTAGTGGCCCCAAATTGTCCTCGGAATTAAATATAAACCTTCACCATACTTATAGGGCTTTGCCTGGCTAGCTCCATACATTGTCTTCTGGTTCATTTCATACCAGCCTTCTATCCTGCCTCTTGTCTCACCAAAGGATATTCTTTCATTTCTTCCAATATAACAAGCTATTTTCTATCTCAGAGTCTTCCCATTTTCTTTCTTTCTTTTTCAGTACTGGGAGCTTGAACCCAGAACCTTTGCACTAAGCCCTTTAAGTTTTCTTTTTAAATTTTGAGACAGTATTTCACTAAATTGGCCAGCCTGGGCTCAAACTTGTGATCCTCCTGCCTCAGCCTTCCAGAGTGCTGGAACTATAAGCATGCACCATGACTCATGGCCATATCTTGCCATTCTTTTGGCAGGAATGACTTTTTATATAAGGTTCTTCCTCAGGTCTCAGACCTTTCCTGGCCACCCTAACAAAAAATTTTGCCTGTCATTCTCTTGTAGCAAATTCTGTTCTTTTCTTCCATAGTAGAATTTGTTGCTAAGCATTTATGCGCTTACTTATTAATATCAATGTCTGTAGCACAATGGTAGATCCTATACCTACTGCATTCATCATCGTGTACCTTTTGCCTGGCCTACAGCATGTCCCACAGCAAAGCTCAATGCAGTTTTTTTTTTTTTTTTTTGGTACCGGGGATCAAACTCGGGTCCTTGCGCTTGCGCAGCAGGCAGCAAAACCACTGAGCTAAATCCCCAGCCCCTTCCATACATATATTTACTTAAATGGAATTCCAAAGAATATATACTAAATGTTCATTCTCCCAGTACTCTATAATTTTGATCAGAGGTTCTTATTCTGAATGACTTGTTAAAGATACCAAATCACCACTAATCAGTATCCTTTTCTGCTAAAAGAGGGAAGAGAGCACTAGTGATATTCATCTCTACTTTTTGAGATATATGTGTGTGTGTGTGTGTGTGTTGTGAAAATCTATTGCTCTGCACTCTTTCTTATTTGGTTAGCCTGTTCATTGCTAATAACCAATGATATTATTTGTTTATGAAGGCCCATCTTAAATTACTTACTTAAACATTGGACGAGATCTCATGTGGTCCCATGGTTTCAGATACCACATATGGACCTATGAGTCCTCTTTACAGTAAATTGCCTCATTGAACTTTTGACCTAGTTGTCTTCAATTTGCCTCACAAACTCAAGGGAAAGCTGAGCTAAATCCCCAGCCCGCTCAATGCAGTCTTAATGAATAAGTCATAGATGGATTGAAAAAGCCGTGTTAGATCAGAAAAGAAAGATTCAGCAAGCATATGATGACATATGCTTGGCTGCTTTCAGGTGAAAGGTAGGGAGGATGTAAAATACAGTGAGTTTTGAAGATGAATAAGAAAGCAGAAAAGAAATGGAGTTAATGTCGTATGTAGAAAATAATAATTACTATGTGCCAGACTCTGATCTTGGCATTTGGCATGCATTATTTGATCACTGCAGCAACCGTATGAGTAAAGGTTAGTGCCATGTTTTGGATGAGAGAAAGCTTCTCAGAGAAGTTAAATAATATCTCCAAGTATCTTAGTCACCTCTTTGTCACTGTGAAAAAGTATATGAGGTAATCAATTTAAAAGGGGAAAAGTTTATTTTGGCTCACAGTTTGGAAGTTTTAGTCCATGATCAATTGGCTTGTTGCTTGGGCACCCATGGAAGGCGTTACAATACAGCGGGAGGATTTGGCAGAAGAATCTCTCAACCCATGGTGAAAGAAAAGAGAAATAGGAAAGGGCCAGGATCCCAGCATCCTGTTCACGGTCACACCACAGTGACCTAATTGTCATTTATCAGGCCCTGCCTCCTAAAGATTCCAGCATTTCCCAGTAGCACCACAAGTTGGTGACTTCAACATATGGGCCTAAGGAGTATAGTCAAGATTGAAACCATAGCACCAATGTCACATATCTAAAACATGGGAAATCCAGGACCAACCTTGGGCTTTGGAGTCCATGCTCTGAACCAATGAGCTAATAGCGTAAGTGTATACAGAAATCACATGATGGGTGGTTTGCAAAAACCATTACAACCATAGGATTATAGTTAATTGGACCTGGGAGAGAGCTCATGACTCATTGGTTTGGCATTTTGAGTGATTCTTTGGCAGATGGCCCAAGAGCTCTGCTCTGTAGAACATCACTTTTTAGCATGCTTTACAAGAAAATATTCACAGTTTCTCATCTAAGCCTTGGGGCCTGTCAAACTTCCTTCTCTCTATACAATTGATAAGTGTTTTCTCACAAGTATATGATGAAGAAATAACTTATAGAGGGCTAATGTACAATAGGTACCCAAAGTGTTGACTTGCACCCTCTCTCTTGGGTTCTTCTTTGAGGAGCTTTTGATGGGTTAGGAAAAGAGAGATAGGCAGTAATTTGAAGTTGAATTAGTTTCTGAGAAAACCGTATGACTTTTTTATCTCCATTTTGCAGATAGGGAAATGAGGTACAGAGCAATTAAGTAACTTGGCCTAAGGTCATAGCTAGTAAGCAGCAGCCCTCATAACTCCCATGCTATGCTGATGGAGAAATTACTTTTGGAAAGAAATCTGCAGTTAATGGTTGTTGAATTGAACCATAGGCATAGTTAAGGTAAATCATGGTGCTTTGGATATTTGGAAATCACTTACACAAGCTGCGGGAACTCTAAGGCTTTAAAGTAGGATGTGTGAACAGAAGGAAGGCAAAGCCGTTGTCTGAATGGAAGGAGAGGTTACTTGCTCCTAGAGTCTTATTTCACCCTGAGTAGAAAGAATGACAAGGATTCTGCAGTCTTGTCTCAGGTCCTGTCCTTCTAAACGTACAAAGACTTTATCCTTCAGCAGTGGCTTATTTTCAGGTCTTTTCTGTATCTTTGTCATGCAGAAGCAAGTGACCCCATATTCCTCTTTCTGTGACTCCACTTTTAGAATGTCAGCACATAATCCAGCCCTAATTTAAAGCCTCTGCTTGTGCTGTCAGCTAAAGCTGTGGTGTTTGTGTAGTTTGCCTTAGATAAAGCCTTAGTAAAGTCCAGAGTTTGTTACTTGGTGTTTTGAGCCCTGTGTTTTATGTTGGTAGTTTTGATTTTTAAAGATTTGTTCTGTTTGTTCTGACGTGCTTCATGGTTTATTTCAGCACCTGGGCTTCTAACTGCCCTTTACTCAAAATCTGCTTGTATAGAATATTAGAAATATGTATGCTCCTATTGCTCTTTTTGCCATGCCACATAATTAGTCCTAGCACCTTTAAATAGACTCCTATTACTATTTTCCAAATTTGTATTAGCTTAACTTATTAGGATTCTCCAGAGAAATAGAACCAACATGTGTGTGTGTGTGTGTGTGTGTGTGTGTGTGTTGTGTGTCTGTGTGTGTGTATGTCTGCATGTGTGTGTGTGGAAAGAGATTTAAGAAATTGGCTTATGTGATTCTGGAAGATGGATGAGTCAAAACGCTAATGAGGAAGGTTGAGGAGATGCAGGATTAAGTTACAGTTCAAGTCCACAGGCAGTCTCTGAGACTCAGGAAGGCCTAGGTGAAGTCTGAAGACAGTCTGGTTGCTTGGGGAAGGGAGGCCTTTTGTTCTCTTCAGGGCTTCAGCTGATTAGATGACACCCACTCACGTTATGGGGAGCAATTTGTCTTATTCAGTCAAGGATCACTAATATAGATCTCACCCCAAAGCACCATCACAGACATATCTAGAATAATGTTTGGCCAACTAGCTAGCACTGCAGCACAGGCAAATGGACACATAACAGTAACTATGACACTTAGTGTTTTCCACATTGAACTCTGAAGAGCACTGTTTTGGAAGGTGTTAATGGGTTGGAAAAAAATTAAAATAAGTAAAGGGGAAGAGTTCAAAGATTAAATATATTTGTGACACATCATTTATTGCTCCCACCTATTGACACATCATCTATTACACATTTTTCTGTTAAAGACTTGAATTCCTGAGGTCAAGAAAGCTGTTTGGTTTTGACTGACTACTGTGGGTGGAAGAGGAGGAGGCCCTTGCTGTGAATGTTCCATTCAGTGCCCCAAACTCTCTTCACACCTAGGGGGGAATTGGGGCTGGGGTCGTTTCCCTATGAATCCCAAACCCTAAAGCCCTGGCTCTCTGATCTAAATTGCACAGAAATGTTTTTTTAAGTGCTAAATATATATGCCAATAGGTAGTTTAAAAAATGGGACAAGCCTGCCACATTCCACTGTCCCCAGGCTTTGACTAAGACCCAGGTAAGACTGTGAAAGCAGCAGTGCAGCCAAGACATCCAGAGGAGAGCTCTGCCATTCCTGTTCTGTCAGTTTCATCTCTTGATAGTATCTTTCCATTTTGTTTTTGTTTCTCTGTTCCATGCCATTCAACCTCCCTGTTTTTGCCACCTCATATTTCCTCTCTACCTTCAATGGAGCTCTAAACAAAACTAAAATGGATGATGTCACAGAAAAAGCAAAGCTCTCATTGTTTTCGTGTAACACATGGTGCTTTCCTTCTGTATTTGATGGCAAAGGCCTTTTTGTCCTCCAAGCATCATTAGTTATCTTTTCTTAATTAAAATATCCATAGAGTGGAACTGTGTTATGCACAAGAAATGATGATAATTAGTATAGTGAGTGGAATGGAAATGTACGCTTCTTGAATTTAAGTGAGTCTGAAGAAGTTAAACCAATTGGAAGGATCCAGGATCTCTACCTTATAACACCATTGGGGAAGGGTATGCCCATGCTTTGACTTGACCTTCCCAGAAATGTGCTCAGGAGAAGGAAGCTGCCTTCACAAGCTCCTTCTTATCCATTTTAGGAAGAGGGAAGGGAGGCAGCATCCCCGTGGTTGAGTATAGCTGCTTCCCTTTTCAACAGCTACTGCTCTGTTAAGCCTAACACATTCCTATGTACTTACTCCCTTCCTCACCATCCCTTCCTCATATGCTGAACTCAGACTAACTCCTCTAAATGCAGGTGGGAGAGGGGAGGCCCTCCCATGGGCTAAGCATGAGGTTGAGACATTTGCAAACTCATCTCTCCAGAACTGACAGGTGGCTGGTACCAGCCTTCCCATTAACTTCACAAATATTAGCTCTTCAAAATGGCTTAGACACTTGGTATAAAGAGTAAAACCAATTAGAAAGAAAGGAAAAAGAAAACAAGCTATAAACCGCAATCTAGTGGCTAGAGCTAAAGAAGGCAGAAAAAGAAATGTCAGAGTAGATGTGCTACATTTCCACACTATATTACTAAAAGCAAGAGACTAGCTTTTTTCTGATGATGAAAAATTTAACACCCCCACATAAAGAAACATCAGATCTTTCCAAACTCAAAGCAGATTGCTTGTTCTAACATTCCAGATTAGCCAAACAGGAAACTTGAAGGCAATAGCTCACTCTTGCTTCAGAATCTGTTGTGTAATAATCCTTTCTATTGGCTCTAATCTCTATTAGAGATGTCTCCTGTCTCCTAGGCTAAGGAAGTGTGGTTTGCAGAGCAGGGGGAATTCTTGACTCTCATAAGGTTGGCTGCCCTTGTGAGGCCCCACCAATCAATCTTGGTCCTTCCTTATGCTGTCATTTTACCTCCATGGTGCTAATAGTGGAGAGAACCACGGCCATGGAACTCAGCATGCCATGCTTTTCTGGTCTCTTAACACCAGCATCCACAGGCTCATTCTGCTTTTCAGGTTATTACTGAGCAAAATCAAGGCTCCAACATTACTGCCAGTAAACTGCAGAAAATAAACATGAGAATGGCATTTGGAATTTGTATCAGCTAGACCATCATTTCAAGTTCCATTCCATGAACTTCCTTTAAATCCTTGCAGTTCGAAACACGATCTGTATGAAAAGTAGCTTCTTCTGCCTTTTTAGGTTATTTGGAAGGAGGTACAGTACATGCATGGTAGTGAGAAATACCAATATTAGTTTCTGAGACAGACCACAAAAACTGCATTTACAGTGGTTGTTAAAACTGCTTAAATTCTTAGTAATCGATTGTTGAATAATTGAACCACAACCCACAATTTGATTAAACTAGGTCAAATTAAAGATTATGGTATTTGGCTTTTTGTAAGGGGAGCTGGTGTGGCAAAGAATCACCACAGAAATGCTGCTAAACCGAACACATTGAGATTAAGGTATTTATTTCACATGTGTCTCTGGTCATGGCAGTTTCCTGTTGTCACTATGCTTTAGGAAGCAAGTAAACCAACTGAGTCATTGTCACCTGAAAACTTCTAATGATTGAAGAGTTATGCTTACTTAACCTTTCTTTGTCTCAATTTCTTCATCTAAACACATAACTCACAAGGATATTGTGAAGATTAAATAAGATAATACTCTGCAGAAAAACAGAAACCAAGCACACACAGAAAGGAATTAGGTAAGCGACCACTATTAATTTTTGCCTAGAATATTGCCACCATTGCTATTTTGCAAAGGAGGAAAAGGGAGCTAAAACATTTATGTGATTTCCCAAGGATACTGAAATAATAAACGAATGGCCTCATAAGGTCTGGCACATGGAGGGTATCCCAAATGTCCTTGTTCTCTCACTTCCCTAGTATGTGGTCTGGCCAAGGCAAGAACACAAAAGATGTAAAAGATGTGAGAACACTGACTACCATCTTGTGACTTAAGCATATAGGGAAGCAGGCTCTGACTGGGTTGTCAGGTCAGCAAGAGTCCATCAAACTGGAACAAGGCCTAAGAGTCAAACTCGGGTGGAATCAGGGATGGAGAGCATATATTCTGTGGTGCTTGGTTGGAAGGACAGCCCCAAAATTGTGTTAGTTTAGCAAGGAGGGGAGGGGAGAGGAAGTGGAGCTAGAAATTGGGAGAGATGGAAATGGTGGAGAAATCAAAAAGAAATGAAGAGAAGCATGTGGAGATGTATTTTGTTCTGAGTTATTTGAATATGGCTGTGCTCCTCAAATTGGAGCCTGAAAATCAAGGGAATTCTGGATGTACATTCTTGTGATTTAGCAAAAACTTATTTTTCTTTAAAAGAAGCCCATTTCTCAGCTTTGAGAAATGCTGAACAAGGGTCTTCCCTGCTTCTCAGAGATAACTTCATTGGTTAGACATTGAGCTTATACTTACAAAGAATTCACAATCACTCTGTAATTGATACAGCATTTAGCTAATGTGTAATGGTATCACTTGATTCCAATGAATGGGTCCCACAGCTTGCGTCCCAATCCAGAAGTGCTCTTGGAGTTCCTTTGCTATAGTAGTACACATTTGTAAGTGAAAAAATTAAAAGTATCTTGAAATACCCTGAGTAGAAATATGTGATAACCAGAGATTATAAAAATATCAATGAGTGCTATATTATCCACATTTAAAATTCCTTAATATTTGAAAATTATTTTCATTTTATTTTAAAATCAGAGTAATTTTTCTAAAAGCTTTTCTAAAAGCTTTAAATACCCTAATATTTGAAGGTTATATTCTTGGCTAAGACCACAGCAGATACTGTTTTCATAATGTATCTCTACAAACTGGATAAAATGATGCTTAAAAACCAAGTTATGGGAGAACCAACAGACGGAACAAAAACTAAATCTTTGAATGACCTCATAGAGGATGGTTGATAACTTGCAACATTTAAGACAGCAAGAAATCAACTTCTTTTATGTTAAGATTCTGCCTCCTAAAGGCCTTCCAACATGATCGTCTAGTTAGAACAAGATATTTATCCTGACATGGATACATCTGAGCTCTCAGTTAAAATAAAAGAATACCTTTATTCCAAAAACAATAAACTATTTGTTACTATTGATAAAGTGCCAGTTATGATTCTAATAATTTTAAGCTTATCTCCTCATTTCAGTTTCATGTGATTCTTAAACCACAAGACCAGTATTAAAGAAGAGAAATTGAGGAAACTAAGGCATATGGAGGGGAGTATTTTGCCTAAGATCAGAGAGTTGTCAAGTGGCCAAGTCTGAACCTTAATTATTTTGTTGACCTATAACCTTTTCCCATATGGACTCATCCATACTATTTCTCCTTCAGTCAGAGGGATGGAAACGATGGTGAAACTCTAGAGCTGAGAGAGCCACAAATGGAGAGAATTTGGGTGTCTGAATTATCACATGAAGAAAAGCTTCCCATCAACCTCATCCCAACTGTTTTACGAGCAAGAAAGTAAATTCCGTCATGTGGACTGCTGATCTTAGAAATCTATTTATTACTACAGTTTACCTTCTCATAACTAAAACAGAACTGTTTAAAATAGTTTTCTCCCCTGTACTCTAGACCTCCAAGGTCAGAATTTCTGGAATAATGCTTATATGTCTCTGATTTTAGAAGTTCCCCTGTGTGATTCTGAGGTATTTGGTTTTTTTTTTTTTTTTCCAACATTGCACTCCATTTCACCATTAACTTTTAGTTGGCTATCTTAAGAAAAGGTTTCTCCAATACCCCAACAGTTTTTCCACTTATTTTTAACAAATTAATACATTTTGTCCAGAGAATTTAAAATATATCTTTGCATTAAAGATCAGGAGTCATCTCTCCTCTCCCTCCCTCCCTCCTTCTTTCCTTTCCTCCCTTCCTTCCTTATCTGTCCATCCATCTATCTTTCTATTACAGCTAAACAGATTTTCCCAAAATATTTTCATTCTACATTATTTTATAGAATTTCTGTGCAATGATCCAATTCCTGTGAAATATCACACAGCAACTGTAAGATTTCAGCAGCTTTCACGAGCTTTAGTGATTCTTGTAGAACTGTGACTGTTTCCTAAATCTTGGGGAGGTGGGAATGTTTTAGTTCATTTTATGTTGCCATAAAAAAACACGTGGGATTGAGTAGTTTATAAAGAGTTCTTTTTCCCCAGTGTTAGGGATCAAACCCAGGGCCAGGCGCAGGCTAAATCACTCTACCACTGAACACAGCCTGTGTACTTTATAAAGAAAATACGTTTATTTAACTCACACTTTTTGAAGGTTCAAGAACATGGTACCAGCATCTGCTTGGCTCTGGTGAGGCACTCTTGCCAAATGGCATTACATTGGCCAGAGAACATACAGAAAAGATCACTTGCTGAGACAGGAAGTAGGAGAGATTCAGGGCAGGTGCCAGGCTGGCTTAAAAGAACCTGCTGTTTTGGGACTTCCCTCGGGAGAAAAGCACTAATCCCTCTTAGGAGGGTGTAATTACCTTTCAAAGACCGCAATTTGTGTAGATCCTACATGCTCAGCATCACAATGAGGACAAAGCTCCTGGCACATGAAATTTTGAGAGAAACCCTCAAATCAGATCCAAAACATAGCAGGTAGCATTGAGAGATTTTCAGAAATGATTAGGTTCTACCAGGGTTTTTTTGCAGTATAAAATTGAGATTGTATTACATTATTTCATCCACTGTTTAATTGTTTTTGACTAAAATTGATTATTGAAATTCAACTCAGTGGTAAGATTGATCTCTTCATCAAATGCTTTGAGTGTTTAGGATAGGATGGCCTTCTTGTTTGTTAAGAGGGTATCTGAAGAAAGCATTGAATCTATCTATTCAGATAATGAATAGAGAAGTTCATGTAAGGAGAACTGATGTTTTACAGAGTGCTTACTGTGTGCTAGTTGCCCTTTTAGCCACTTTATATAAATTAAATTCATTAATCTTCAAAATAATCCTGTAAGTTTAACTCTATGTCTATCCTCACTTCAAAATGTGAAAATTGAGGCAGGAAGCATGTGGGAAAATGCTCTAGATCACATGGCAAATTGGTGTTCAGACATGAACCAATAGAACTTGGCTTTAGGATCTGTGCCTTTAACCATCACACCCAGTGACTATTTTTGTAGGTAAGTATTCCATGTGACTTTCTTTCTCATTCTAAGGGTACATTAGTTTTCTGCTGCTTCATAACAAATTACCATAAATTTAGGAGATCAAAACAATATACTCTTACTATCTCACAGTTTCTGTGGTCAGGAGCCCAGGCCAACTTTGACTGGATCCACTGCTCAGGGTTCCACAAAGCTGCAATCAAGGTGTCAGTCAGGTTGAGGTCTTGTCTGAGTTTCATGGTCCTCTTCCATGAGGTCTTCCAGAGCTCGTAGAAGAATTCATTTCCTTGTATCTGTAGGACTAGTGATAGTTTGCTTCTTCATTGAAAGCAGGAGAATCTCTTTCTGACCCAAGTGAATTTTCAAACCCTCTTTAAAAAATGTTTCCAGTTGATTAAATCCCTTTTGACGACTTTTAAACTAATTTGGTGACTTAATTACATCTGTAAAATCTTTTTATTCTTGAGATATAATGTAACCTAATCTTGGATGTAACGCCAGGGACAAAGATCATGCGGCCATTTTAGAATTCTTCCCAGACAATGGCACAGTGAATATGTTTGAGGTCCTCTTCCGTGAATTAGGAGGTGGGCAAATACTATCATACTTACACTGTTGATGATATTTCCATTAGGTTTTGACTCATTGAGTTCAGTTTATAAAAAATCAAGGATCTGTTAAAAGTTTTATTATTAATTTTCATTTCTTTATCTTTTCCCCAGAACTCTTTTACCCTGAAGGAAAATTGATGATATAAGCAAATTAAGATTTTGAAAATATTTTTGGTACATTCACTCTGTTGATTCATTTCCATGACATTTCTTAAAACTAACTGATCACTTTTGTCCTCTAATTAATCATCAGTTGGGCAAAAGTCAAAGTCTGTTGTGTAAAAAGTTCAAGATCTCTTAGACACTCACCAAACATGCCATGTTATCCTCATTTCTTGCTTTTGATTCTCCTCTCATGCTTCTGCACCCTCTACATGATATGTTGTAGACAAGCTTAACTTCATCTAAATACATTTCACATTTCACCCCTTATTGCCAAACCTACCTGCTGGTAAATTCTCTAGATCTTTAAACCTCAACTCAGATGTCATTTCTTCATGAAACTTTCCCAAATTTCCAAGCTAAATGACAAAGATCAGGCTGTAGAAATGGGATTTGGGTTTTAGGTTCAGCTATAGGGAGGCACTGGGGAATAATACTGATTTGAATCTCTTCTGAAGAACTTGTTTTTCTATATTTAATTATGTGTATTCATCAACTTTCCATTCTTGTGCTAAAGTGCCTGATACCCACAACTTAAAGAAGGAGATGTTTACTTTTGCTCACTATTGCAGATGTTTCTGTTCATGACCAGCTGGCAGAAAGGAAGGAACAACATGGCAGAAGGGCATGATTGGAGCAAAGCTGCTCACTTCATGGTGGTCAGGAAGCAGAGAGCAGGTGAACATCCGCTGAGAGAAAGGGGCAAAAGACCAGATATACTACCCAGGGTGATGCCTCCATGACCAACACAGACACACCCAGAAGTGTGCCTCAATAATTCCCTAAGTGACTCCCAAGCCAATCAGTTTGACAATCCCATTTAAATGTCACGTTATGGTATAGAAATAAAACTTTAGGAAGAAAATTAAATGGTTTAGTAACATGGTTAAATAAAAAATAAAGGTACGAAGTTAAACTGTTTTATCATTAAAAAAGTTGAGCAGCAAAACAAATTCATATGTTCTATCTAATGCCTGGGACATAGTTGAATTATGATCTCCATTTTAAGGAACCAAACTGTATGAAGACTGAATATTTTATTCTTTCAAGGATACATGAATCTTTTAAAATATGCCTGCAATAATACTAAAAAGACAAAAGAGCCAGCTTTGACCTATGTCCACTGTTCAATTTGGAAGAATTTAAATATTAAAAATAATTACTCATAAATAAGTTCATGATGCTATGAATCCATGATGACATTTTAAGTAAGAAAAGATAGAGTTTACAAAAGGTATTATAATAGGAGTAACTACAAAAGTAGCTGAACATAAATAAGCTCATTTTTATTAATTTAAAATACTAGTAATATTGCCCTTTATGAGTCTTCTGTTTCATTTAATAAGCTTATGTCCCTTCATAAAGCATGTATGCTTTCCTTCACTCATATTAGTAAAGACAATAGATAAGGAAAATTTTAAATAATCTCAAGAGTTCTGAAAAAGTAAGAAGTGAACCAAGAATAAGAAAAATTAAAACTGGAAGTGTAGAAGTATATGTGCAGGAAGGGGATGTTGAAAGAAGATAGACTTGTACCATTTTCCAATCGTTGATTAAATACCTCATCTCCTAGAAAGGAAAATTTCTTAAAAAGAAGTGAGATGTTTTTCTTTCCATGTCAAGAAAGAGACAAGAAAGAGACTGGAGAAACAGGTTTTTAGTACTTGTATCCTACTCAAAGAAGTCTAAAGAAAAGCCTAGTTGTCTTCTTTCATTGTGTGGAGGACAAGGCCATATTTGAAGGCTCTTTGTCAATGTCTGAGTGACAGTGGCTTTGGCAGGTGGCCGGATAGCTGAGGTAGAATTTTGATTCCCAGAGCCTCTGGAAAAACCCCTCATCTTCAGCAAGCAGATGTTCTGGTGCTAAGTGGATCAGACAGCTGTCTTTGAGACAGCACAAAGAGGCGGCAATGTGGGAAGGCACAATCAGAAGCAAACGGTCAGGCCTGGAGGATGTGTCAGCTCAATGCTCCAAGGACCTATATGGATCCAGCAATACATTACCTAGAAGGACCACACAGTTCATGAGCATCCCTAGCACTCTGGCGTGCTTTGCTCTTGCTACCATACAATGATGTTAGCCTCAAATGCTCCATCTTTGGAAAGAGCTTGAGAAGAGGGAAAAGGGGAAAAATTCAGCTTTTGTCCCAAAGCAAGCACATCATAGAAGATTCCATTTAAAAGAGAATTTAATGCTGAATAATGGCAAATGTCAGAATGTTTCCTACTGCTTCGTAACTGTGAGGTAATTGTTTATGAGAAAGAGTGGATCTATGATAGAAAACAGACAAGCTGCCTTTCTTTACATATTTGAAGTAGTATTTGAAGTTTTCACTCCTGCTACCTAAGAGGCAGATCTAACCACACCAAAGTGGGAAGGGCGTGATCCCAGTCTCAGTGAAGCCCACTGAGGCAAGGCCCTTTCCAGTACACCTCTGCCTCCTGTTTGTGAATGTCAGCAGATGAAGGATGTCCTACAAACTGTTGCTACAGACGGAGGTACATACCCTTACATATTTTCTGCAGAAGTAGGATTCTGTAAGTATCAGAGCAAGGGAGGCATTCAGGGTTGGGAAAAGAGGAAATCTATTTGATCTGGGTTCTCCAAAGTGCATGTGAGCACCCAAAGCAGTGACTGGAGATGAGCATGTGAAATTTTCTCTGTCCGGTTCTGTGTGGACTCACTTGAGTTAGTCAAGTGCTCAGTGCAAGGTAATAGGGTCAGGTTCCAGGGGCCCACACTGAACTGATCCTGGGTGAATACAAACAATGTTTTCAGGCTTTTCCTTTGAAACCCACTCAATTCCATTTAAGGAGAATTTGGTACCCAAAGGTATCATAGCAAAAAAGAACCATCAGAGTCAGCAGATTCAAAAAGATGATTTACTTATATGAAGCAAACACAATGGGTTCAACATTACCCATTTCTAAAGAAGAAAACTAAATTTTATAATAGATGACTGATTAAAAATCTAGAAATGAGGAAATAAAAAATAGAATAATAAGCTATTTCGAGCAAAAAATGTAATTGAGTAATTTTTTTTTCTGGTACTGGAGATTGAACCCAGGGTCTTCACACTCAACCCCAGTCTTTTAAAAATTTGTTTTAGTTTTGAGGCAGGGTCTTGCTGCATTGCTAAATTGCCTAGGGTGGGCTTGAAATTGTGATCTTTCTGCCTCAGCCTTCCAGACTACTAGGATTATATGTGTGTGCTACTACACCTGGCTGGACTTTAGTAATTTTAAGATTATAAAACATTGAAATAATCCAATTATGTCTACAACTATTATAAAACATACCAAAGAAACATCACCATTATCTGTAATATGTTAGAGTAGTGTAAACCAACATTCTAAATAATGCACACACTCCTTTGCTACACTTAGCCCTTATATCCAGAATATTTATGGAGTATTTTGACTAAATTATGAGGGTAATTAGCTCTTCAGTTTACTTCTACCAGTTTAGAGAGATTTGGAAAGAGCACGTGAAAACACATGGCTCATGATATTTTCATGCCCAAATGCAGTATTAATCATGATCATTCTCTTGCTCATGAAAGCTGCTTTGAATATGGTAATATGATATTGATTCCAAATAAGATGTAGAGTCTCTCTCAAAATACCTCTTTTTTTGAATGAGTGCTAGGGATTTTTAATCGAGGGGGAGGAAGTGATTTCATTATAATAGACAAGGTGCCATTTCAGGCAGATGATTTGGACAGATGAGTCAGGCTCATGTCCAAGTCTAATACTGCCTGCCCAGACAGGCACTTCTATGTTGGCAAAAATGCCAGTAGGATTGAAATCATTTTTAAACCATTGAAACCAATTGTTCATCACCCTTTCCACATATGCACACTATTAAAGGAAAAATAATTTGGGGAAGGAAGTGAAAATGAAAAAGGGAGATGATAGTGAGAGGAGTAGAAGTTTGAATGGTCTGATTCCTATTTATGTATTTATTTTGCATGCAGTACTGGGAGTGGAAAGGAGGGCCTTGAGTGTGCTAGGCGATTACCCTGCCACTGAGATGTATCTCCAACCCCTTTATATTATTTTGTTTTGTTTTAAAATAGGGTCTCACTAAGGTGCCCAGGCCAGACTTAACTTGGTGATCATCCTGCCTCAGTTTCCTGAGGAGTTGAACTTATAGGCTTGCTCCAATCCACCTAGCTGATTCCAAGTAATTTCTAAACCCAATATCAAAATGGTATCTATTTATGGGAAGACACCATTGGCCCAGTGTCAGTAAAAAATGCACTTTGACTCAGTTTTCCAGTGCAGCGTTGGGCCTGTGTTAACTCTATGCATCCCTCACCACTCCCTCTGGGACTCTTATGGCCCAGTGCTGGTGAGGGGCAGAGCTACTGATCTGTACACAAGTTGAATTCAAGACCTTGGCTGCATTGATTCTGGACTTGCTCATTCCTCTTCTTCTAGATAGATTGCATTAACCAGCTGATATTTTTCTCAAACATCACCAGGAGAGGAATCATAATTTTAACACTGCCAATCTATTTCAGTGTTAGACCTAAATTAATAGCGTAATTAATGAATGTATAGTGGTGAGCCCTTTTGAGACCATGGTTATGAATTTTATTATTATAAAAAAATAGGATTTTCCCTCTCCTTCCTAACTTTTTCTTATCTTCATTTGTGCATAGCTTACTTGGTTTTTGCATGATTTCATTTCTTGAAGAGACGCCTAGAGATTTCAAACCACAAAATCAGAGAAGCACAAAATGGGCAGTTTGCCCTATTTCTTAATGTCTTATGCCCTCTGGTGGTAATATCATGTCACCTTCTGTATTTTCCTGTGAATTCTCCAAAGTAAAACATTTTACTAGAAACAAAGTCAGCTCTTTCTCCCTTTTTCTGCCATGTACTTGATTGACTCTGTTCCTCACTGTCTTCCAACAAAACTTTCAGGGTAGAGTGATTCCTGGGCAGGAAACAAAAGCAAAATCACCCCATTCCTCAATGGAATGCTTCAGCTGAAAACTGGTAATAAGATCTGGTACAACTCTAAGGAAAGAACAGTAGAGGAACCTAGTGTGGAGTCCAGGGAATTGACATGGCAAACAAATTCATGCTGCATCAGGGTCACTATCATCCAAGCTGAAAACATCTCTGCTCTCTGGTCAGTCCCACATGTTTTCCTGGAAAAATAATTTTTCTCTTTGTTTTTATGTTCAGTATTAGGCTGGTTCAGTAATAAATACGTGATTTTTTTTTTTGTTCAGAAAGAAGGCAGCATTCATCATAATTAGCAACTGATTGAAAATTTGTGTGTGTATGAGAGAGAGAGAGAGGCTCTCCACCATAGTTCATATTTATTTAATACTAAGAATGTGAGCTGAGATAGTGAGAGAAAAGTGATGAGCCTTGTGGTCGGTAAAATTGGCCTAAACTTTATAGAGTAGGGCTGCCAGGCCTTTATTCTAGTCTCCATTTTTTCACTTTCCTTTTTAAATTAGGGGAGAAAATTTCATAATTTTACGTAAGTACTCCTTACATGAGGGTCAAGTCTTTGGTGCTAAATTACAACTAGTAGTTTAAACAGAAATGAAGCTGCCTGAAATCTGTTGAGTAGAAAAGTATATACATAAAATTACGTGGTAAAATGCTCAAAATTCACTGGAATAAAATGATTACTAGGGTTAATTTAAAAACTATAACATTGCCTAAATCATATTCTCTTGAAATAAGAGTAATAGAAAATTAGAATAAGTCAGAGAGAGGGAACATATCAATCTGGGAAACAATTTATGTAACAAATGTATTTTCATGTATTTTTTTGCTTTTCATAAAGCAAAGTATATTTAACATTTTTATTTTCAGGGGAAATATCTTCTTATTTTGAGAGACTGTTAAAATGCCCCTTTAAAAATAAAATTTCATAAACATAGCTGGAGAGATTTTTAACTGCCTTTTCTCTCTTTTAAATATTTTTATGAACTTTATTTTGAAATGATTTCACACGAACAAAAATTTACAAACATAATGCAAAGAATTCCCATATAATCTCTGCCGAACTTCTCCACATGCTAATGTCTTACTTAACCACAGTATAATTTCTAAGATCAGGACATTAACACTGACATATATATTTTTTTAAATTCTTTTATTGGTACATTTTAGGTATACAACACAATTACATTTCTCATTGGGAACTTGTACCTTTACATAATGCATCTTGGTTCTTATTTTTTCCCCATTCCTAGCCCTCCCTTCACCCCCTCCATCCTTCCCTATTTACAAAGACTTTATTTCCATTTTTTCCATTTCTCATCATTTTTCCTTTCCCTTCTTTCCTTTCCCCTGCCCCTCCCACTGCCCCTACCCCTTTGGACTTTTTCTTCCTATTTTGCATTATCCATTATTCATTCTAATCATTGGTACATTTTAGGTATGCAATATAATGACATTCATCATTGGAAATTTGCACCTTTACATAGTCTCTCTTGGTTCTTATTTTTCGCCCTTGCCCAGCCCTCCCTTCAACCCCTCCATTCCTCCCCATTTACAAAGATTTTGTTCCTATTTTTCCATTTTCTCATATTAATTCCATACCCTTCTTTCCTTTCCCCTACCCCTCCCACTTCCATCCCCTTTGTGCCTTTTCTTCCTATTTCACATTACCTATTATACATTTTAGTCCTTATTTACACTTTCAATTTCTCACACCAGAGAAGCTATTCAGTATTTATACATGTGTGTCCTATTTATTTCACTTAAGAGTATCGCCTCAATGTGCATCCATTTAGCTACAAATGTGTCTAATTTCTCATTTTTTATGGCTGAGTAGTACTCCATTTTATAAAACCCTCCATATTTTCTTTGTCCAGTCTCCAGTTGATGGGCATTTGGGCTGTTTCCAAGTTTTAGCTATTACAAACTGTGTTGCTATGAACACGGATGCACATATATCACTGTGGTATGATTCTTTTAATTCTTTGGGGAAGATCCCCAGCAGTGGAATAGCGGGGTCAAATGGGACTTCCAGTCCTAGTGCTTTGAGGTATCTCCATACTGATTTCCACAGTGCTTGCACCAGTCTACACTCCCACCAGCAGTGGAGCAGGGTTCCTTTTTCCCCACAGCCCTGCCAGCATTTGTTATTGGTTGATTTCATGATAGCAGCCATTCTTTCTGGTGTGAGGTGGAATCTCAGCATTGTTTTCAGTTGCATCTCTCAAATGACCAGTGATGTTGAACATTTTTTCATGTATTTATTTGCTATTTCTACTTCCTTGTCTGAGAAATGTCTGTTCATTTCAGATGCCCATTTTTGGATTGGGTCTTTAAATTTGGGAGGTCTGATCTTTTTAAGTTTTTTATAGCTTTGAGATAGTAGACCTATGTCAAAGAGCAGGTGAAGACTTTTTCCCACATTGTGGGTTGTCTCTTCACTCTGCTGGTGGTTTCTCTCGCTGCGCAGAAGCTTTTCAATAAGAAGAGATCCCACTTGTTGATTGTTTGTGCTAGTTCATGGGCAACTGAGGTTTTGTTCATAAAATCTTTTCCTACACTGATGTCTTCAAGAGTTCTACCTAACCTCTGTCCCAACTTGTTCAGAGTTTCTATTTTAATATTTAGATCTTTAATCCATTTTGATTTTAGTTTAGTGCATGGTGAGAGATATAGGTCTAGTTTTAATCTTTGGCAAGTTGAAACCCAGTTTTTCCAGCACCATTTATTATGGAGGCTATCTTTCCTCCAGTGAGGGTGTTTGGCTCCTTTATTGAAGATGAGATGGCTGAGTGTGTCTGGCGTTGTTTCTGCATCTTCTCATCTGTTCCACTGGTCCTCTGGTCTGTTTCTTTGCCAGTCCCATGCTGTTTTTATCACAGTAGCTTTGTAGTAGAGTTGCAGGTTGGGGATTGTGATACCCCCTGCCATGTCCCTGTTACCTAGAATTGCTTTTGCTATTCTGGGTCTCTTCTTGTTCCAAGTGAATTTTTGGATGGTTTTGGCAAGGTCTGTGAAGTATGCTGCGGGAATCTCAATTGGAATTGCATTAAATCTATATAGCAGTTTTGGAAGTATGGCCATTTTCACTATATTAATCCTTTCTACCCAGGAGCAGGGGATGTCTGTCCATTTTCTGATATCATCTTCAATCTCTCTTTTCAGAGTTCTATAGTTTTCAGAGAAGTGGTCTTTGATTTCTTTTGTTAGGTTGATTCCTAGGTATTTCAGTTTTTTGGATGCTATTGTGAAAGGAATTATTTGCCCTATTTCTCTCTCAGTGAGTCTGTCATTCGTGTAGAGGAAAGCTATTGATTTTTGTATGTTGACCTTGTAACCAGCTACTTGACTGAATTTGGTTATTAAATCTAGAAGACTTTCGGTGGAGTTCTTGGGGTCTTCTATATAGAGTATATGTCATCTGCAAATAATGACAATTTGACTTCTTCATTTCCTATCTTTATTCCTTTTATTTCTTTCTGTTGTGTAATTGCTGTGGTTAATATTTCCAAAACTATATTGAACAAGAGTGGTGATAGTGGACATCCTTGTCTTATTCCTGATTTGAGTGTGAAGGATTTCAGTTTGTGACCATTTAGCATGATATTGGCTGTTGGTTTTTCATAGATGGCTTCTATCAGTTTGAGGTAGAGACTATCTATTCCAATTTTCTGTAGGGTTTTTATCATAAATGCATGTTGGATTTTGTCAAATGCTTTTTCTGCATCTATGGAGATAATCATATGGTTTTTGTCCTTGGCTCTATTGATATAGTGTATTACATTGATCGATTTGCATATATTGAACCATCCCTGCATCCCTGGGATGAATCCCAATTGATCAGGGTGTATGATCTTCTTGATGATCTTCTGCATTCTATTTGCCAGTCTCTTATTAAGGATTTTTGCATCTATGTTCATTAGTGAGATTAGCCTATAGTTCTCCTTTTTGGTTGGGTCTTTCTCTGCTTTGGGGATCAAGGTGATGTTTACTTCCAGGAATGAATTTGGGAGTATTGCTTCCCTTTCAATTTCACTGAAGAGTTTAAACAGTAGTGGCAGCAGTTCCTCTCTAAATGTCTTGTAGAATTCAGCAGTGAAGCCATCAGGGCTCGGGCTTTTCTTAGTTGTTAAGTTTTTAATTATGTTTTTAATTTCATTGGTTGATATTAGGTTGTTTAGAATTTTTAGGTCTTCTTAACTCAACTTTGGTAATTCATGTGTATCTAAGAATCTGTCAATTTCTTCTGTGTTTTTCCATCTTATTGACCGATAGGTTCTGGAAGTAGGTATTGATGCTCCTCTGGATTTCTGCTGGGTCTGTTGTAATTTCACCCTTTTCATTCCTAATTGCATGGATTTGGGCCTTTTCTTTCCTTTTTCTGGTACGGATGGCTAAGGGTTTGTCAATTTTGTTGATTCTTTCGAAGAACCAACTCTTGGCTTCATTGATTTTTTGTATTGTTCTCTTAGTCTCCATTGCATTGAGTTCTCCTCTGATCTTTATAATTTCCTCCCTTGTATGAGCTTTGGGGTTGTCCTGCTCTTCTTTTTCTAGAAGCTTGAGGTTCAGCATCAGGTTGTTTAATTGGGCTCGTTCTGTTTTCCTAATATGCATATTCACTGCTATGAATTTCCCTCATAAGACTGCTTTCATTGTGTCTCATAGATTCCAATATGCTGTATTGTCATTGTCATTTAATTGAAGGAACTGTCTGATTTCTTCTTTAATTTCCTCTATGACCCATTGGTTATTCAGAAGTGTGTTGTTCAATTTCCACATGTTTATGAAATTTTTTGAGTTTCTTTTGCTATGGATCTCCAATTTCATCGCACTATGGTCTGGTAATATGCATGGGATAACTTCAATTCCTTTGCACTTACTTAAACATGTTCTATGAGCGAGTATGTGATCTATTTTGGAGGACAACCTGTGTGCAGCTGGAAAGAATGTGTATTCTGATTTTGTGGAGTGGAAGACTCTGTAAACAGCTGTTAAATTCATTTGTTCAAGAGTTCGATTGAGTTCTAGTATTTCATGACTTATTTTTAGTCTAGCTGATCTATCTATTTGTGAGAGTGGGGTATTGAGGTCCCCCACTACAATTGTATTAGTGCATATATGATTTTTCATGTCTGTTAGTATTTGTTTTATATAGTTGGGTGCACTAGTGTTTGGTGCATAGATATTTATGATTGTCATCTCTTCCTCTTGGATTGTTCTCTTTACAAGGTTGTAGTGTCCTTCTTTGTCTCTCTTAATCAGTGTTGGTTTGAAATCTACTTGATCTGCAAAGAGGATAGCTACTTCTGATTTTATTTTGGTTCCTGTCATATTGAGTATTGTTTTCCACCCTTTAACTTTCAGTCTATGAGTTTCCTTTTGAATTAAGTGTGTTTCTTGTATGCAGCATATTGTTGGATTTTGCTTCTTGACCCATTCTGCCAGTCTATTTCTTTTGATTGGTGAATTGAGACCGTTAACATTGATGGTTATAACTGAAACGTACTGACTTGTCATTGCCATGACTTTTTCTTTTTGTTGGGTTCTCCCCCTTTCCATTTAATTTCTTGTCATACCAGATGGGTTCATTCTGCTTTGCTTCCTGAGGTTGTGATCCTCAATGTCTGTTCCTAGGATATCATGTAAAATTCTTTGGAGTGCTGGTTTGGTATTCATGAAGTTCCTAAGGTGCTCTTTGTCATGAAAGTATCTTATTTCTCCATCCATTTTGAAAGATAGTTTTGCAGGGTACATCAATCTGGGTTGGAGGATGTTTTCTTTCAGGCCTTGGAATATGTCACTCCAAGCTCTTCTTGCCTTGTTGGTTTGTGTTGAGAAGTCTGCTGTGATTCTGATGGGCTTTCCTTTGTATGTGATTTGTTTCTTTTCTCTGACTGCTTGGAGAACTTTGTTCTTCTGTTGAGTTTCTGGAATCTTAACAATTATATGCCTATGTGTAGATTTTTTTTGATCAAGGCTATTTGGAGTCCTATATGCCTCACTTATCTGTATGTCAAGTTCTTTTCCCCTGCTTGGGAAGTTTTCTGCCATTACTTCTGTGAAGAGTTTTTTTATGTCATCTGCACTCTCTCCTCTCTTCATTGACTCCAATCAGTCTTATGTTATTCTTCTTTGCAACATCTAGCAGCTGCTGGATTGATTTCTCACGTTCCCTTACAATTTTGAAACAATTTTTCTTTTCCTGGTCATTAATTGCAATCTTATCTTCTATATCTGAAATTCTGTCCTCACATTGGCTCATTCTGCTGTGTACACTTTCAATGGAGTTTTTCATGTCCTGGAAATCTATTTGCATCTGTTTTATGGATTCCATTTGTTTCCTATGTTGGGATTCCATCATGTTCCTGAGCTCCTCTCTAGATTTATTAATCATGTCTTGCACTAGGAGCACAATTTCTCCTGATATCTGAGAAATTATTTCTGATTTCCTTTTTTCCAGATCCCCTTTTGTTGCCAGTTCAGTGGGTCCAGGTAGTTGAATATCAGAGTGTTCCATCTCATTTCCCTTTGGGGTTGCTGTAGGTGATCTGGATGTCTGGTTTTGAGACTTATTTACATGTTTTCTCATTTCCAGTGGGGGGTGGGTGGGTGCTGTTGACATCAGTGTAGCTCACCTCCTCTGAGCTGTGAGAGGTGGACCAGGGGCTGGGACCGGTGATAAGGATGGTGGCCCGAAAGCCCCTTTCTCTGGGCTGGGAGTGGTGGGAGGTTTGGGAGCCCAGAAGCCCCTTCCTCTGGACCAGGAGCAGTGGGATGGTGGCTCAGAAGCCCCTACATCTGGGCAGGAATTCTTTAAATGCTGAGAACTTGATTAGCTCCAGTACTGTGGTCTGTTAGTCTGGTGTCCTCTGTTTCTTTGTAGTGTAGAACCAGGTGGCTGTACAGAGAAGAGGCCAAAGGAGCGGGGGGGGTGGGGGTCCAGTGGATTGCTGCTGGGGTGTGGGCTGATTCGGTGTTTTCCACACTACTAGAAACCTCGGGACCACATCCACAGACTTGCCTGTCTGTAGCGGGCTGATTATATTATTAACTATTACATAGATCATATTCAACTTTTGCCAATACCCATTTTACCGTCCAGGATCTAGAATATGATTAAATCAATGTAACTTATACATATTTGCTAAGAATAGCACAGTTGTATATTGCAGGCTTCTTAGTACATAACATCAGGGGATTCATTTTATTGATAATTTTATTATTGATTATATTAACTTTGTACACTTGGTTAAGGTGATGGTGTCTACCAGGGTTTTTCCACTGTAAAATAACTATTTTTATCTTTGTACTTGATAAGTATCACATAGACAGATACTTTAGAACTATGTAAATTTATTTATTTATTATCATATAGTGCCCCACTAAACTTCACATGGTGATTTTTCTACCTTTGTGATTTCTTTGACATTCATTCCTTGGAATTCTACAGTAAAAAGAGCTTTCCCTTATCTCCTATTTATTGGCTATTCAGTTACTTAAGTATATGAGTATGGAGTCATGGATATTTATTTTATTTTGTGTTATAATCTATTATGATTGCCATTTATTTTGTTTTTCATGTTGGCTCAGATTTGACTACTGACCACCCCTTCAGCTTGGCTCCTGTGTCTTTTAAATATGTGATCCTCATTGTTTTGAGCATTTCTCCAAGGATCTCTGGCTTCTTATATTTAAGAGTGATGTCTGGAAGTTTGTGTTTGTTTATTGTGCTTATTGCTCCTGGACTCATTATTTCTTGTCCCTCTCATCAGACAGTGCTAGCAAAATTCTATGTTTAGAAAAACATGTGCACAGGCACATTATCTAAATCTCTATCTGTGGCTCCTCTTTCTCCCCTTCTCCCTCTCTTTCTCTGTCAATTCATTCTCTCCCATTTCTTCACCTCTCTCCCCCTCCCTCCCTGCCTCCCTCTTCCTCACCATGAGTTCATACAATACATTTGATTCTAATTCAACAACACAAGCATTGGTAACTCTTTTTCCTGAAAGCAAATGTGCCTCTCATTATCTGAAGTTCACTTATTTGGCAAATCCTAATGTATACACGGACTAGGTTGAGAATTACTAGCTCATGTCTCTGAGATTGGAGAATTTACTAACCAGTGCACAATGTCTGTTGCATTCCTTTTTGTCTTCAGTCTTAGAGTGTATGGTCAGAAGAATGTTTTTCATAGGTTTGTTCTTTTCTTCTCCTCCATTCCCTACAGTGAAATTGGCAATAAATTCAGGCTCATTTGTTATTGTCTGTATTGAATTTGGGATTGCCCTCTCATCCTACTTGATTTTAATCATTTACTCATATTTTTGGTGTATGAGACAGTATCATGGTTTCTAAATCAAAATGTGCAAAGAGTGAGACTCTGGGAAGTGCCCCTCTGCCACTAACCCCATCCCCTTGCTCCTCCGCTTTATTCCTGTATAAGTAATCTTGATCATTGCTGAATTAACTTTTCTGTTCCTTTTTTTTAACAAATGAGGAAATACTATATATGTGTGTCTCTTTCTTTCATAAATAGTGGTGCATAATAGACACTTTTTTGCACTATGTCTTAAATTTTCCTGGAAAACAATCCAAATTACTTCATGGAAATGCTATTTTTTGTTTATTTCTTACAACTGTGAAAACATACATAAATTGTTTAATACCATTCTTTTATGTTTAGACATTCATGTTGTTTTCAATATTTTGCAACAGCACAAAATGTCACAATTAATAATCTTGTGCAAATGTATTTTTGTATTATTAGGAGAATATATTCCAAGTAAATTCCTTGAAATTAAGCAGCTGAGTTAAAGGGCAGGCATATATGAAGTTGTCTTAGGTATTGCCAAGTTTCCCTCCAAAAGGCTGTGCCAGTTTGTATTCCAAAAACAATGTATGAAAGGTCCAATTTCTCTAAAAATGACAATTTTATTTTTAAAAAATTGCCCACCTGGTAAGGTGAGAAATGATATCCCAGTAAAGGTTTAATTTTCATTTCTCTAATTATAATGAGGTCAAACATTTTTTGCTATCTTAAAGAGCATTTTAATATCTCTTTATGTCAATTGCATAATCTTGTCTCTTCTCTTTTCAAAATAAAACCTTTTTAAAAATCCTTTTGTCCTTACTTTTGAAGAGGTCTTTATATATTACCAACATTTGTACTTTACCAATAGATAGATTGACTTTGAAAACTTTTTAAAGTTTATCAGTTGTATTTGACTTTATTTATGGCATTTTAGTCCTGAAGAATTTTTTATTATTATGTACCCAGTTATTAATGTTTTAAAAATTGCTCTTCATTAGGAGTCACAGTTAAAGCTTTTCTTATACCCAGGTTAAAGAGGAATTTACACAGGCTCTCTTTCAGTATTTATTTAAAATTTTTACATGTATATCTCTGTTCCATTTGGAATTCATGCTTATGTATGGCATAAGGTATAATATAAATTGATTTTATTCCAAATGGCTATGTAGTTACATCAGAACTTTCTCTTAACTTTTTGCCCTAGTAATTTGCGATGCTGCTTTTCTCATATACTATCCTAAATTTCTCTATATACTTGAGTCTATTTCTGGGCTCTGTGATTTATTCTCTTGGTCTGTTTGTTCAATTAAGGTCTTTAATTATTAAGACCTTATATGTTCTAATATCTGATAGAGCTATTTTTCTCAGTGTTCTCTTGGCTAGTCTTGAGTATTTTTCACATGATTTTAATATCAATTTTTCTACCTTCATATAAAAGCTTATTCATGGTTTTATTGGGGTCTTGTTAAATTTATACATTAACTTAGACAGAGCCAACATTTATAATATTGCATAATGCTGTCCAAAACCTGGAAGTGTCTTTCCTTTTGCTCAAATGTACTTCTATATCTTTCAAGAATGCTTTCCTCATGTAATTTTTCATGTTTCCTTTTAAGTATATCCCTAATTACTTAACCTTCTGTTATTAAGGAGAGAGATTTTTCTACTATTATATTTTCAAGCTGGTTTTTATATATGGAAAAAAATAATTTTATATATAATGTTTTTACTCCACTGCTTTATAGCTTATTTTATTAAGTTACTGTGCTTTCTTGATTTGAACCAATTTTTTATTACATTAAGCTTTTGAAATTTGGTTTATTTTTATAGTAGTTATGCAATTCTAATAGAAGAACACAATTTTATTTCATCATAAATACACTGAAGCCAATGATACTGGCAAATTTGCCAAAGGTCTCAGAGCAAGCAATGGATGAAATGGGCTTTTAAATCAAGATTCCTTCACTGTTAACCACTGCATAATACTCTGTCCTCAAAATATATGTCCTTGAGCTACCCTGTGAGCTTCCATTTGAATAGGAGAGAAAGCAAGTTTGTTCCTCACTGTCTTTGCCTGGCCTTTTTGCAGCCCTGTTATTGCTGTAGGAAGCTGGTGTTGGGGAGGACTTCTGGATTGGAGGGAGCCCTGGGATGGACCAACAAAAGATGAGGATCTGTATGGGAGTAAACATCATTGCTCTTGATGGACACAGAAAACTACCCATGATTTTATGGTGATAAAATTAATAAAATCTAAGCTCGGTTCCACCTACCACTTCTTTCCTAGTGTGCAGTTGCTGCTCCCCTTGTTTAAATCCTTCAGAGAATTTTCATGTGTCTCAGAGTAAAGGCAGAGCTCTTTCTTATGGCTTCTGCTTTCTCTCCTGGCTCAGCTCCTTGCTTTAAACTAACCTTTACCATATTGTATATAATCACTTATGTATTAGAGTCTTATTAACTTTTGAGAGCAAAGGGCAACAGGGAATTTTAGAGCCTATATCCTGTCCCATGCTAAAAACACAGTAAACACAGAATAGGTTGGTGAATGAGTGAATGAATGTTGTTTTCTTGCCTTTTTGATTTCCTAATATGTGCTTATCTCTCCCTCAGTACACTTTTTTCTTTTCTGGCTGAAGAATGAATTTCCTGTGTCCACAGAGAATTTTAACTATCATGAGTGAGTCTGTCATAAACTTTCAAACTCTCAAGAGAAACCTCATATTAGTGTTGTATGATTTAAAAAAAAAATAATCAATTGACTTTTTTTTTTACCACATTGTCTTTGTATGGGAATGATTTGCAGTTTCCACTGGAATGAGCAATTACCAGCCATTTATAAAATACAACTTGAAAATGTTCTTTGCAAACCTGACCCTGAGATTTTTAAAGGGTATCACTTTATGTCAAAAGCCTGGCCCAATTCTAACAATAAATATTTTACAAGTTTCATATGTACTGTCTAAACTAGTTTTCTGTTTCTTTTTTTTTTTTTTTTTTTTTTGGTGCCGGGGATTGAATTCGGGTCCTTGCACTTGCTTAGCAGGCGGCGAAACCACTGAGCTAAATCCCTGGCCCCCTAAACTAGTTTTCTTGACATTTAATAGTAATAAAAGCTATTGTTTATTGAGACATTCTTCTAAACGTATTACATACAGTTTATTTTTATGAAGTAGATATTAATTTCACTATTTTATGAATAAGGCCATAAAGAAATTAAGTAACTTTTCTAGGGTCCCTAAGACATAGCCAGGAATAAAAAGATCTGAGATCAGAATTCAGAGAATCCAGTTCCAGAGTCCACATTCCAAAACTGTGATGGATCCCTTTCTCCATTGATGCTTCATCCTCCTGAATTTCATAGATGTGCGATGTTATTTGCGTCTCACATATGTGTCTCTTTTATCTCCCAAAATGAGAGCCTAAGATCTTACTTTGGAGAGAATGTTTTAGTCTTTTTTGCTTTTATAATGTTTAACATAGTGTTAAATTATATACATATAGGGGTTTTAACAATTTAGGATAAAACAGTGTTAAAAAATTTTAAAATAGTTGATGTAGTAAATAAATTTATGATTGTGATTATAATAGATGTAATGGGAACTTAACAGCAGGAGTTGATACCCATGACATCACTCACCTCCTTTCTTTCTTCCCAATCATGCTTCAGGATGAATGTAATGATGCTTTTATGGATAGTAATGAACCTAAGAACTTCCTGACTTGTTTTGTACTAACACTGGATAATAAAGTATTCCTTCAACTCATTCTCTCATAACTTCCTCTCCTAAGGGCTATGATTTTTTCTGAAAGAGGGGCAGTAAGCTTGTTGTTGCTGTGAAAGGTGTAACTGAGTTCTTTAGCTCCCAACTCTGCTTGTGTATGCTACATCTCCTTTAATGTCAAATGCCTTCTTCTACCAGAATACCTCTTAATGCTTGGAAGGTTAAAATATTCCCCTGTGCCAAAATAGATAAGGTATATTTGGGCGAATGTAGCAGTATCAACCATCAACTCTAAGAAAATATTACCTTTTCATTACCAAGACCCTCTGTCCTTCGTGCAAATAAACCATAGCAGGCCAGCAAACTTGCCTATACATAAACAAATATGCTGAATATAGTTTTTACAAAATATTATCTGCAATGTTACAATACCATTACTATTCCCCAAATCTATGTCAAACTCAGCAAGAGTTTGCAAAAAGAATAATAAAGTAAAAGTCAAAAGAGAAATATTTAGATATCCTCCATAACATTTCTTCATCAAGCTTTGATGCTGTAAGCCTAAGTCTTCTTAAAACTTTCATTATATTCATTTTATTCAAAAGTATCTTTTGTTCTAATCAGTTTAGATTACAAAAATAATATGTTATTGGTAGAACTGTTAGAAAAATCAGAAGTATACTTTAAGTGCTTAATAATTTGGAGTCTCTTCACAGCAAGATATGCACTGTTAATATTTTATTATGTCCTTTGTCCAGATAGATAGATGATAAAGATGCAACTGTTGGGGCCGAGGATTTAGCTCAGTGGTTCTGGTGCTTGCCTCACAAGCTCAAAGTCCTGAGTTTGATCCCAGGCACCAAAAAAAAAAAAAATGATTCAACTGTTATTGATATGCATCAATAAATACATAGTTTATATAGAACGAATCTTACCTCATGAAGATTTTCTAGATCACTTAAGATTCCTCAATGAATTTTAAAGAAGCTTTTGTTATCTATTGTATAACTGTCTACTTTTCCATTTAATGATCTGACAGTGTTGGATATTTTGATGCTTTCATTGTGATGAACACATTGCTCTTCTAAATCCTGGCTGAGTAAGAAAGGAAAGTACATCATGAACAGGGAGATTTTTCTAAAGAAAAGAAATAACTTTAATCTGCCCCATGAATTCATGAGATTAAAAAATAAAGAAAACTATGTTATACTTTTGTAAAATACCCCAGAACCTAGATGCTTAATTGAATGTCATCAGAGTAATTAAAGTCCAATGGGGAAGTGGTTGTAACTGAAATCTCTCACTGTCATATCAGGGCAGGACAGTGAAAGAGGATATGATATCCTTGTCAAATTTTGGTATCCTTCATTTTCTTAAACTAAGCAACAAATATAACATACAATATTTTGGGTGTTCATGGTGGTTGTTCACTGTGATAGGACTAAAAGGGGAAAAAAATAGAGGGAAAAGTCAAGGGCTGCTTCCCAAACCTTAATCTTGGTACAGTGATAGTACTTCTACTTATGCAGATAATTTGTCTTTCCTATCACCCTGCAAAGGAGACACCTGTTTTGAGATTTATCTGTTGGAGGAAAATGATGACTAATTTGACAGCCAAAGAACCACAAACTAAAAGGAATTAGATTAGTACTAACAGAAATTAGGCTGGGGAATATAGCAAGAGAAATAAAAGAAAGATTTTTACTTCAGCATTCTGTAAAATGGAGTAGAAAATGCTTTTTACAGCATGTGGATGTAAAGTAAAATAATACATACTCTTTTATGTTCATAAAACTGAAAGGATGAAAATATTGTGTGTGGGCAAGGATGTAAGAAAAGGAAACTCTCACATAGAGCTAGAGAAGCATAGAGAAATTATGTAATATCTTATAAAACTAAAAATATGCATACCCTCCAATGAGCCCTAGAGAACATTTGACCTGTGTAAAGGAAGTACATGTAAGGGAATATTGTAAAGCTGTTAAATATAGAGAAACATTGGTCACAACCTAAGTATCTATCAACAAAAGAATAGATTGGTAAATTTTGGAATAATCACTCAAGGGACTACTATACTGTATAGCAGTAAAAATAAATAAATTAAACAATGAAAATGACCTGAATCAACATGGGTAACCTTCTAAAGTGTAATGCTAAGTGATCAAAGCAAGATATGAAAGGATATACAAAATATGACCCCTCTCTATTAAGTTTATAAGCAAAAAACAATAATCATTATTTGTAGATATCTATGGAGCATAAATATAGAAGTATTGTAGGAATGAAAAATATTAAATTTAAAAAGTGCTTAAGAAAGGGAGAAGAGGAGGAAAAGAGTTGAGCTAAGGGTGGTATATAAATAGCTTAACTGCTATCTTTAATATTTAATTTCTTATGAAAAATCTGAACAAACCAGGAGAAATATGAACATTTAACAAATCTGAATGATAAGCACATGGTTATTTATTTTATCCTAAATACTTTTTTCTGTGCTTAAAGTATTCTATTTAAAAAGAAAACAAATAAACTAAATTTCCGAGGTCATGGAGCTAAGAAGTGGCAGAACTGGAATTGGAGGCCTGGTTGTTCTGAGTGTGGAATCCATGCTAACTTTCTCTATGCTCCCTCTTTCCTCCAGGAAGCAATTCTGACTTCCTCCTGCCTTGTTCCATCAGCATACACTGGAGGGACTTTCATCACCATCTGCAAACTGTATTGCCTTTCTGTGTGCATGAATCTGCCTTCCCTTGCTTGATTCTGATTTCCCAAAGGCTCATTTGCTCCCATCTGGAATAGTGCTGGCACATAGTTCACTTTTAAGTAAATGTTTAATGAACGTAGGAATAAAAATTAAGGGTAGGACAACTAGGAGACTATTATGACGCTATAATCTAGAACTAATGAGAAAACTAGAAAGCAATAATTGAAATAAAGTAGACTGAAGGTAACTTCACAACTTCTCGGATATAGGGTATCGGATGTAGGGCATGAAAGTAGAAGATCTGAAAAAAACTCAAAGATTTTTATTGAACATGGCTAGATTTTGTGTGTTTACTATGTGCCAGGTATATGTCTAAGCACTATATGTACTATTTCATTTAGTCTTCCACCTCTGCAATCCCTACATGGCATGCATTATTACTATCCCCTATCCCCACTTCACAAAGGAGGGAATAGAAATACTAAGAGGCTAACAATTTGACTAGTTGGGATTAGAACCCTGAAAGCTAGCTTCAGAGTCTATGTTTTTAATCCCTATGCCCTACTATCAAATAGAAATTTAGGAAGTTAGAGAATGAAGGGAGATGTTTTAAATTTTGTTTTTTAAACATAATGAAGTATAGATGATAATAAATCTTTAAGATCAAAAAGTCCTACATCACTGCCAAGACTCAGGAGACAGATGAACTCTGGTGACTAAGCCAGGGCTTTAGGAGTGTCTACCTCAGGCATAGGTCATCAGGGTGAGCCCTGACTGTACATAATTTAGAATTAAATCATAATAGATGAAAAGATTGTCTGTTTTCTTATTATTGCTTTATGCCAACATTTTAAAATATAAGAACAGCAACAAATCCCTTTTTTTGGTCTAAGTTCTATATGATTATTGTAGTTTGCATTGTAAAACTACTTTGTTCATCCTCTAATTACCATTGTTTGGGCTGAGTGTGTAGCAACATGTCAAAGGGCATGGTTAGCATGCATGAGATCATAGGCACAATGCTCAGAACACACACAAAATTCATTGTTTTTAATATGAAAGTTGTTTGGGGGATTTTTGGTAATATAGATAATCTTTGACACTCATGGACTCAGCTACATAGTAGCTCATGGGTATTGTAGGGTTGAGGGACGGTTCTAGAACCTTCACCAAATTGGTAGATAAAGGGAAAAGAGTCAGTGGAATGGGAGAGATTAAAGAGAAGATATGTTACATAATATATTTATCAACATTTTTTAGGTATTTATAATATGCCTTTTTGTTTTACACTCTTGAGTAGTGCTGGGCCTATCCATAACTTTACTTGACTAACAGACAATAAATTATGTGATGCAGAGTCATTTGTACATAGGGTCTTGCTCTCTCTGTGGCTCTCAGGAATCTTAAAATGACCACTATGGGAACAGGCCCAAGTTATACTTCTGGGTGATGAGTGACAGATGGCCTAGTTACCTGTGGCACCCCAGCTGTCATCAGAAACAATTCCATACCATCAAGTCCCAGATAAGCCTTTTAATGGTTACTGAAGTGTGAATGAGTATAGCAGAGATCAGCCAAGTCTGCTCACATAAGCAGAAACATCAACTTGTGGGAAATGATATATGCTTACTGTCCTAAGACACTAAGTTTCAGAGTGGTTTGTTGCATAGTAAAAGCTAACTGATACAAAGATCTTGAATAGGTGAGCAAAGATAGAACAGAAGGCAGAGATAGAAGAGGTAAATTAATCTTGGCTAGAAGAAATATACATATATATACACGTATGTGGGAAATTGTAGAATTCAGTTATCTAGTTGTAAGAATAGATCACAAGAAGTTTGTTAACTGAGAAAATTAAGTCATTTCTGGGAAATTCCACAAGTCTGTTTGTTAAAAGAATGCCAGAAAACTTTAAGAAACATTGTAAAAGTTTCACTGGAGAAAAACAGGTTTTCCTAGTTTTCTTATTTACCATTTCCTGGGATCAGAGGACCACAACCCAATGACTCTAAGGGTGGTGAGAGAGATACGACTCACTATGCACATCTGTGATGTTTGTGGTGGGCCAGTGGGCTAGATTTTGGCTGAAGTTGCCCTGCTCTCAAAGAAGAGGGCTGTGGTGTGCTCTTTGATGTATGAGATTGGTGAATGGAAATGGGGGACTTGTAAATTTGCCTGTAGCTTTTATGAGTCACTTAAAGTCACTGGTTATCATCAGGTGTAAAAATCAGAAAGACAATGGCCAGAATAACTAAGCTGCTTTCCTACATGTATAAAAGCCTTACTTCTTCCCTTTGTGATTGTCGAATAGTGCCAGAGGAATTAAACTGCTGTTCGTCCCCCAGGCTGTCTCCTTTTCTTTCTTTAAAAGTTGGTGCTTTCTGGGGTCTCAGGTCTCCCTCTAGAGAGACCACCAACACATGTACATAATAGGAGAATATACATAATTCTATATAGTAACACAGAAATATATATATTTGAATACCCCTACATACTTCCTACTTCACACCTTATCCAGAGCCAGAAGAAGGAATAAAAGTCTGGATGGAGACTACTTAAACTAAAATCCTGCCATTGTTCATCACTGGCAGAGTAATATTGATACACCTTATTCATCTGTAAAATATTTACCTTATAAGGTTGTGAAAAAGATTCAGTAATGTATGAATATGCAAGGGCCTGGCTCAGGACATCTTTTAAATACCAGTTAATAGCTACTTGATTGAGAATACAGCATAAATACAGGACAAAATTATGAAGTTGAAAGAATTTACGTGAGTTAACAAACAATCTTCAGGAATATAAAACATGGGGTATAGTTGGAGAGTAAAAAATAGAGTAATGAGAATTTTTTAAAAAGGAAATTAATGTGTTACTATTTTAAGAAGGTGATTCACTAAAATCAGGAACAAGACAAGGATGACCACTATCACTACTCCTGTTCAGTATAGTTCTGGAAACATTAGCCACAGCAATTAGAAAAGAGAAAGAAATAAAAGAAATAAAGATAGGAAAGGAAGAAGTTAAACTGTCATTATTTGCTGATGATATGATACTTTACATAGAAGACTGAAAAACTCCACCAAAAGACTTCTAAACTTAATTGTCAGATTCAGTAGAGTAGCTGGATACAAGGTCAACACTCAAAAAACAGTAGCCTTCTGATACACATATAACAGACTCACTGAGAGAGAAATTAGGGAAACAATTCCTTTTGCAATATCATCCAAAAAAATGAAATATCTAGGAATCAATCTAACAAAGGAAGCAAAAGACCTCTACACTGAAAACTACAGCACTCTGAAAAAAGAGATCAAAGAGGATATAAAAAAAATGGAAAGACATCCCTTGCTACTGGGTAGGAAGAACAAATATAGTGAAAATGGCCATACTTCAAAAACTACTATATAGATTTAATGCAATGCAGATTGAAATTTCAAAAATATACTTCACAGAACTAGAGAAAACAATCCAAAAATTCATTTGGAACTGGAAGAGACCTAGAATAGCAAAAGCAATTCTAGGTAACAGAGACATGGCAGGGATATCACAATCCCCAACTTGAAACTATGCTACAAAGCTACTGTGATTAAAAACAGCATGGTACTGGGAAAAAAAAAAAAAACCAGACCCAAGGATCAGTGGAATAGATTAGAACATGCAGCAACAACTCCAGATATACTCAGCCACCTCATCTTTGACAAAGGAACCAACCACCCTCATTGGAGGAAAGATAGCCTACTTAATAAATGGTGTTGGAAAAAGTAGATTTCAATCTGCAAAGATTAAAACTAGACCCATATCTATCACCATGCACTAAACTAAGATTGAAGTGGATTAAAGATCTAAATATTAAAACAGAAACATTAAACTTGCTGGAAGATAAGTTAGGTAGAACTCTTGAAGACATTGGCATAAGAAAAGACTTTATTAACAAAACCTCAGTAGCACGGGGAACTAGCACAAAGAATCAACAACTGGGATCTCACCGTATTAAAAAAGCTTCTGCACTGCAGAGAAACCACCAGCAGAGCTAAGAGAAACCTACAATGTGGGAAGAAATTTTTACCAGCTGTACCTCAGACAAAGGACTACTATCTAGAATATATAAAGAACTGAAAAAAATCAGACCTCCCTCCTCAAATTCAAAGACCCAATTCAAAAATGGGCATCTGAAATGAACAGACATTTCTCAGACAAAGAAGTAAAAAAAGCAAATAAATATATGAAAAAATCTTCAACATCACTGGTCATTCGAGAGATGCAGATGAAAACAACATTGAGATTACACCTCACCCCAGAAAGAATGGCTGCTGTCATGAAATCAAGCAATAACCAATGCTGGAAGGGCTGTGGGAAAAGAGGAACCCTGCTCCACTGCTGGTGGGAGTGTAGAATGGTGAAACCACTGTGGAAGTCAGTATGGAAATATCTCGAAGAACTAGGGCTAGAGATACCCAGCTATTACCCTGCTGGCTATCTTCCCCAAAGAATTAAAAGAATCATACCACAGCGATACATGTGCACCCATGTTTATAGCAGCAGTTTGTAATAGCTAAAGCTTGGAAACAGCCCAAGTGCTCATCAACTGGAAACTGGATAAAGAAAATGTGGCTTTTTAAAAATAAAATGGAGTACTACTCAGCCATAAAGAATGAGAAACTAGAGGCATTTATAGCTAAATGGGTGCATATTGAGGCCATACTCTTAAGTGAAATAAACAGGACACACATGTGTAAATACCAAATAGTTTCTCTAGTGTGAGAAACTGAAAGTGTAAATAAGGATTAAAAGGAATAATTGATAGTTTGAAATAGGAAGAAAAGGTCCAAAGGGGGAGAGGGGGTGGGAGGGGAAGGGGAAAGGAGAGGAGGGAAAGGACAAATTATGAGAAAAGAAAAAAATGGAAACAAAGTCTATGTAAATAGAGAAGAGTGGAGGCGGGGAAGGGCTCACAGGTAATGGGGAAAAAATAAGAACAAGATAAATCATGTACAGGCACAAACACCCAATGATAAATGTAAATGTATTGTATACCTAAAATGTACCAATAAAAGAATTTAAGAAAAAGGTGATTAAAGCAGAATCTATTAAAAATGAATAACAGCGATGGTCCAACTGAATCAAAAAAGAACAAATTTATAGAGGAGTAAGTACAGTTCCAATTATCTACTATAATTCTCAGTAGCTTAGGAGTTGAATTGAGAACAACAAATAGGACAGATGTACCACAAATGGTTTAGCCAATGAATAAAGGAGTGATGAACTCTAGGGAGCTGGTAAGAGTATCCAGAAATACCTGGCCATGGCACTTGAGCTGGCCTAGAGACAAGAAGAACTGAGTGACTGAGAGGTCAGAGAATGTGGCCAAAGGGCAAATAGCAGGAGTCCTACTGACACACCTGAAAGTAGGAAGCTGTAACTTTCTTAGTGAATAGTGTCAGTCTGTTCTTAGTGACCACATCCCTTGCATAGGACATATGGCCTTCTCACCCTACGATGTGTAGTTTTCTTTCAAGAAGCCTATTTCTTGCATGTGTTTAACAAACATTAAACTATTTAAAAGAGAGGAGGCAATTGAGGGTATAGTTGCACTAGGAAGTACAGACAGAACTCCCCTGTATCAAACAGCCGAAGAGCCTTTGGCAAGAGTTCTGAGTTTAAAATCCAGCCCATCTCGGTGCCTTTCCTCTGAGATGGTCATGTTTATGGCATCATCAGTCTCAGGCACTAAAATTTTTTTCCAAGTGACTATTATTAGTCTTTCTTGTTAAAGCAGAAAAGAATTGGATTTTCTCTAGTGCTTAAATGTGTATCTAGCATCCCCTGGTCTCCTATTTGTGCCCTATGACTTCTCATCCCTCATTTCAGGCTTCTCAAGTTCTATCCATCTCTCAGCCCAACCATATGCAATGTCTTTCTTCTCAGAGCTCATCTGCCACTTAACATGTGATTTTATTTCAGGTTTTCTTTAAAAATAAGAATCAATACATTTTGAACCTACACAAGGATTTACAGGATAGCTAATCCAATGAATTCATTATGCGAATGAGAAAATTGCAACCCAGAGACATTTAGTAAATGACAGAACCAAGATTAGACTCCAGAGGTCTTTTGTTATTATTTGGTAACCTTTTCACTATGCTGTGTGAATGCTCTAAGCCTAGAAAGATGTTCCTATAGGACAGGGACTGGTTTGAATCTATGCATATTGGGCCCTCAACAAATATTCACCCACAGTAATACTGTATGATACCAAACCACACATGGCAGATGAAAGAGGAATAAATGCTTATGTAGACAGTTTTATAGTTTTTTTAAAAGTCATTAATGTTCAGACATATGAAATTCGAAAGTTTCCATTTATCATTTACAATGATCAAATATTTCTGTCTTTGGTTACTACAAGCAAAATGAAGTTGATGGATCTTGGATTTGTTCCCTTCATTCATTACTAAGTGTAGTCTGGTTTAGGATTTACACAAACCAGTTCTGACTGGGATAGGTTACAGATATTTGTTTGAATCACAGAAGAGAAAAATTCTACCATGCAGCCCTTTTACCAGTTAGCTAGAAGAAGTTTACTTTGTGGATATAGATTTTAATTTCACCTCAGAAAAAAGCACCAAGGAGTCAATTTAATAGACAAAAACATTATACAATTAAACTTAATTTGGCAATATGCATTGGAAAAAACAAAAACAAAAGCAAATATAAGGTCACATATTGGGAACTGAATCAATATTATTAACAGAAATGATCAACTTTGCCTGATATGAACATTATTATAAAAGATCAATCTATTAGTCAAGATTACCTGAGACATAAGATACATGACTTGTCACTCATCACCTTAAACGACTCTGAATTGCTTTGACAACTGAGTGTAGATCCAGCCTTTGCCATTCTAGCTATTATACCTGTGACTGTGTTAAGAGGAAATTCCCTGGGATAGGTCAATTGAAGCTCACTGTGACTCCTACCACAAGTTATTACTCTACAATTTCAAGGTGACTTTGAAATCTCAGGGAGGTCTTGTGAGCTTTCTGAACTAGTCAAAGTCTTAGAGTCATTCTTCCTCCTGAGCTTGGTTGGGAAGTTCCAGTCATGTGGCCTCCTTCCTGCTCTCCACCTCAGCTTTCCACTTTCCTTTCCTTTCCTCATATCAGAGAAATGACAAACACCACCTACTTGATTGGTTCTACAAAGCCATCTCTCTTAATTCCACCCACTGGAATCAGCCATCTAAAGAAAAAACATTTATTTATTTAAAAATGTAATTTGCAGACAGCATTTTTTACAGAAAAGTGTTCTCACCCTCTCGGTGTGAGTCTGTGGTGTATTTTCTTCCAGACTTGTTTCTTCCCAAATGACTACAATTTTTGCTGGTGTTTCTCTGAAAGTATACTCAAGACTTCTTTTCAAACCAGAAAAGCTACCTGAATTTGTAGGCTGCTTCCTGTTGGGCTCAGGTTTTGCAGAATGCACACTTCATATGCAGAAAGTGGGCAAGATGTTTGAAAAAACAGGAAGCAGTTGTGTACGTGTGACTATTCCTGGAAGAAGTGGCCTCTGAGATGCCTATAGATGCTCCTGCTGCTCACCTATGAGAACACTGCAAGGGTATGAAGTACTCTAAACCCCAAACCAGCTTCTGAATGGTAGGATTGTTTGAAAGTATAAGACATCCAAAGGCATGGCAGAAATCCATGGCTTTTCTATTTTTCTTTTTTGCTGGTGATTTTGATATGTGTGGAAATGAAATTGGCTTTTAATTACAATAGGGTAGTTACAAACCAAATGAAAATTTGAGGTAACAGATTTGCGTAGTTTTATAGGTTATTGCTTTGTTAAGAATATGTTTTTCATGAGTTGATTCGTTTATTTAGTAAACAGTATTGAGTGCAAGGCCCTGAGATTGACCCTAGAAATACACTGGGGACAAAACAAAAATGGTTATATCCCTATCCTCTTTCAGCTAAAAAACTATCTATAAAATATCATATTTCACATTTGCATCTTTATGTTGGCATGTGTTGGCATGATTCTGTGATGTGTTTAGTGGAAATGTCTCTGATATGTTTCCTTCTTTAGGTTAGATGCTCTAAACTGTTGGTGGCTGGCTAGTCCAGGTGTGGCGTCCCCTGACACTGACATCCAGGCCACGAGTTTAGTGTCATTGTTGGCTAATTAGGTTAACTCCATTCCTTGACTGGAGAGATCACACCCGATGACCATGGTGTAAATACGGACTTGGCCAAAGATAAACTGGACTGCAGAGTGTTTCTGGATCATCTAAGGGCTATGACCACTCTTTTCTCCAGCTTGTGATTGACCTTATTTTTATATCTGGACAAAAAAGGCAAATGGTAAGCAATAAAGTTCCCCTCTTTATACACACATACAGCAAGAAAAAGCAACACATATGTGGACTTCAGTTGCCTCATCTAAAAATGAGAAGCTGGATTACGTACAGAACTGAGTTTTCTCAGTGAAAGAAGTTAGAAAAGGGATTATTTTGTGGAAAAGTTGGATGCACTTGATTTCTTTGAACAAAGCATCTGAAGGTGGATGAGTGATTGTGCAGAAAAAAGAGGAGTATAGGGGAATGCTTCTATCACTTTCTCCAGCTTTTTGGCTACAAAGGGCTCTCAACAGATTCAGAGTGGGGAGTAAGCATAGTTGAATTCCAACGTCATTCTTCTAGAGTTGAGATGACTCTCCTGGCTTTATTAGGTTTTGAAATTTGTTTCTATTAGATAGTTACCTATATTATGGTAAGCAATGCTGAAGGAGTCTCCCAACCTTGCCATTTCTTGGATTTCTTTCCAGATGGTAGACACCTAGATCACTCCTCTCTCCTACACCCCACTTTTCACCACCACATGGCTGGAACTCTAGGGTAGCTGAGGGTGAATCCTTTCCAAGAGGAAGAGGATTGGAGCCCATAAAAGCCATCAGTAACAGCGTGTGCTCTCAAGAGGTGCATTAACACTGCAAGAAACACCTCATGATTTACACCGCACTTGCCAAGCTAGAAAGGCTCATTTTCATAACAAGATTTTAAAGAAGAGGTTTATCCTGTTGAAAATCCAAGGACAGTGGCACTTATGATCAAGAAGCAAAAGAACTATTGAATGGAAAATGATCCCCAATGATAGGGCACCTGGAAAATAAAAGGAGGTAAGTGAACTATTTTCAATCAACCTAAGGCATAGCTGTGTAAATGTTGTAATTAGAGCTCTTTCATGACTTGAATTTGAAAATCTTCAAGTAAATAATGCTGATTTGCTTGGTAGGATACATCAAAGAAAATGCCTGAATAGCGTAGGAGGAAGAAGTCTGAGTTTAAATCCAGCTTTGCCTCTTCTTAGCTGTGTGACGTTGGGCAACTAGTTTAGCATTTTCCAAGATCTTTTTCTTTTTGAAAATGCAAATAATTGCCAAACTTTTTTCAAATAATTGTCATGAGAACTAAATTATATAAAGCACATAGAACAGTGTAGAACTGTGCAATTATATTTCCAGATTCTAGGGTTGGATTTTGACTTGACACAGAAGACATGGCCTTGATGTTGGAAAGGTCGCCCTTACCCTCTGTACCCTAGACACCTCTAGTATGAAGATTATCGATGCTATAGTTTGCTGAACAAACTGTGAGTTGCACTTACTATCTGTCATTTCCTATTTTAGGCATTGGAGGTACAAAGATAAAAAAAATTCCAGATTGCAGTCTAATTGGAAAGGAAAGTAGAAATAAAGTGATTAGCACATGAAAAATATTATAAGATAAGCTTCGAAGAAGTCACAGAAATAAAAAGATTTCACTATTCTCCCTGTAAAGGATTAGGTGATAGAAAGTAATGATTAAAGGTGCTTATAAAGATGGATCTCAGAGGCAAAATAAAGGGCAATCAAGCTGCCCTCTTGTTTCTTATCCCCAAGAGAGGACTGTGACCAAAGAAGAGGGACTTTTTGGGCATGATCTTCCTATGTTTTGGTAGATGCAGCTATAGCTGCAGCAGCAAAAAATTTTTCTGAGATAAAGCAGGTGTCCTTAGAGTTGGACAGAGTGGTGCCTTATAAACAGTGCGCTAGACTTCTATCACCCAACCTCTCTTGGTCTCATTTCTCACATATAAAATGAGAGGAGTAGAAGAGGCCTTTCTGGTTCATGTGAGAATGAGATAATGTATCTGTCACATAGTAGGCACTCAATATGTATGAATGAGCATTTTATCCAGAAAATAAAGTTTTCTCCCTTAGAGAGTATAAAGATTTTGTTTGTTATTTAGTTCACTTGTAAAGCTTAGTCTCTTCACCAATGCATTTGATTCTCTCTCTTCTAATCTCTTCTGGTCTGAGCTATATAAACATTTCCTTTATTTTATTTTATTTTTCTTGGTACCAGAAATTGAACTCAGGACCTTGTGCTTACCAGGCCATTGAGCCACATCCCAAGCCCCTCCTTTATTTTATTTTTATCAGGCTTCTGGGTAGTATGCACATTCTATAATATTGAGTCTTCTGGGCCAATTAGGAAAGGATCTTTCTTCTTCTGGGCTGATAATGTCTTGCATGGCACAGCTGCACTATAATACCCATGTGCTCTGGTTTGGCTAAGAGTCCTGGAGAGGGACAAAACCTGGATATGCAGACACTATGACCCTACTTTTCCTTCTCCTTCACTATATCCTGCCCTTTGCACTCCAAAGCTGACTGGGGGAGGGGTGATTGTTATGAATTGAATCCTATCCTACCCTCTGCCTTGCAAATATATATGTTAAGGCCTGTATTAGGATTCTCCAGAAAAATAGAAACAATAGGATGGATGGATAGATAGATAGGTAGATAGATAGGTAGATAAGGAGATTTTTATAAGGTATTGGCTCATTTGACTAGGGAAGATAAAATGGACTGCTGTCTGCAAGTTGGAGATCCAGTAAAGCCAGTAGTAAGTTCTAATTTGAACCCTACACCCTGAGAATCAGGGGAGTCAGTGGTGTAAGGCTCAGTCAGAATTGAAGATACAAGAACCAGGAGTGCCAAAATGCATGGGCAGAAGATAGATGTCCCAGATGGATCTTCTTTATTCAGCCTACTAACTCAAATGCTCTTCTTGTCCAAAAATACCCGACCCACGTGAACATACTCAAAAACAATGTTTTGTCAACTGAGTGTTTGTTGACTCAGTTAACTCATAAAATTAAATATCACAAATTTCCAACCCTTATTTGGAAATAGTCATAGACAATATAATTATGTCAAAGTCAGACTGGAGAAGCATGGCCCAATAACTCAATATAAACTGGTATCTGTACAAATGTGAATAATTTGGACATAGACACACATACAGAAAAATCACTTTGTCAAGATAAAGTCAGGTGTTGGAGTGATTCATCCATATATCAAAAAAAACAAAGAATGGGGATCTCATGGAATAGTGTCACTCCAGCACAGATATCTCCACTAACCCTCAGAGTTACAAGAAATAAACATTTACTTCTATAAAGTCTTGAGATCTTGAGGGTTGTTATACAGCAATTGTTGACTAATATAGCTACTTTCACTTTCTTATTTCCTTCTAGTCTAGTTTTACCTATTGAATCCAAAATAGGTAAAATGAAAGAAATTCATTTTATTATGAATTTTATTTCAGGTTTGTCAGGAAACATTACAAAATGTCTATTATAAAAAGTGGGCCCTGGGTCAGATGGAGATAAGAATTAATGTGTTGGAAGATCTCTATCCTATCAATATCTTATGTCTTGTGTTCTTAAATGTTGAGTGCTTTAGTATCTTAAATTTTAACATTAGCATCTTTACATTTAGACAATTTCACAGAATATCCAGATATGACCATGATTGGATTATTTAAATTTTCTGAACTCTGGCTTCATTTTTTGTAACAGGGAAATGAAAATACTAACTTATAAGGACTCCTGTGAGAATAGAATTCATGATCACATCAAGCAGGAATGATGGTGGAGTGAGATCTTTGATGAAAATGAAGGTGTGTTTCCCATACCATTTCCTCTTTCTGGAAGTTCATAGAAGCAGACCACATGGAGTCAATAGAGTGGCTACAAGATGGAGGATTGTCTCCATGCCCTTCCTTAACTGTGAGGTAATTTTTGTGGTGGCTGAGATTTTGGGTTTGTTTGTTAGATCATCAAACAAGACTTTTCCTTTCCAATACAAGATTTTAGGCCACAATCACAGAAGACAGTTTCTAGCTAAGGGAAGCTACAAATTCCCTTCTATACTCAGCATTCAGATCTCTGATTTGGTTCTGGGACCCACACATTAAGGGAAACAATTTTGGGGGATAAAGAAATGAAACAATATGATGAAGGAAAAAAATATCTGTTAATGTAAAGAAAGATTGAAAACACTGAGGACATATTGCCTAGAGAAAGGAATGTCTGTGAAGTATTTCAGTTGTCTTTAAATAGTTGAAGTTTGGGAGATAAATTTTATTTTTCTGTGTAGTTGTAGGTATTAGTATTCAAGCAAAAGGGCTGAATAGAGGAATAGATTTTAGTTCATATACAGGATAAATTGTATTTTATCTCTCTGAAAATGGCATGGACTACTTTTTGAGAGACTGTATTCCTTATCACTGGATATGCCTCATATTATCTTGAGACATATTTGTAGAGGACTTTGAAAGAATTCATATATTAGATAAAAGGTTGAATCGAGTAGTTTCTAAGTTTCCTTCAGTCTCAAGGATTTTATTTCTAACATTCATAACTTTGGGTTACTCTGTTTTCTACATTATGTTTTTGCATGGTTTGATTTGCTTAAATCAGGGTACACTTGAAACGCAGGTCAACATGTACACACTTGCTCCAGCTGCAGGTTCTACAAACCCACAGATGCTCAATTTGGATTCAGGTAAACACTGTGCTTCTTTTCCACAATATAATTTAAATGTAGATGGCAGTGAGCTGACAATGGAGCAGCATGTGGAGTTTCAGCTCTTCTAGGGAATAGAGGACATGCCACCAAACAGGTGGCTCCAATTACTAAAGCTGCTGCTGCCAAGAGAAACTAGAGGGGAGTAATCAAACCACTAAGGAAACAGTGACAGGTAGATGAGGTCAGTCCAGGAATCCTCTGGAGCATCAGCAGTGGATACTGTCCCAGGAGGCCCACTCAGTGAAGATTAATTGAAAAAAAAGGGCAATAAGGCACTGTGTGTTGTGAATCTGTTGTGACAAAACTGACTCCCTTTTCAAAGCTTTAAGGTAAAGTAAAAAGAAGAGAAAAAGAAAAAAATATAGAGTGAGACTGCCATTTAATGAGATGACAACAGAGATGTGCTTGAGATAATGACTTCCAAATTGTGAATGAGCCTCTGAAACCCTGAGCACAGACTGACTATACCAAGACTGTTCTGGATGTATTTTGAAGCTTTCCTGCCTCCATGTCTGTTGGCGCACACAGCTGATTCATTTGCTGCAGTTAGCTCAGAATACCGCCTCCCTCTCCTGTTAGAGTGCAATGACAAAGGGAATGTTCTCTAAGCACCAGGCCAGAAATAAGTCCTTTTAAAAGCATTGTGAGTTCATTTTAATGGAAAGGGATGGAATAGTCACGGGGGAAGGCAATTTGGAATATGTCTTTGGTAGTTGCCTTAATTTATTTTTATTATTTTTATTATTTATTTATTTATTATTTATTATTATTATTATTATTTTTCACATTAACACAATTCTCTTGAGAGCATCTGATCACAGGAGAATTTCCAGAAATCATTTTTTAATTAGGGCAGATTGTATACAACCAAAGAATAGAAGAGGGTGATACACTTAGGAGCAAATTCAGGCAGCTCTATCTCTGTTAGAAAACAGATTTCAATAATTAATGTCATAACTCTGCCATCACAGTACCTAGATAACATCTTCTCCATGATTGTGATGAATATTACAAGTCTGTGTACCCTATTAGTAAAATGCCTGGCTTCTTCTGAGTCAAATGACTCATGGCTTGCTGTTGACCTTTTGGAGCTGCAGAGGACCCATGAGGAGTTTATGGCACCACTTGGTTAGCATCTCCATGAAACCATGAGGATCCCTCTTATGTTCCCAAGGATGTCAAAGACAGTGTTTCATTTCTGGAATTCAGCTATTTAAGATGATACTTTTGTAAAAACGTGATTGATAAGCACAGCAATTTTAGTTTTAGGATATAAGAATTTCTGATGCCTTGTATTGGGATAACTTGAAAAAGTTGAAAATGAATATTAAGAACAGAAAAGAAAGGAAAGCAAGGAAGTTTATGAGAAGTAGATGTTTATGCAGACGTTAGAAATATAAAAATAAACTAAGTCCCTGTATTGTTTGTACCTCCTGTGAGGGCAGAAGGATCATGCACAAGCTTTGACCTATAAGAAATTGCCAAAATTAGAGTGATACTTCTGTGAAGTAGTTGTGTTCTTTTTTTTTTTCTTTTGGTACGGGGATTGAACTTGGGTCCTTGCGCTTGCGCAGCAGGTGGAGGAGTAGTTGTGTTCTAATGATAATAAGAGAAAGCAGCCAAAGTCTTATTTGTTTGGCTTTCTGGTTTCATTGACCCCATATATGTTTAGGTATTATTTATTTAATAACAATTTATTATTATTAAAAGCAATGTTAAGCTAAAGTAAATATTGTGCCCATTATAAATATTTCTGCTAAGTAATTCGTATTTGTCAGGCAGCTCCAGCCTTCTGACCTGGCACAGCTTCCTTCTCACAGAGGCAGACCCCAAGGCCTGGTCCACCTCCCACAGTGCAGCCCTGGGCCTTTGGAGGCGCTATTGCTCCAAAGGGAAGATCTTTCTCCAGGCAGAACCTGTAGGCCTTAGTCATATCACAATGCCCTTATCTCATTTGCTATAGGTAAGACCTCTAGTCATTGTTTTTTTCTTTTCTTTTCCTAATAGAATTCCAGGAGCAAAGCATTAAAGTCTCCAAAAGGGCTTTGCACTAAACATTTTGGCTGCATTTGTTATTTTCTCCTCTTTCAGTGTTTTTCATCTTATCTGAAAGAAGGTTTCAGACCTTGGATAGTTTCTTTTAAAATTAATAGGTCATAGTTGCACCCTATTAACTTTATGAGCTTAAAGCATAGAAGAAAAGGATATTACATGAATATGAGGATGTCTCTAAGACTACAACACCATGCTAAGTTTTAATTTCCAATTACAGAAATATACAACCTTGTCCTTGACAATATTGTGAAAATATAAAAAAGCATAGAAAAAGAAAATAAAAATCATCCATAGTTCCATCATTTGAGGGGTTCAATGAAGAGCAAATGCTGCCCATGGCATATTTTGTGAGGTCTTCAACTAAGAATGATTTTCAAAATTTTAAGGAGTTGTAAATTACTTGCAATACCACACACACATACAGAGTCCTCATGTGATTCACAAACCCTAAGTTTCTAGTTGGCCTTTTTCAGAAAAATTTTGCTGACCCTTGGTTTGCAAGTAACCATTATCATTTTGGTGTCTCTTTTTTCCAATCTATTTCTAATATGTAGTAAAATTTTAAGGGGAAAAACTGTGATATTACTTTATATTGTTCTGTATCTTACATTTTTCCCCCTCTTTAATATTACATTATGAATATTTTCTCATATTTTTTTTTATGAAAGCACATTTTTAATGGAACAGGATTCTCTAGCAGTTAATTCTAATTCCTTTAGAGCTCAAAATTTTCAAAGGATGAATATTTGATTGTCTTTTAAAATGTGATTTTTACTGTGTTAAAATACACATAACAAAGTTTACCACATCAGCTATTTTAAGTGTACAGTTTAGTATCATTAAGTGCATTCACATTGCTGTGTAACCATTACCACCAGGCATTTCTAAAACTCTTTTCATCTTGAAAAAATGAAACCTTGTACTCACCAAACAATAAATTCCTATTCTCCTTTCCCACTAAAAGTTTGATTGTTAGTAGTTATGTAATATTTTCCTTTTATGTTTCCTGGCTATTTTCATTTGGTATTTCTCTATTGACATCAGAAATAAAAACTATTTTCGAGCCCTGCTATTCAAAGTAATTAAAGGAACGTAACTGAAACCTTATAAAAGAACTGTGACTACTACTTATGACAGCAAGTCTTTTTTTATTTTTTTAATTATTAAAAGATCATTCATAATTCACCTAGATGGCAGTTTGGAGTTTAATAGAAAGTTTTGAAACTGTGTTTAAAATTCTGGCTCTGTGACTTAAAATTCAGGATTAGTTAAATACTCTGAGTCTCAATAGTCTTACTTGAAAACCAAGGGTAGTAGAACTGATAGGATTGATGTGATGCTTAAATAAGATAAAGTATGTGAAAATCATTTAAAATAGCAACTTGATGCAAATAGTAGTTATTATTACAGTGTCAAAACATTTGCTATCAAAGTTATCACTTATCAGAGAAAGAAATATTTTAATGAATTTTTTGAGTGGCAAGGTCATTGCATTGAAATAATAAGGAACAGAGGACAATTTCAGAAATGATTTTTTAGCCGCTCAATTTTTCCTTGGAAATTTACTATTGTCCTGGGATTATTGCATGGTTCAAAAGCTGAGCACTTCTGAATGGCATTTAATTAAAATGCACCCCAACCATACTATGTGAGGAATTTTAAACAGTCTTGTTCAATGTAAAATATGCTCAATGTCAACATATTATGTCTTTTTTTACTAGTCATTTCCCCATTGGAGTATATTTAACAGTCAATCTGTGAAAAACACAGATTAGGATTTTGTAACTTTCTATAAGCTTTTTGTTATTCTATTTTGTGAATTTTATAATTATTTTCCATCCCATTAGTAACGGTCTAGGAGATAAGAATTTAAAATATAAAAATAATATTGCCAATCTCTATAAACCTGAGTCCTTAGGCGTCTAATGATTTAAACTAGTGTTATAGGTAGATGAGCTAGGTAGAAATACTATAGACAGTCAGATAGGGCTAGGTCCTCGAGAGGGTCAAGACACACTATAGGGCCGACTGGAGACACATGGGCTGAAAACCAGGCTTTAAGGTAAAGACAAGATGACCAGTCCTACATACTTCCTCAAAGAATAAACACTGGGCCTAGTGAAGTCTAGGTTATCAGCCATTCCAGTAGGTGACCAGAGACCTCTGGACCCACAACTTCCTAGGAGAATCTTTGTTCTTTCTATCCATCTTGTTCTTATTTCCCAACTGGACCACCATTACCTAAGAGACTGTACTTGTAACCTTATTAGATGATTGTGGCTGTGGCCCACATCGCACCTACATGGGTTTCACCCTATAAAACTCCTCTGTAAAGTAGAGTTCCCTGGGCTACCCACTTGGGTCCCTCCTGCCCCTCAGGAACTTTCCTATCAATAAATATCTTCCTATTCTTAACCTCCGTTGTTCCTAGGACTCATTCTTCTATTTCTAGAGAACAAGAACTCGATGTATCATAAAGTTAACAGGTTGGGAGATATAATATTTCATATTTCATCTCTGTTTATTTTTCCTGTAACACTGGGATAAAGTAATCTAAAAAAATTGTTTCATGAATAACACTCTTTCAAAGCCTCCATCTTTGTAGGTAAAGTAAAATGGATGACGTGAAGGATATATTTTATTAAATACTGAGGATTTGCTAGATTTTCAATTATCCACATCATTCACCACTGTTTATAAAGTACACTAGATAATTTTCAATTCAACTTGTCCTCTATAGCATCTAATTTCTATACAATGGTGTGGAAATTCAAATTTAAGAGCAAAGGAGTGACGAATCTACATGGAATTGCTAGGTTTCTCCAGCACTAGGGGTGAAAATAAATTCAATGGATTTCAAATTTTTTCACAAACAAGTCCAAAATATTATGAATATAACATATGTAAGAAGAATAATATTTATTTATAGGGGAACACAGTGAGTAAAGGGCACCTGGAGCTTAGCCTCAGAGTGAATCTTCAGAGTAAATCTGCTTTTGTGCAGTCAGTCTGCCAAGAAGGGGGCCTCCTGTCCCACAGGGCATCTGTCCTCTCCTTTTGTCTTTTGTTTGTGTGCTGCCTTACTGTAAAGAATCCACATGGGTCATGCTGGAGAGATAAACAAGTGCTATACTCAGAGTCAGAGAGCTCAGAGTGCGCATACTTGAAGATCCAGCTGTCCTGCTAAAGCAAATGTTTCTTAGAATTCAGGCTATGGCTGAGGAACAGGGGCCAACTGAAAATTCACACCAAGAGCACAAATGGATCCTGAATCATAGAGGCATTCCCTGGTTTCTTTCAGTGTAGAGAGGAGAATCGGCAGCCCATAGATTTACCACCATGTCTAGAGCTACGTCCTTATACCACAGGTAAACACGATGGTGCTGGAAGATCAGGGTGGCTGTTGGCAACTTGCTGTCTACATGCTTGTGGTCTCTGAATGTCTCAGGCTGACCTTTTTAGGAAAATGATGTCTGGTTTGTTGGATAAATTAACTTCCACTCTAGCTGTGAAATAAAAGAGTTGCCGAGAGCTCTTCTGGTAACAAATCACACAGATAAGATGGCATTTCTTTTCTGACCGAGTGACAATGTGCTGAGTGGTCGGTGGATTGTATGATAATGGCTTGAAGCCCTGAATAGCCCACTGTTCTCTTTCAAAGCATGTATAGCCAATGTTGGTGTAAAATTGCAGGAGTTATATAAGCAAAGGAGAGAACTCATTAATAACTTCACAACTAATAAATGTATATATTTTGCTGAAGGTTATGTTTTTTAAAACACAAATTTTGTTATTAAATTTCATGGTGATGGTATGTCCTAAGTATGGATGTAGACCCACTCAGAATGAAAGTAATAGGGTTTTTTTTGCAAAAAAATCAAAGATTTAGTATATATTTTGACTTAATTTTATAGTTCTTCCTAACTTTCACCTGGCTTTCATAAACACTGTCCTCTGAAAGTGTCATGTTTGGGGATATGTTGGGCATTATATAAAGGAGGTTTCAGATGAAAGAAAAAGCACAAATCAAGCAAATTAAGACAAATTTGTTTTTCCACGTTCTCATCTTCTCCACTAGCCTCATTCTTTCTCTTTTCTGGTCTTCATTTTATACAACTTAAAAAAAATTATTAGTGTATGTTTGCAATACATAGTGGAGTATCAACACATATTCATATCATATCTTGATTCTTTTTCTTTTTTCTTTTTCTAATGTTATAGATAGGTAATTAGATATCTCATAGGCAGTTAGACAGGGCTGGGCCTTTGAGAAAGTCAGGACGAAGGTAAAAACACATTACAACTCTGGCCAGAGGTGCATCTGTTGGAGGCCAGGCCTCAAAATAAAGATGAAGAGACAAGGCCTAAGATAAGTGGTAAGAGCTGCTCTAATGGTGTCTAGATGGACATCAGGCACCCTGGTAAGTGACCAAGACCTTCAGACTCATCCTTTCCTAAAAAGTTCTTTGTTCTTTTCATGTTCAGTTGCTACTTGACTTGCTTCCCCATTGGATCAATGTTACCTAAGTGATACAGTCTTATTGGTTGATCATAGCTGTAACCCACTTGGTACCCACATGGTTTTGCTCTATAAAACTTCCCCTGAGAAATGAGGTCCTTGACAACTCATTTTAGAGTCCCCTCTAGCATCTCAGGAGCTATATCTTTCCCCTCAATAAATATTTCCTACTCTTAACCTCTGTTGTTCCTTAGAATTCATTCTTTGACTTTGGGGAACACAAACTTGGCATGTCAGACATCTAGCAGGTTGGGAATTATAATATATATCCCCATATCATTTGGAGGTCTTATATCATTTCCTACATCAGTACAACTTTTATGAGCCATACCATACTACTTCCAAAACATAAGTTAATCTAGTAAAACAAAGGTGAAGTGGAGCGTGTCATGATTTTTAAATTTTTTAGTATGGGACAGAAATCATGAGACAGGAGAGTCAGGTTTTATGTGGGGAAGGAGAGGGGAAATGAGTAAACATTTAAAACAGAGTTGGTAGGGTAGTACTTCCTGAATCCACGGAAGGAATGTATGTGTAAATACAGATGAAAGATAAATATTGTCTGTTCATCTATTGCTCAATTTCTATTCCTTTTCCCTTCTTTGACCAAGGTATGTCAAGGTCATAGCTAAAGGTTATACTAAATGCATGCCTTTTTTATTTCATCATCAACTGCAAGCACAAGAAGACAAGAGTGAATGACTTTGGAAGCACATTTATGAGGATATATCAGGGAAAGACAATAGTAACTAGACTAAGCCTAGGTGTCAACAGGGAGAAATATTTTTCTGGTAAGTGCCTCTAAAATCTCCTATTAGATGCTAAAGCAGTGGGTAGAACTAATTACACAATATATGCATTTGCCTTAACAGAAGCTTGTTAGTAGTAGTCCCACCCATATCTCCTTACCCTTCCTTGCATGATAGCTGGACTTCCAATCCCCAGTCCTTGAATTTCTTTTCTGGAGGACTTTTTCTGATGGATAAAGCCTCCTATTATCAGATAGATATGCCAGAAAAATTCATATTCCTTGGGAGTAGACCTCAGATAGCAAATGACAGGAGTTGGTATGCAAATTTCCCAGTTTTCTTACCACTCATTCGTTTTCAGTTGATTTTGTAGTTTCTGCACAAGGGTAACTGGCTTCATAGCACCTCTCATTAGCTGCATTACTCTCTCTCACTTCTCTAACTCCTTCACAACATTTCCTTCATCTCTCAAATGAACTACTTAATTCTTATTTCAGGGTCTACTTTTGAGGCAATCTAAATACAGATGATTATTACTTATGAGGTTGGCAATCGAATCTCACAACAAACCTCAGAAGAACCTACCTATATCAGGCATTCAATTGTGAGAAATAGCAAACCTAATTTCAGTAATTTAAAAGAACAGGGGATTAATTTTCTAGAGTAGGTTTGATTCCTCAACGATTGCATCAAAGTATCTGGTCTTTTCTATATTTTTATTTCATCATCCTTAGCTTTCATTCTTGGGTTTTTTGTTCATGTTAGAAAATATCTGTTACTTCTAAACATTTATAGCCACATTCCATGGATAAAGAAAGGGGGGAAAAGCCAAAGATTCCTTTTTTTTTTTTTTTTTTTACAGAAGTTTATTTTTTTAGTCAGGAAAACAAATCCACTTCAGGCTTCTGCACATCTCATTGGTTGTACTAGGTCACCTGTCCAGCATCAGACCAATCACACCCAAGGGGTGTGAGATCAGAATACCTGGTTCATTTCTGGCAAAGGTCCCTATCTGAACAAATAAGAATTCTATCTGCTATGAAGAGGCAGGAATGGCTTGAGTAAGCAACATCTCACTCACTGTGCCAATAAATTGTATATTTATTAGCATTATGGTAAATATATCTTTCAGCTTTCTGTCTCTACACAACCTATTTCAAAGCAATAGTCCATCAGCATACATATGTACTCATGGGCAATGGGAGGACAACAGCAGAGGAGGGTAGCTTTCATGTGCTTTTCATAAGTCTGTTTTCTATTCTCATTTGCTGAGTTCTAGATAGCTTTAGAAAAAGTATTTCTGACTCAATCTTAGCAAATGAAATTCTTTCTACAGCCTAAAGAACTGTAAGCCATACTAATTAACTATTGCTCATGAAAAGGGCTCTGCTAGGCAAAGAGCACTGAGTGAAAAGAAGACAGAATTCTAAACAATAAAGCTACTTAGAGGAAATGTGTTAAATGAAATCTAAGGCCAGTAACATTCACAAGGATAAAATCTGAGTCTATTTAGTTACCACAAAGATTTCTTTGCAAGAATGTTAGTAAGGAGTCCCCTGAAAAAGAGCTGACCTTCTAGCATTAATCTTAAAACACTGCATACTTTTTGGTTGTCTAAGAGGAGTGTATTCAAAGTGACAGCTGAAAGTTCTAAAGAAATAAAATAATTACTTTCTCTTTTGCAGATAAGAGTCTCAAACTTTTTCTTTCTTTCCATTGGCTAAAGGGGAAGTTAAAAAAACCCAGTGAATCTATTAAGATATGTAATCTTAGAATGCACCAGATAATTTCTTTCCACAAGAACAAAATATTCTTGTTCTGAGCAGAACCTACTCCATCAAGGGCCAAAGAATTTTTGTCAATCATATGGTAAATTTAAAGTTTTCCCCTGCTTTCCTGAGAGCCATATGCACAATTTAAGGAATTGAATGTAAATGGAAATTCACCAAAGCCAGTTAACCTGAACTAGAATGTATTCTACTCTGTGAAACTTTCTGAAGCAGATACAGTTAATCCTGATGATCCCATATTTTATAGCTTAGAAAGCCTTTTGATTCCTCTTGGGAAGTCAAACATAATTTAGAAAAACCTTATGTTCCTTTGATACGTGCCAGGCATTCTCATGTGCTTCAGACAATTCTTCTCAACAATTCGGTAAGATTTGTGCTCCTTTTATTACCTCCATTGTATAGAAGTGGAAAAGGAAGTTCTGAAAGGTCAAGCTACATGCCCAAGGAGAATAGATAGCATGTGACAAACAGGATTCAAGCCCCTCCATTCTACTCCAGGAACCAACATCTTAACCTCTTTTATAGCCTTGGAAATTATTACTTAAGATTGTAACTTTATTAACTGACTTGGCACATCATTCATTCCCAAAAATATCAAGAAGAGGAAAGGAAGTTCCTTTAAAAATTAACATAAAGCAACTGGGTCTGTAAGAAGCATTATGTTATTTATGGGGTCTAATAGTAATTGTATTATTAAGGAAGTGATAAATCTGCATATTCTGTGAATCAGCCTCTTCCAGAGAGGTTGAAAAGATCTTCAAAATATGACTCTAGACTCTTTTGTAAAAAAAAATTGCTCCAATACTAACAATTTCTGATACATTAGTAAACATAACCTTGATAATCCAAGCCATACAGAAGGTCATATTTGGAGGTATACCTTGTCTAGTTATTTGGTATTATAGGACTTTGACACTGATTGTTGTTGGAGTGTCAGATATATTTTATTATAATAAAAAGAGAGCAATGATTTTACTTAAAACTGGAATAATTACAATTTTGGCATGCATTTTGGTGCATAGTAAACTTTTGCTAAAAGTATATTATAGTTTAAATTGAGCAATTTTATTTTCACCTTTTTATTGAGATGAAATTAAGTTGTATCTACCATGTCTAATAGTTTGAGATCGTAAAAAAGTAGGAAAAGGAGGAGGAGAAAGAGGAAAGATTGTGAATGGGTTAATTAATACTTTCAAGCAAAGGAAAATATGGATATGTTCCGGCCTCCTTTTTAAAAAATCATTTCTTAATGCAATCTCCTTTTATTATGTTATGTGTATTTTACATATCTTCAGGTTCTACTCACTTCATTAATGGTTAAATAAGAGCTTATAAATAGGGCAGGAGATGTAGCTCAGTGGCACCATGCCTGCTTCGCAAGCACAGGGTCCTGAGTTTGATTCCCTGTACCAAAAAAAAAAAAAAGAACTTATAAATAGAAGACAGGTTCTATTATCTCAGTCTGGTAATGGATTCTACTGGTGCATGATCCTGCTCTTTGATCAGTCTACAAAAAATGTTATTCTAAAGCTTTGTGAAGATAGATAGCTTTTACCTTATGTACAGATCATTCATTCATTCATTCATTCACTTTCAGGCAGGCAGGCACTGATCATATATTTCTTTTCCCCTGGATATTCTTTTAAGCCATGAAGAGACAGCAATGATGAAACAAAGTTCTTGTTCTTAGTTTATAATCTCCTGGTGGAAACTGTTAATCAACCTATAAACTAATATTCTTGTGTATCAGGTGGTGATAATGCTTTCTAGAAAAAACACCCAGGGTAGAACTGGGGTGGCCAGGAAAGTAATTTCTGATAGGGAATAGGAGCAAATTATTTCACTGGTTTTCCTATGTACATTTTCTAACTAGGTCATCTTAGAGACTGTACTAGGATATATTATTGGTTAAAGTTAAGCAATTCAATGTATGTTGTCTTGGGATTTTCTGCAAACAAACTGGTTGACTGTTTATAGTTTCCTTAAATTGTTTCTATGCTGAAATTATGAACATGATATGAAATGTATTGCTTTGATTTCTCATTCATCTCCAGTTTAGAGCATATTCAAAGATTTCCTTAGATTTCTAAAGAGAATTATGGCCTTACATATACACACTAACTTAAACACTTCCAGACAATTAGGAGACCATCTCTACAGCAACTGTTCTCACAAACCCCTCTTCATTATCAAGAGAACCTCAACTCTGACATAGCTGAAGTTTCTTTTAAGCCATACAGTATTTATTTGGCAAACAACAACTGCATTTTAAATACTTGCCAAAGAGTATATCTATTAAAACAACAATAGAGAGCTAAAGAAATAACTAATGGAATTGACTACTTCTTATGTGTCTAGCAACATGTTAAACATTTTATTCTTTTTTTTCCACTTCATTATGACAGTCATCCTTTAAGACAGGTCCAGCTATTGGCCCCTTTGGCAGATGAGAAAGTGGAGGCCTAGAGAAGTTATGCCACTTCTCAAGAAAAGCCAGCCAGCTGCACAGGACCAACTCGAGATCTATGAGCTCAACTGGATGTATTTGTTTTCTTTTCTATTTACTTATATTTGTGTAATTCTGACAATTTTGAACCTTCCTAAATTTTTCTTTGAGTAAGGTAAGGAAAAAATAAATAAAATGTCTATTCCTCAGATTTTTATGTCTTTCAGAGGCTTCTTGGTCTGTTTGGAAATGCTCCTCTAATACTTTCCTGCTTTCCTGTATAGTGTCACTTCAGTCACTGTGAATTCCTGCCTCATACCCTCTGTCTGTTTCTTCACTAACCCTACTCTATTCATTTTATCCAAGCCCCATCTTAATTTCTAGAGTAACTGTTTAAGAACCCTAATAGCAGTTTCAAATTGTCCAGTTTCGTTGGGGGTAAACATCAGTAGTTTTTTTTCTCCACATGAATTTTAATCCTTGCCTTGATCTATAAAAGCCTAGAAAATTTTTTAAAAATTTATTAAAAAATCATTTTTATAGATTGAAAGATGGCTGCATCAATAGTACATGCTCAAAGAAGAACTAAATGAAGGAAGACACCCCTGAAAGCATTCTCTTTCCCCTGCCTTCCCCCTTTTTCTGCTTTGACCTTTTCTGTTATAATTGTTTTCAGCTCAATCATATATGTGAGGGTATGTACATCAAAGGTTTCATAATTAGAATGTTCTGATTAGTTAAGATTTTAAAGATATAAAAAGGCAATAGAAATTCATGAGATGTTTCAATAATTGATGAATGAAAATCTAATGACATTAGAGGGAATATATGTTAATTCAGTTATTGTTACTTATTCTTATTTTAGTTGCTTTGAATATATGGACAAATTCTAGAAACACGGTAAAGAACCTAATTCCATCTTACTTCCCCTCTATTTCTCAGCCTGTCTGTAGGACTGTGAGTGATGCCTCTTGGAAAGCTGGTGTTGGGATCTCTAAGCCACTATTCAAGAGGTACAGGGTAAGAGTTAGAACACCCCTAAGAATAGGTGCTGCTCCAAGAGTGAAGCTGGTTTTGGCTCCAGGTAAGTGTACCTGTTCTTGCCGATGCCCAGTACAGGGAAAAATTGTTGCGATGGAAGCTGGACACGGTGGCACATGCCTGTAATCCTAGGGCTCTGGGAGACTACAGCAGGAGGATTGTGAGTCTGAGACCAGCCTGGGCTACAAAGCGAGTATGGGGCCAGTCTGGAGCCTGCCAAGACCTTGTCTCAAAACAAATAAACCAAGGAAGAGGACCAGGAGATGGACAGAGGGAGGAAGAAGTTGGGAGAAGGGAATGAGATAAAAAAGAATTAAAATGTGTTGTGTGCACAACTCCCTACAATGACAATGATAATCATGTAGAGCAAACATGTACTAATAAAAAATGTGGAGACTGTTATTCTAAAAACCAACACACAAACATAAAATGTTGAGATGGAAAAGAAGAAAGAATGATATGGATGAGTCCAGGGATTCAGTATGAGGATAATATAGGTTTTTCAGAGATAAATACAAAAAATGAATTGTGTTACATATCATACATAATCATTTTTCTAAATTAAACTTGAATTTGTAGTTTAAAAGCAGATAATAGATTTCAAGTAGGTTTGGTGATGAAAACAAAACAAAATAAACCACATACCTGGGCATATCATAGTACAATTCTTGAACTGTAAGAATGAAAAGAAAAATTTTCAGGTTTCTAGAGTGAAAGCTCAACATAAACACACACACACACACACAAAAAGAAAAGGAAAAAAGAATTAAACTATTGAGTGACATAAAATATTCTACAGGTGAAGAATAATGGCCTGAGTTTCACAGTCTGCTTTTGATTTCTTATTCTTCCATTTATTTTCTGGGTGATCTTGAATAAATTACTTACTATTTTCAGTTTACTCCTACGTAAAACAGCAAGTGATATCAGTCTTGTAATGTAACATGAGGATTAAATTTACTAGTAGTTAATTGATACACAGTACTTGGTCTCTGTGGTTGCTGGGATTTTTAAATGTATTTTTTAAAAAATTAATTTTATTGGCACTCTTTTGATATTCATAATGATCACATTCTTTATAGGGAATTTGTACCTGTACATAATATATCTTGATGCTTCTCTCCCCCCCCATTCCCCTCCCCTCCCTTCAACACTTCTTCTCCTCCTTATTTATTTTTTTGGATTAAATTCTTTTATTGGTACATTGTAGGTATACAACACAATTACATTTCTCATTGGGAATTGTACCTTTACATAATGCATCTTGGTTCTTACTTTTTTTCCCCATTCCTACACCTCCCTTCACCCCCTCCACCCTTCCCTATTTACAAAGACTTTATTTCCATTTTTTCCATTTCTCAGCATTTTTCCTTTCCCTTCTTTCCTTTCCCCTGTCCCTCCCACTACCCCTACCCCTTTGGACCTTTTCTTCCTATTTTACATTATCGATTATTCATTCTAATCATTGGTATATTTTAGGTATACAATATAATGACATTCATCATTGGAAATTTGCACCTTTACATAGTCTCTCTTGGTTCTTATTTTTCACCCTTGCCCAGCCCTCCCTTCAACCCCTCCAGTCCTCCCTATTTACAAAGATTTTGTTCCTATTTTTCCATTTTCTCATATTAATCCCATTCTCCTCTATCCTTTCCCCTTGCCCTCCCACTTCCTTCCCCTTTGTCCCTTTTCTTCCTATTTCACATTACCTATTATACATTTAGTCCTTATTTACACTTTCAGTTTCTCACACCAGAGAAACTATTCAGCATTTGCACGTGTGTCCTATTTATTTCACTTAAGAGCATCGCCTCAATGTGCATCCACTTAGCTATAAATGTCTCTAATTTCTCATTTTTATGGCTGAGTAGTACTCCATTTTATAAAAAAACCACATTTTCTTTATCCAGTCTCCAGTTGATGGGCATTTGGGCTGTTTCCAAGTTTTAGCTATTACAAACTGTGCTGCTGTGAACATGGGTGCACATATATCACTGTGGTATGATTCTTTTAATTCTTTGGGGAAGACCCCCAGCAGTGGAATAGTGGGGTCAAATGGGACTTCCAGTCCTAGTTCTTTGAGGTATCTCCACACTGATTTCCACAGTGGTTACACCAGTCTACACTCCCACCAGCAGTGGAGCAGGGTTCCTCTTTTCCCACAGCCCCACCAGCATTTGTTATTGGTTGATTTCATGATAGCAGCCATTCTTTCTGGAGTGAAGTGGAATCTCAGTGTTTTCATTCGCATCTCTCGAATGACCAGTGATGTTGAGCATTTTTTTAATGTATTTATTTGCTATTTCTACTTCTTTGTGTGAGAAAGGTCTGTTCATTTCAGATGCCCATTTTTGGATTGGGTCTTTAAATTTGGGAGGTCTGATCTTTTTAAGTTCTTTATAGATTCGAGATAGTAGACCTTTGTCTGAGGAAGAGCAGGTGAAGATTTTTTCCCACATTGTGGGTTGTCTCTTCACACTGCTGGTGGTTTCTCTTGCTGTGCAGAAGCCTTTTAATAAGAAGAGATCCAACTTGTTGATTGTTTGTGCTAGTTCATGGGCAACTGAGGTTTTGTTCATAAAATCTTTTCCTACACCGATGTCTTCAAGGGTTCTACCTAACCTCTGTTCCAACTGGTTTAGAGTTTCTATTTTAATATTTAGATCTTTAATCCATTTTGATTTTAGTTTAGTGCATGGTGAGAGATATAGGTCTAGTTTTAATCTTTGGCAAGTTGAAGCCCAATTTTTCCAGCACCATTTATTAAAGAGACTATCTTTCCTCCAGTGAGGGTGTTTGGCTCCTTTGCCGAAGATGAGATGGCTGAGTGTGTCTGGCATTGTTTCTGCATCTTCTAATCTGTTCCACTGGTCCTCAGGTCTATTTCTTTGCCAGTACCGTGCTGTTTTTATCACAGTAGCTTTGTAGTAGAGTTTCAGGTTGGGGATTGTGATACCCCCTGCCATGTCTCTGTTACCTAGAATTGCTGTTGCTATTCTGGGTCTCTTCTTATTCCAAATGAATTTTTGGATTGTTTTCTCAAGGTCCATGAAGTATGCTGCTGGGATCTCAATTGGAATTGCATTACATCTATAGAGCAGTTTTGGAAGTATGGGCATTTTCACTGTATTAATCCTTCCTACCCAGGACCAGGGGATGTCTGTCCATTTTCTGATATCATCTTCAATCTCTCTTTTCAGAGTGCCATAGTTTTCAGAGAAGAGGTCTTTGATTTCTTTCGTTAGGATGATTCCTAGGCATTTCAGTTTTTTGGATGCTATTGTGAAAGGAATTACTTGCCCTATTTCTCTCTCAGTGAGTCTGTCATTGGTGTAGAGGAATGCTATTGATTTTTGTGTGTTGACCTTGTAACCAGCTACTTGACTGAATTTGGTTATTAAGTCTAGAAGACTTTTGGTGGAGTTCTTTGGATCTTCTATATAGAGTATCATGTCATCTGCAAATAATGACAATTTGACTTCTTCATTACCTATCTTTATTCCTTTTATTTCTTTCTCTTGTCTAATTGCCGTGGCTAATGTTTCCAGAACTGTATTGAACAAGAGTGGTGATAGTGGACATCCTTGTCTTGTTCCTGATTTGAGTGTGAAGGATTTCAGTTTGTGACCATTTAGTATGATATTTGCTGTTGGTTTTTCATAGATGGCTTTTATCAGTTTGAGTTAGAGACTGTCTATTCCAATTTTTTGTGGGGTTTTTATTATAAATGCATGTTGGATTTTGTCAAATGCTTTTTCTGGGTCTATGGAGATACTCATATGGTTTTTGTCCTTGGCACTATTGATATAGTGTATTACATTGATCGATTTTCGTATATTGAACCATCCCTGCATCCCTGGGATGAATCCCACTTGATCAGGGTGTATGATCTTCTTGATGATCTTCTGCATTCTGTTTGCTAGTATCTTATGAAGGATTTTTGAATCTATGTTCATTAGTGAGATTGGCCTATAGTTCTCTTTTTCAGTTGGGTCTTTCTCTGCTTTGGGGATCAAGGTGATGCTTGCTTCCAGGAATGAATTTGGGAGTATTGCTTCCCTTTCAATTTCACTGAAGAGTTTAAACAGTAGTGGCGGCAGTTCCTCTCTAAATGTCTTGTAGAATTCAGCAGTGAAGCCATCAGGGCCTGGGCTTTTCTTAGTTGATAAGTTTTTTATTACATTTTCAATTTCATTGGTTGATATTGGGTTGTTCAAAATTTTAGGTCTCCTTCATTCAACTTTGGTAATTCATATGTATCTAGGAATCTGTCCATTTCTTCTGTGTTTTCCATCTTATTGGTGTATAGGTTCTGGAAGTAGGTCTTGATGATCCTCTGGATTTCTCCTGGGTCTGTTGTAATTTCACCCTTTTCATTCCTAATTGCATGCATTTGGGCCTTTTCTTTCCTTTTTCTGACAAGATTGGCTAAAGGTTTGTCAATTTTGTTGATTCTTTCGAAGAACCAACTCTTGGCTTCATTGATTTTTTTGTATCATTCTCTTAGTCTCCATTGCATTGAGTTCTCCTCTGAGCTTTATAATTTCCTCCCTTGTGTGAGCTTTGGGGTTGTCCTGCTCTTCTTTTTCTAGAAGCTTGAGGTTCAGCATCAGGTTGTTTAATTGGGCTCCTTCTGTTTTCCTAATATGTGTGTTCACTGCTATGAATTTTCCTTGTAAGACTGTTTTCATTGTGTCCCATAGATTCCGATATGTTGTATTGTCATTGTCATTTAATTGAAGGAACGCTCTGATTTCTTCTTTAATTTCCTCTGTGACCCATTGGTTATTCAGAAGTGTGTTGTTCAATTTCCACATGTTTATGAAATTTTTTGAGTTTCTTTTGCTATGGATCTCCAGTTTCATCTCACTATGGTCTGATAATGTACAGGGGATAACTTCAATTCCTTTGCACTTACTTAAACATGTTCTATGTGTGAGTATGTGGTCTATTTTGGAGAATGACCCATGTGCCCCTGAGAAGAATGTGTATTCTGATTTTGTGGGGTGGAAGACTCTGTAAACATCTGTTAAGTTCATTTGTTCAAGAGTTTGATTGAGTTCTAGTATTTCATTACTTATTTTTAATCTAGTTGATCTAGCTATATGTGACAGTGGGGTGTTGAGGTCCCCCACTACAATTGTATTAGTGCATATATGACTTTTCATGTCCACTAGTATTTGTTTTATATAGTTGGGACACTAGTGTTTGGTGCATAGATATTTATGATTGTCATCTCTTCCTCTTGGATTCTTCCCTTTACAAGAATGTAGTGTCCTTCCTCATCTCTCTTAATCAGTGTTGGCTTGAAATGTACTTGATCTGCCAAGAGGATAGCTACTCCTGCTTTTTTTCGGGTTTCTGTCACATGGAGTATTGTTTTCCACACTTTAACTTTCAGTCTATGAGTTTCCTTTTGAATTAAGTGTGTTTCTTGTATGCAGCATATTGTTGGATTTTGCTTCTTGACCCATTCTGCCAGGCTCTTTCTTTTGTTTGGTGAATTGAGACCATTAACATCGATGGTTATAACTGAAACATATTGACTTGACATTGCCACGACTTTTTCTTTTTGTTGGGTTCTCCCCCTTTCCATTTAATTTCTTGTCATGCCAGATGGGTTCATTCTGTTTTGCTTCCTGGGGTTGTGATCCTCAATGTCTGTTCCTAGGATATTGGGTAAAATTCTTTGGAGTGCTGGTTTGGTATCCACGAAGTTCCTAAGGTGCTCTTTGTCATGAAAGTATCTTATTTCTCCATCCATTTTGAAAGATAGTTTTGCAGGGTACATCAGTCTGGCTTGGAGGCTGTTTTCTTTCAGGCCTTGGAATATGTCACTCCAAGCTCTTCTTGCCTTATTGGTTTGTGTTGAGAAGTCTGCTGTGATTCTGATGGGCTTTCCTTTGTATGTGATTTGTTTCTTTTCTCTGACTGCTTGTAGAACTTTGTTCTTCTGTTGAGTTTCTGGAATCTTAACAATTATATGCCTATGTGTAGATTTTTTTTGATCAAGGCTATTTGGAGTCCTATATGCCTCACTTATCTGTATGTCAAGCTCTTTTCCCCTGCTTGGGAAGTTTTCTGCCATTATTTCTGTGGAGAGATTTTTTTATGTCATCTGCACTCTCTCCTGTTTCTTCATTGAGCCCAATCAGTCTTATGTTATTCTTTTTTGCATCAGCTAGCAGCTGCTGGATTGATTTCTCATGTTCCCTTATAATTTTGAAGCAATTTTTGTTTTCCTGGTCACTAATTGCAATCTTATCTTCTATATCTGAAATTCTGTCCTCACATTGGCTCATTCTGCTGTGTAGACTTTCAATGGAGTTTTTCATGTCCTGGAAATCTATTTGCATCTGTTTTATGGAGTCCATTTGTTTCTTATGTTGGGATTCCAACAATTTCCTGAGCTCCTCTCTAGATTTATTAATCATGTCTTGCACTAGGAGCACAATTTCTCCTGTTATCTGAGAAATTATTTCTGATTTCCTTTTTTCCAGATCTCCTCTTGTTGCCAGTTCAGGGGGTCCAGGTGGTTGAGTATCAGAGTGTTCCATCTCATTTCCCTTTGGGGTTGCTGTAGGTGATCTGGAAGTCTGGTTTTGAGACTTATTTACCTGTTTTCTCATTTTGACTGGGGCAGGGGGCTGTTAGCACCTGAATGGATTACCTCCTCTGAGCTGGGTGAGGTGGGACAGGGGCCGGGAGCAGCGGTAGGGATGGTGGTCCAAAAGCCCTTTCCTGTGGGCTGGGAGCAGCTGGAGGGTTGATGGCTGGGAAGCCCCTTCCTCTGGACCAGGAGCGGTGGGAGGGATGGTGGCCCGGAAGCCCCTTCCTCTGGGCCAGGAGCAGTGGGACAGAAGGTGGCCCAAAAACCCTTTCCTCTGGGCTGGGAGCAGCGGGAGTGATGGTGACCGGGAAGCCCCTTCCTCTGGACCAGGAGCAGTGGGAAGACGGCTCAGAAGCCCCTACCTCTGGGCCGGGAACAGTGGGACTCAGTACCTTGTTTTGGTGGTCTGGTGTCCTCTGGGTCTTTGTATTGTGGAATCAGGTGGCTGCCTGTCTGAAGTGGGGTGATTCGGTGTCTTCTGCGAGACTCAGGACCTCGGTAGAGCGTGCACAGACCTGCCTGTCGGCAGCGGGCTGATTCGGCGTGTGTTCCGTGTGACTCTTCTCTTCCTTATTGACAAAAGGTTTGTTTTTACTTTTTCCTTCTATTCTCTTTTCTTCCTTTTTCCTTCCTTCCCTTCCTGCTCCTGCCTTTCTTGTTTCCCTTCCCATTTGAACATATTCTTCCTACTTCCAAATATCTATCATCCATTTTGGTCTTTATTTACAGTTTTGGCTTCTCATACCAGAGAAACAATGCCGTATTTAAACATGTGTATCTGATTTATTTCACTTAAAAGGTACATCTATTTGCCTATAAATGTCTCAAGTTTATCCTTCTTTATAGCAGGGCAATACTCCATTGTATATAAAAACCACATTTTTCTTTATCCATTCATCTGTTGATTGGCATCTGGGCTGTTTCCAAGATTTAGCTATTACAAACTGAGCTGCTATAAACATGGATGTGCATATACGGCTGTGTTACGATACTTTTAATTCTTTTGGGAAGATACCAAGAAGGGGAATAGCTGGGTCAAATGGAACCTCTAGTTTTAGTTTTTTGAGGAATCTCCACACTGATTTCCATAGTAGTTGTATCAATTTACACCACCACCAATAGTGGAGGTTTCTTTTTTCTCTACAGCCTTGGCAGGATTTGTTATTGGTTGATTTCTTGATGATAGCCATTCTTTCCAGAGTAAGATGAAATGTGTTGTTTTAATTTGCATTTCTTGAATGACCAATGATATTGAACATTTTTTCATATATTAATTTGCTGCTTACATTTCTTTATAGAAGTGTCTGTTCATTTCAGAAGCCCATTTTTGAATTGGGTCTTTAAATTTTGGGGGGATCTGATCTTTTTTTTTGAGTTCTTGATATATTCTAGTTATTAGTCCTTTGTCTGAGGAATGGATTGCAAAATTTTTCCCTATTCTGAGAGTTGTTTCTTTGCTCTGTTGGTGTTTTCTTTTGCTGTGCAAATGCTTTATTATATACATATGCAATAAGCTCCGAGATCTGGGGTGGGGGTGGATTGAGGACCTCTATGCACACAAACATCTATTGATGCTTAAGTACTTTATGTAAAATGACATCATACTTGGATATAACCTATGCACACACTCCTGGATACTTTAAATCACCTCCAGACTGTTCTTATGATACTTAGTACAGTGTAAATGTTACATAAATAGTCATTAAACTATATTGTTTATGAACTAATGATAAGAAACAGTCTGTACATGTTGAAGACAGAAAAAAACAGTTTTTGTTCTCAGCTTATGGAATCAGAAGATGTGGAACTCAAAGACATGGAGGATGGACTGTGTACATATACATACATATTTATATGCTCTTTATCTCAAAGTTACAAATCAGAAGACAGAGGGAAATAATTTATATCAAAACAAACTAACTGAAGATCTTATATACAGTCATTATTCTCTGTTCTGGTGACAGATATTTGTGACTATGCAAGAATTCATAAAAAATATCATTCACATACTTCAGCTGGAATTTTGAAAAATGTATCTTCTTTATCCTACAAGAAGATTAAGAAGGAAAGAAACAGAGATCTCTTCCACTTTTGACCTAAGAGAGAAAGGTTAGGCAGGCTCCAAACTTTCCAGGTCCACTCACATTACCAGCAGAGTGTAATAAATTTATTGAAGAACATTTGGACCCCTAGGTCGAAGTACCTCTCAAAGTCTAGAATCAGCTTTCAGAGCTGCAGTAATCACTGCAAGTAACCACCCTTGAGATAGCCATCAACCAGAAAAACTTCACGTATCTCTCCTGGTATATGGAGGATATGAGTAGCACAGGCTTAAGTTAGGAGAAAGAAAATTCAATTAAATCATAAAATCCTTCTTCTCAGATAACGCAAATGGAATAGCCCTTTCGTATCAAAGTACCATTTTCCACTAATAGGTCCATTTATCTTGCTTCTCTTTCTGTTTCAAATAGTAGCCTACTATTTAAAACAGTTGCATACGGCATCTGAAGAATATTTTGCAGTATTAACACTGCAAATAACTTTTTAAACTTGCACATATATATGTGAAGCATGATATCTATTTTGAACTCATTGACACTACTAGGTGGACCCTGAATACTAAAATTGAAAACAGCTTCATTGTTTCAAAATATATGATTTACTAAATATAAAATGTTTTACTAAATGTTTAAAATTATATAAAATTCAGCCTTTAAAAACAATTTGGATTAGAATACTTGAAATGTATTAATTACAAATTATACTTATAAAAATTTTAACACAATTTAAAATACATTTGAAGAATATTTTCAAAAACAAGAAAAATAATTTTATATTATTTTTCATTTGTTTTTCATTTTTACTTTTCCAGGAAATTATATTGAATTTTTATATTTGTGAATAATGGCATTTTACTTTTAGTCTCAGATAATCTTGTAAGAATATAAGTAGTAATTTTGCTTTTAAGAAGGCAAGAAGATAAACATTAATGGAATAAATATATAATAGTTCAAAGGCCATGTTTGTTTTTATTTTATGCTCACTTAAATCTTACTGGCTCAGCAACAGAACACTCAGGTATGTTCAATATTTTTTGTAGTGAGTTTCATTTTATTCTTTTCTATCCTTTGGTCAAAAAGCATGGCTTTACCTATACTTTTCTATATTGAAGTTTTATAGGTACATATTTTCAATATTGGAGCAAAACAGCTAATTTAATAGTTTCTTAATTTTGATTTGAAAGATGTGATCAAAAAGGTGGCAAGAAGGGCCGGGGATTTAGCTCAGTGGCACTGTGCTTGCCTTGGAAAATCACAAGGTCCTGAGTTCGATCCCCAGTACCCCCCAAAAAAAACATCGTGGCAAGAATGATGGTATAAATGTATTCAAAGCGAGGGAAAGTATTCTGAGGGGGAATTAATAGCAATGTGCTTTTACTGCAATGAATTTTTAAAATGTAAACATTCATCATAGTTTTTGATCACACTTATACAACCTTTATATGTTTATACATAACTCTGAATGTGATTTTGTTCTGTGATTATGAAGTCTCACAAACATTTAGGGTAGGACTCATAATGATCAATAGATTTCAAATAAGTCTAAATATATAATGTCAGGCCTCCGGGGAGTATATATTAATGCCAAGAATAAACGCTTAATTTTTTTTTGAACCGTGGATCAAACTCAAGACCTTGTGCTTGCAAGGCAGGCATGGTGCCACTGAGCTAAATCCTTGGCCCTAAGAACTCTTAAATTTTGAGGAGAATGTTTCAAGAAATTTTCCAACAAGAGCCTAGAACTATAACAATTAAATAACTTTAGCAAACCCAGGAATTAGTCATTGGGAAAAAGGGGTAAAGTGAGGTTATTCTGAATAACTGTGTTTGTTATTTGGAGTGTTGAGGTCAAAGTATGGCATAATATTTGGTATCCCATTTTCAAATGAGAGAAGGGTAGAAATATTTCTATAATTCAAGGTAGAGCTGTATGTATATATCTATATATACATACTGGGAAGAAAATGCACTGTTCAGCAAATTGTATGTCACAAAATAATCTAGTGGCTAAATGTATACATAAAAATATTATAGATTCAAGGAATACATAGCAAAAATGCAATTATAACAGCAGGCTTCAATATCTCTTGCAGAATAAGCTCCAACAGCTCTAAATAATTAACCATATACAATGTATTGAAAAATTTTAAATCTCAACATTTGACAATACCTTTAATCCTATCTTCATGAGGAATAAAAATTGGGTATTCACTTGATTATAAAGAAAATATTAGTGAAAATGTTCAACAAACAAATTATAGGCTATGATTTCTAATCATATTCATAAAAGCTAGAAATATCAATACAAAAGTGACCAAAAAAATCTCAAGTACTTGAAAGAAACACGTATACTCCTGACCAACATTCATGTCAGTGGAGAAATCAAAATAATATTAAAATCTAACTTTGTGTCAATTAGTAAAATATGAATTATTTTGCAAGGAAAACAACATGTTCTTACATTTGAAGAGTTTCTGGAGAAGCAGATCCCAGAAAGGCATCAGATGTGCAAGAGATTATTGGATAAAATGCTTGTGAAAGCTCTAGGGAAAGTGTACAGGTGTGAGGGGAGAGTTCACACTGTGAGATGGATCTGCCACATGTAACAGGGGTGAGAGGTAGGAAGGGGATTGGATAGAAAGAGCCTCAAACAGGAGTAGTTCTGAGGAAGCCTCAGCCAGACCAATGGAGGGTCCATAGCAAAGACTAGCCTTTAGGGTGGGGTCCTGCATTGGGTGTGAATGGCCTGTGTCAGTACTCCTGCTGTCTGCATTCAGTGACTGAGAGTATCCTAGGTATAGCATATCCTATGTGGGGACATCATGGTGGACTGTAGATGTGAAAACCACAGGTTGTCAGTCAACTACCTTCCTGCAGCAGCTTCTATGGATGGAAGAAGATCTGATCAGGGTACCTGCATGATTGCACACAGAAAAACTCAAACTAAAATGATAGAAAAACATATACAGCTAATATTATCAACAAGTGAGCTGGCTATATAAAAAAATAGGTAAAATAGACCTTTAGTCAAAAGACTATGAAAGTTAATCAGTCTCACTGGCTTCGGGTTTATCATTCCTTTCTCTTGGAGAAATATGTATATTTTATGGCCTTTACATAAATGCTAACATAAAATCCTTTTTTTTGGCCAATGTACTATATTTTATTATCCAATTAATATTCTTTAGCACTTTGCATTTTCACTTTATAACATACCATAGAAATCAGAATACTGTATATCATTAGTTCATATAGATAGTTCTCAGTGATTTTATATCATCAGAGTACTCAACTGTATGAATGTGTCATAGTTTGTTCGGCATGCTCTGTAAAAGGAAACACAAGAGAGACCAGAAAAAAGTGAGATTGGTTGCTTCTGTGTGTAGATGGGGAAAAGTGTAAAAGACATAGAGTGGAGGAGGAGGGTGACTTTCTTTGAGTGTACCTTATTATGTAAATTTGACTTTTGGGGCATACTACAACACAATATCTGATCACATCAACCAGGCTGTGAACAAAGAAATTCAGAATAGATTATAACAGAAGCATCTAAACCAAACTCTTAGAATTTATAACAAAACTACAACAAAAGGAGAAAATATGCAAGTTTTGAATATAGTACAATGACTTTATATCTTCAGTTGGAAAACAAACAGAATTGTAAATAAATTTCAGTTCTAAAACTTTCTGTTAAAATAGAAATTGTAAAAATTGATAAATGTATTTCAAAAGTGATAAGTAAATTTTTTAGATACAAGGTATAACTGAAACATCAGGAATCGGACTGTAATTAGAAGCATTAGAATAAACTCGTGGATTTTAGGACAGATCACCAAGACACATGGACATTATAGGCAGATAAATAGGTGTGTGTGTGGAGGGGGATGGAGAGAGAGAGAGAGAGAGAGAAGGAGAGAGAGAGAGAGAGAGAGAGAGAGAGAGAGAGAGAGAGAGAGAGAGAATTTCCCATCCTCTCATCATCCTATTCTAGTTTAGTCTAAGGAAAGAGCCTAGAAGTACAGATATCCCGATTGCATAAGCATGCCAAATCTTGGTTACTAAATGTTATTCTGCATTACAAGGGATTTGGTTTTCTTGCAATAGTATCTGATTTTAGGGATGATTTTGCTATCTGACAGGAAAAGTACAAGATGAGCAAGAAAAAGCTGAAGATGATTTTAACAATGTGACATCTCAGCAGACTATCAGAGCCTGCCCAAAGCAGAGGGCAGTTTAGACACTGAAAGTACTGTCTGGGAGAAACTCCCTTTCCTTTGTTCGCTGTTGACCCTGAATGCATACTTCTGAACATCTCTCTTCCTTTTCTTGTGTTTTCTATGGCTCATCTGAAATAGGAAATATGCCCTACCAGGAGTCTGTGAGAGAGGAGACCACCCCTCCAAATGGAATTGGGCATCTATGAGTTAACTATGTTATTAGGCAACTATGGGTTAACTATGTAACTATGTTCTTTGTAGAATGTACCTGAGTAGCCTTGACAATTTCTGTAATATGTCACCAGAGGAGCATAATGGACTCAGAAAGTCCTGCTGGGACTCTTTCCTCTCCCCCTCTCCACTGCTCTGCTTTGTGTAAATACTGCTTCTATATTCCTAGGGAAACTCCAGTGGAATTAAGTCTCACAGACATAAAGAGGTACATAACGAAGTGCAAACTTCTATTTGGGGCTCTGGAAACTGATAGGACTCACTTGCTGAGCCACTGGCATCATCAATAGCTGCTTTTTGCTCCTATCTTCATGTTAAAGAGTTATCTGTGCTGGGATCCTCACTGTTTCCTACTTCATCTGTAGCCTTTTTATTACTTACAGTTGCCTATGGAATTTTAGGGTCCCCAAGGTTTTAATATTTAAACAATCAATGGTTTATTTTAATGGTATCTTTGGCAGTAGACATCCCTCAGAAAACAGTAGGCTTCTCATCTGTTGGTTTCATCAGTCGTAGATACCAACAGTCACATCCTAAACTTCTCTCCTAAATGTAGGCTTATATGTCTACTTTATCAGTTTCCTCTCTCCATGTCTTCATCTTTTAATGGTTGCTGCTTTGGAGGGATACTAAAAGACAAGTGTGGGGCTGCCATAGCTTTATATTGGTTTTTGCTACAGTAAAAAATCACTTTATTCAATGATGGCTAAGATTCTTTAAGATTTTAGATTTTTGGTTTTTTACCTCCTAGATTCTAGAGGTGTTAGCTTTTCCAGCCTTGTGAAGTCATACATGTCCAAGTGTGATTTCAAATCAACCAGTTTTTGTATAAAGTCACTTTTGTTTATTTTTTAATACTTTACTAAAAGTAGCAAGACAACCAGTACACATTATCTTCTTTCCAACCTCTTCTACATGCTCAGAAGACATATGGTATGTCCAAATTATGATGCGACAGTTTTACAAAATATTTTGCCTCTGTATTTATAGTGATTTACATTTGTTCTCGTTTGTGTTACCTATCTCTTCACTGCCTACATTTACTTGATCAATAAGCCAATGTAATTTTTAAAAATTGTAGCAATGCTCTGTCTTAAAATACAACTTTCCATGTTAATGATGATAAGACCAATTGCTAAACACATAAACTCTAACCTGTTAGTTATTTCTGCATATCATTATGATCCAGTAAGTGTCTTGGTTGGTAAATAATTTTCTCTACCTAGTAATTCACGGTCTTAGACTCCTTGCATCTTCTGCTGTTAGAGCCTTGATATCCTCACCTCTAACCAAAGATGGGAAACAAAACGTGAAACCTGTAAGGGGCACATATCACTTACCTCACAGCCTGTTGGTTAGAAGTCACCATATAAGCCTTAGCTGAGTGACAACTCTACACTCTGGCGGAGGAAACACAAATTGCATATGGGTGACTGGCTTTCTCTCCTACTGTTTACAATATATTTTGGTTAAAATTAGACAATCAGCCGTATGAAACCTGACTCACTTCTGTGCTTCCATGCCTAATGCTGGTCAAAGTAACCTATTTTTCTGTACAGTAAAGTCAAATACCTAATGGAAAAATCAGCATTTTTTAAAGTGTAAGGCTTTTCCTCTATTAAACTTCACCATGGCAACAGCATCTCTGTACACATGGTAATAGTTTAGAGAGCATATTTTATTGAGTGAAATCTGGTGACAGAAAGTAGAAATAATGCAATTGGTGTTACACATGATTTTTAGGGTTCTTTCTACTTGTGCTATTCTGTTGTGCTTTTTCAGAATAATTTGTTATTTCTGCTCTCAAGGTTAAGAAAATCATGCTTAAAGTACCCCCATGTTTCTTAGGGAGGCAATACAATAGTGGGTAGATACGTTATGGGTTTAACTATGTCTATCAAAAAATATATTGGAGTCTTATCCCCTAGTACCTCTGAATGTGACCTTATTTATAAATAAGATAATTTTAGATGTATTTATTAAGATGAAAGCACAGGGTAGGTCCTAATCCAACAGAGCTAGAATTCTTAGGGGGGAGATAATGTCAAGACAGACACACAATAAAAAGGCTCTGGGATGACAGAGGTGGATGGATGGTTCAGGGCAAATAAGGCTAAAAATGATGACTGCCATCAGGAGCTCAGAGGCAAGGATGGGGTCCACTTGGGGTCTTAGAGGGAACACGGTCCTTTTGATACTTTAATTTTGGTTTTCCAGATTCCAGAACTTCTAGTGAAAAAAATTTGGTTTTTATAAGTGATCCAGTTGTGGTACTTTGTTACTGAAAGTCTAGGAAACCAACACAAGGTGCAAGAATTGAAGGTGAAACAGATCTGAGCTCAGTACCACCGCTAGCACCTGCCATCCAAGTAGTTTGGGGCAGATGATTTACCTCTCAGAGCCTGTTTGTCCAATTATAAAGTGGGAAAGAATAATTGCTATTTTAAAACTCTATTCAAAAAATTTAAAAATGTTTTGCACAAATTCCCAAATACTATAAATAATCAAGAATTAACTAAGGGGACATCATTGTGGCATTTGTTTGTTGGAGGATTGAGTGGCAAAAGAGTATTTTCAATATCATTGCTGTAGCTTTGGACTGGACAAAGCACTTTTTAAGAAACCTTATATTTTTGTAAGCCCTAGGTATCTTAGTATTCTCCCATCCAGACAATAATGACTTCATGTTCAGACAAGAATGCCTACGTAGTTTTGGAGTTGGAGTAGGAATATTCATCTATGAGAAAGGATACAGTGATATAGTTGACTCATTAATTCAAGAAATAAGTTATTGAGCACTTAGTGTAGTTTTGGTAGGGGTCAATCCCAGGGGTTGTAAAAGAGAATAAGGCAAAGTTTTCTTACAGCTGACTTACAGGCTGGATCTAGTGATGAGTCTCTTGAAAGCAGTGTAGGAAGAATGCTCAGGAAACCCACAGCAGTGGCTTCTCCATCAGCCCGTGCACCAGGACAAGCTACTGGAGAAGATGTTCTTTCAGCTGAGCCCCCAGATATGACCACCTGCTATCCAGGTGAGTCAGTTGGATGAGGACATTGTCATACAAGCTGCTGTTCCAATCCAGATGCAAAAGTCCTGACAGGTTGGCTTCCTGAAAAGTTCTCAGCAGAGAACAGTTCTGTGGTTGCACCTCTCTGTTCTTGAGGATTTTGGGAAATAACATTCCCAGACCTGGAAGCTCTTTTTTATCTAAGGCAACTGAGTGTTCCCTTAAAATCTTGCTACTAATTCTGGCCTTCAATTCGTTCCATAAAAATGCTGTTATCATATTTTTAAAGTTGAAAAATCATCCTTCTGCACAAATAAAAAAAGCAGTCTATCATGGATTGTGCTTCTCTTCTATAAGTGTATCATGCAGGAAAGAGATTACCCACCATGGAGAAGGATTTCCAAAGGCCTGGTACTTGTGGTTCTGACCCACATCAACCTTCTCAATATCTTTCTTCTCTTCTCCATTCTATAAGCTGGTGTTGATATCCAGGGTATAGCACACACTATACATGTCCTTCCCATGTGTTCTCAGCCCTTAATATTTAAATGAGTGCTAACCCATATTCCAACTGCTAGCACCGATATTCTCTGCATGAGGGTTTTCTCTGTCCACTGGAGCCTTCTTTGCCCATATACATGGCGGGCTGTACATACCTGGAAATTGGTGCCTTCTGACATTTGGGAACAACTTTAAGCCAATGACTGCTTGAAGTTAGTGATAAATACTTCAGGTCCTTTTACTTTGAGTGAGGTAAGATTAAAGCACATATTCTCTACTATAACCTTCATTGTCTTATTTACCTGTCTCATCTTATTTTCCTAATTCTTAGTTGTATGGGCTTATCTCCCAAATAAAAATTATTTTATTCAAATTCATATTTTAGAATCTTTTTCTTGAGGAGCCCTAACTAAGACCAGGGCAACTGTAAAATTCACATTATTAAAGCTAGCTGAGCCTCTGACATCTTGGATTCTTGAACTACTGAGTAAGTGAGAGCATACTACCCACTCCCTTCTTCCACCCTACTGCCCCTAACCCTACAGCTGATCCCACTTTTTATGCGAAAATCTAAATTTACATTGTAAATTTATAGAACCTTAACTAACATGCTGTTTATGTATGCTTTACCTCCCCTTTGACAAGTTCCTGGGCATAAAGCAGCTACAGACCAGGGAACAGAAAAGCTTTAAATTGAACAAGAACTCAAAATATTCATGCTGTCTTGTCTGGATATCTGTGTGTGTGTGTGTGTGTGTATGTGCAAGAATGTGTGTGTGTGCACACATATATGTGTATATGCATGTGTGCTGAAAAAAATCTTAAGATTAATTAAATGCGAATGGCTAAAATTTCATCTCAGATTGAGCAAGCATAAGTGAGAGAATAGTTAAAAAATAAATTTGCCGATAAAATTAATAATATAAAAAAATAAAAATAAATTTGCTTTCTGCTTATATCCTACCAAGTTCAACTCTTTTAAAAAGTGAGTTAGAGTTTACGTATGTTTCTTTGACTCAGTATAAATGACTAGGAAGTCCAAGGACAAGACACCAGCAGATTCCTTATCTAGCAAGAACTTGTTTCCTGGTCCATAAGTAGATCTTCTCCTTGTGTTCTCATCTGAGAGAAGAGGCAAGTCAGCTCTCTGGGCACTCTTTTATAAGGCCACTACCCCAATGATATGAACGGTACTCTCATGATCTAATCACCTCCTAGTGGCCTCACCTTCAAAGAGCATCACTTTGGGAATTAGGCTGTATCATATGAATTTAGGGGGGACACAAACATTCAGACAATAGCACTGTGTTTATTCTTACTAGTTTTCGTCTTGATTCACTTGATCCCACATTCACATACCTCTATAAATAAATAAACATTACTTCATTCTGTGACATTAGCTTTCCCTCTTATTTTGCTTAAGAGACAGAAATATTATCAACTTCTAGTTTGAGAGTTTTCCTATAAACTTCTAAGCTTTCTACTCTCTCCTCCCTACTACTCTAGGCCTGTTATCTAGTTGCTGTGTTTCTTTCCTTTGGGCTGACAGCTTAGGTTGAAACAAGTGCTTGACTCTCAGTTGCCCTTTATTTTCTGGACACGGATTCTTAGCTCATGGTCCATGTTTGCTGGTTGCTTCCCTAACTTTCCTCTCATCAAGAAGGAAGCTCCCAGGGCCGGGCATTTAGCTCAGTGGTTCCGCCGCCTGCCTCGCAAGCTCAAGGACCTGAGTTTGATCCCCGATACCAAAAAAAAAAAAAAAAAAGAAGGCAGCCCCCAGGTTATGCCTTAATGCAGTCCTGGAGTCCAATTTGCCAGAATGGAAATTAAGACAGCTATGACACCAAGAAAATAAACCAGAAAAGGTTCTTAGTTCTTATACAAAACAAAAATTTGTAAGAATAGTTACAATTTGTGAACATAAAACATAAAACAATAGAATGGCAAAAAGGCAAAGGTAAAAATGAAAACATTATGAGTGTTAGTATTACCCTGAGTATTTTTTTTACCACAAAGAGGTACCTTTATTGAGATGTCATTTTGTCCTCAAGGTGAGACTAAAAATCTAAATTTCTAGGATTAGTAATAATATGTTACATTTATTATTATGTGCCAGGTATTAGGCAGTGTACTATGTGCTTTCTACCTCATTTTATCCTCACAACATGCTCTGTTATATAGGACCTTCCTTATAAACATTTTACAGAGAAGAAACTGAGGAACAGAGAGGAGAGGAAAGTTTTTCCAGATCATACCGCTAAGAAGTGTTGACATCTTGATTTTACACCAGGGGCGTTGGCTTCCAAGCTTGCTCTTCTGGCCAGGATGTTGACTCACTGAGCCTCCACTCCATACCAGACCCACAATCAGCTACATCACCTTGATCATTTATCTTAACCCTCACAATTAACTTCAAGGTCATTCTCAATTTACAAATGAAGGTACAAGAGCTCAGTGAGATTAAGAAATATGCAAAGTCTGTATTTATAATCTGGCCCTCAGAATACTCTGTCTTCATTTTAGGACTGTGATGTAGTTTATCTAAAGTCCAGAGTACTTAAAAAAAAGATCTTATTAACAAATTCTGGAGGGGTAATAATTCCAAATCACTGGAATTCTTCACAATCCTCCACCCTACTGAACCTGACTAGCTGATGACATTTTACTTCAAATTTTTGAAAAGTTCTACCAAGTGATACATGGTATAAATATTTCTCAACGGTTTTGTGAGTTAATATTGTCCTTTTCCCTTCTCCCTACCTGTGTATATCCTCTGCCAGTCTTCTTTGCAAACAACTTTCTCTTCTCTGCTTTAAGTCTTTGAAATAATAAAACAGAAAGGACCACAATTAGATCTTTCAAATGTATTTTCTTCAAGTGTGAAATGATGACTTATTGGAACCTTGGAGAAAATAACATCCTTTCAACTAACATAACAAAGCTGGGAGGAGATCATGGTAAGGACTAATAGTTTAAAGAGAAATTCATAGGTCTGCTGATCTCATGACTATGAAGCAATTTGCTGTCTGCATTTGAAGGAGTAAGGATACAGTCCTCAGAAACAACTGTGCATGTGATCTCTTCTGGATGTTGAGACAGTACAGATCCCCTATTCTCATCCCAGACCTACTGAATTGAATCTTCAATGGGAGGACTCTTTGGAGTCTGTCTCTTTTTAGAGCCTCATTGATTCATAGCAAAAAAGAACAAATGAATATAAAGCCTCCCCTCCATCAGTCCCAGCAGGTTTTTCTTGCAGAAACTTGGAGTGCATACGCTGGTGTTCACCCTGCATGTATAATAGTCACAAACAGCCCATCCTGGCTTTTCTTCAACATATTTCAGGCAGAAGGTTTTTGGTTGCATTTCTAACCTAAAATGGCCAAACCGCATCTCATACCTGTTTAAATATTTACAATCTCTTTAATCTCTTAATTCTCTACATCTTCTAATACCTATGTATACACACACAAACATACATGCATATGTATGTATAAAGTTTTAAATAATTCAGTGAGTATATATGTACAATCTCAGAAAACTCAAGTAACACACCATATGTATATATCCTGAATTATTTTGAGATTTAAAATAAATGTCTCTTTTCTCATTAGAAAGAATTTTTGTGTCGATCTGTTTTCAGGATTATTAAAGCTCTCTAGAAACCATTCTCGATTTTTACTTAAATTATTTATGATAAACATTTGGTAAATAATTTAAAAGATATTCTATGCATTAATTTTTTGAAGAATAATGTTTTATTTCATTTCCCAGTTTTTCTATCAGGCTATGAAAAATTTAAAACATATAGCATAGTTGATAGAATTTTAGAGTAAACAATATACCAACTACTTCTGTTTTATGTTGAACATTTTATTCCACTATATTATCACATATCTACTCATCCACCCCTGCATCAATGTATATAGTCCATTTTATTTTAATGTACTTCATAATATATTTACACATTGATTTTAATCAATTTAATTGCCATTATTAGTGCTTATGATGACACAGTACTTGAAATGTATATTGTGATTCAGATAAGCAAGTTTTTATTCAAAATAATTTCATAGTAAAAGACTGGCTCTACTCTGAGGAAGTAAAACAATGTACTCTCTTGTTGGAAAGGATATTTAAGGGTTGATATTAAGTCTCCATATAATGTAATGTATGTTTTTGTTCTAACATTTAATCATTCATGTAATGCAACTTGAAAATATTAAACTTTTGAACAAAAATATTTAATGTTATTATTATTAGCACATTATCATTTGAGAATGGGCAGTTGAAGGAAGGACTGTAGAGAATTAACTTGTATCTGATTATGGACCTTGATTATGATTTTACAATATGGCTTAGGTGCAGTTAGGATGCATACCAGGGAGAAAAATATGGATGATGTCTCTGTTCTAGAATATTCAGAAAAATAAAGAATACAAATTGATCAGAAATTTTTATTTACTTGGTATCAAATTACCTAGTTGTTTCCAATTAATCAAAGACACTTAGCAAATTGAAGGACAAATTTGTGGTCTGTTTATATTTTTTAGGTAATCATAATATCAATAAAAGTCATTACAGCATGCATACTTAAAAACAATTTTTGCCACCAAATAGAAAACATTAAAGTAATATATGCATCAAACTTTGCTCTTAAAGATAAAACAGCAGATCATAGTTTGTAGTGTCTGGCGGTGATGCTATATGGTGCTAATATGGGATTTTTTCAGTACTACTTTTTGAAAATGCAAGTAACAGAAGGTTTTCCTAAAACAAGAACTTTTTAAATAGGTATTGTCTAAGGACAAGATAGACTGGTTCTCTTCTCAAAGTATGTCCCATGTCAGCCTAAAATCCCACTGTCATATTTCATGCTCTTTTGGGAGAACCTGGGTAAAGCAGCAGAATCCTCACTTTTATTCCCTCAACTGTAGACATTGGATCCTTCGCTGATACCGTGAACTCAGCTGTGTCTCACCATGTGGGACTAGAAGGGCTGGGAGACCAATAGAGGACACATCTTCTCAGCAGGTAGAAGTTAACATTAGTCTTGCTGCAATAGGCTTGGTGCCTTGCTGTACTGGAAAAACAGGCTCCCTCAAATCAGTCTTCAGCCCTCTAAATCACCCTCTTGGCAGCTTCCATGTGCTTGGTGCCTAGATGGACTGGACTTTCTCACTCACCAATTTTCCGCCTGGTTACAGTTCCCTTAATCTGAGGTTGGCTTGATGACAGGTGGGGAGGGCAGTACTAGCTCCCTGTCTCTTCCTTACCTCTTCCCCTCTGTCTCAAACCTTGAGTTTCATTGTCCCAGTTTAGGCCCTTTTACATAGATAAATAATTGGAAATCATCACCCAAACAGTAGTGTGAACTTAAGGACAGCTTATAGTTAGGCTGGCTTTCATCCTGGACCCCAGCCACTGGATTTTGCTTTAATGGAGCCTGAGCTTGAGACGGAGCTTAGAGATCTGGTTGCTACCCCTTTTGGGTGAGTTCTCATATCACAGCTTCAGTTTCTCCCTTCTCTTTTGATTCATGTGATGCTCTAGACAAAGTCAATCTAGAACATGAGCTATAGTCTGAGAAGTCGTATTTTGGCTTTGCCAATTATCAAGTGTAGCATTTTGCTGGTTCTTTAAACTCTTTAAATTTCAGTTTCTTCAACTGGAAAATGAGGTTACCATAGCACCTTCTTCATTATATGTTTATGATTTTTTTACTTAGATAAATTGAAAAGTGTGTATTATATTATAATGGACAGTAAGTGTTGAGGAAATGGAAGTGTAAAATAAAAGTTAAAAGTATTAATACGATTGTGATACTCAAGTCATTTATAAAATAAATTTAGTTCTAATACTTAAAAATACATCTTTGTCCACTAATACCTTTTTTGAACCTTTGCTAACCTAACATTTATTCAACTACCTGACAAAGCATTGTGAACATGATACTTAGGAAGATTATGGACAATAAAACTGGAACAAACTTCTCTTATTCCTACCTTATTCTCTTCACCCTACTGTAGGGAACAGGGAAAGGGTACGTTACCAGAACCCCTGCAGTGGGTCCTGGTCTCCTGTGAGTCACTACAACACAAAGTGAATTAAAGAATAAAGACAGGAACTGAGCCTTAGAGAAGAAGCCTGATCAATGCTGCTCTGGGCAGCAAAGAAAAAGGCACCCTGAGCTTGCCAGTATTTTGGGGACTCATAGGGAGTATCAGGTGACTCAGAAGGAGTATCAGGTGACTCAGAAGGCAGCAATAATTCTAAATTGACAAGGATCTGATAATCAGAGGAAGCATCAGAAGTCTTGGAGGGTGGCGGTAATCCTATGACCACAAGGATCTTATGCTGATGAGGATCTTAGGTTGATTGGGATGGTGAGATAAGCAAAATATTCTTCCAACAGTAGGTGGGATGAGTTAATCTCATAAGGAATTTGTCCCTTCCCAGGTGAAACCTTTCTACTCAGTTCTCAAAGAACCAGGTTGTCTTCAGCTGATGTAATCTTGCCCTTGAACATCACAGCATCACAGGACTATTGAGGCCTCAGAAAGCCCTAATCATAATTTAATTGTGAAATGATTTTTTTGTCTAAAATTATTTAGAATCACTCCTGAACCCTACAATTCACTAATCATTTACTCGGCCCTTGGTTAATTTATTTATTCATCCAAAAAGCATGTTCTGGGCATTGCTCCAGTCATGAGGCTGGGTGGGGCAAAATAGGATTTATAGGGTATATGAATGAGCTAGATTTTTCCTACAGGGATGGGGATCGAGTAAAGAAACTTGATCAAGGAGGCCCTATACATTTTCATGTTAAGACCATTCTGGTGACAATGTGGGGACAGCAAGAGAGAGACCACCAAACCTGTATAATGGCAGACACCATGCAGGACCATGATCTTGTGCCTTTGTGCTGCCTGGAATGCCCTTCCATGTTCCTTCTCCAGCCGCTCCTCCTTTAGAAAGGCTTCTCAGACTGTCTCAGAAACCCAGGGGCTCTACTCTATGCTCCCCAGAACTCTGTGCTTACCCTAATTTTAGCATTTACCATGACATACCAAGATGAGATAATTTCTAGCTTGTCTTTCCCACTAAGTTATAAGCACATTGAGAGTAGAATTTGTATATCATTCGCTATTGCATCTCCAAAGCCCATCTTAGTGCACACTGCATAATAGATGTTCACCTAGTATTCAATTAATAGAGAGGTATACTAGTTGGAGGCTAACTCTACCCATGAAAGTCATGGTTGAATAGAAGAAAGATTTCAATAAATTATTACAATGCAATGGGATGGTTGAAATCCAGACATTGCTCTAGAAGTATAATAAATAGAATGAATAACTGGATGGAGGGTGAATTACGGTCAAATTCCTGAAGAAGGTGATAGTTTCTTTGTACCTAGCAGGTGAACAGCAATGAATCAAATAGTCACTTCAGTTGAGGGAAGAACACTTGCAAAAAATAAAAATTGGGTGAGTAAAGATTGACTGGCCAGCATCATGTCTGGAGCCTGGTAGCAGAGTCTGTTAGGTATTCAGGCCTAAGAATCAGGACTGATATGTCTAATGCCATCTGTGGAAACCACATCCAAGGAGCAAGTATATCCTTTGGTTTCAGAGAAAGTTCCAGTACACTCAGAGCCTTAAAGGAGCTCCACTTGTAAGTGGTGGAGCCCATTGGTGGACCATAAATGCAGGCAAAGACCACTGCTCAATTATTCACCTAGCGTTGAGAGTGAAAGGCTCATTTGTCTGCATTCTTACAAGTCTGTTTTATTTTTTGAGTCCAATCCTTTTGCACTGTACTGTTTCAAAGACTTATGGCAATAGTGTCTCATGTGAATTCCCTCAGAATTCTTGGATGGGCTTTGTTTAGGATTGGTACTTTGAATTCACTAAAAGTTGTGACACATACTAGCACAATCTTCTAATATACTTGGGATATTTTTTAAATGAATGTATTAATTATTAGATTTCTTTTGCTTTTGGTTACTTTGGTTGTTTGGGTTTTTGACAGTACATGCTGGGGTAACAGGTCATCACCTTAGTTTTAGAACAACACTAACTTTCGTAGATTAATGTTCTCATCTCAGGAGATACATCTAGTGGGAAAAACAATTTGACATGATAAGGTAAGTGGGGCAGGGAGGAAGGGGGCAGAAATTGAGAAAGGGGAAAGATTTTATAATCTATGACAATAAAAATGATCTTTTTATTTTAAAACTTTAAATTTGCATCTCGGGTGTCAAAGTCATTGCAAACACATTTATTCTAATTTTCAAATCTAAATGGAAAAGACAATGATATGAACATGTGCAAATCAATAAGTAGGAATAAAAACCCTTATAGCAATCTTGTCTCTTCTATGATTTCACTCCTCCCCCACCATCTCCTTGTCTCTCTTCCTCTTTTGTTCTTCCCTTCCTCTCTCTGATCAGTTGTTTTTCAGGCTACACAGCTTGCATAGATTTGCGTTAGTATTTCTAGGATAAGGTGAGTTGGAAAGAGAACTTGAAATAGGAGGGCTGCATGAAGTCAGAGAAACAAACACTAGTTGAAACACCCTTTTGGTTCCAATCTTTGCCACTAGGTGTCAGTAAGTAATCTAATTAAATATCCAATTCAGGGCCCCAACAAATGAGGAGACATTAAACTGAGTGAAGCAGAAATAAAAATTAAGGTCATGTGGCCCAAATGAAATCCCGCAGATTATTTGTAACAGCTATTTCAAAACAGCAGGATGAGTCCTTGGAATATAAATTGGAAAGTTCATAAATTGACAAGAGCACATTTAGTGATTTAGTCTTTATTGGGAAAAAATTAATAAATCCTATTTTATGTGTCCTTCCTTTTTTTCCCCCTATTTTTTCCCTCTATTGAACTGGAGATCCTGCTGCCTGCATTTTCATGAGCATAACTGGATTTTTATGTGGCCTATTGTATTGGCTGGGCTGTTAGCATCTTCAGAGTCCTGCTCTATTCTAATCCTTCACTGCTTCTTATATTTTATTGCTAAACTTTGTCAGAGCCTATTTTAACAGTGTGGACCTGAACTACCTGGAAAAACATAGCACATGAGCATAGGAATATGTTTGAGTGAACTCATATTCATCCTTTAAGACTCACAGCCAGTGTTTAATCCGGTGTTCTGCCAAACCTGGCCACAGACAGCTCTTCATTCTCAGACAGAGCTCCATATTCTCCCATGTGGCATTTCCCTTCTGACATGGTAATTAATTCCCATGTATCTGTCTTCTCCGCTACTATGAGTTCCTAAAGGACAAGGGCCAGTCAGAAGGCCCTGGCCAGCTCTTGCTGCTGTTAGCTTGTTCCTAGTGACTCTTTCACTCCTGCAGTCCACGGAAGATCAGTGCACAATTGCAGCTTCTGTGACCATTTTACGAGAATCTTCTCTTGGGTCTCAGGTCATTTCAGCAGGAAGTAAACTAGTTGTGTGTTTTGTGTTCTACAATATTGCATCCTTAGAAAGAATAATTACTAAATTGACATGGAAAGAGGCTTTGTTTTATGTTTGTGTGTGTGTATTTGAATGGTGTCTTCAAATGTTTGTACAAGGAGTTACTTATTATTCATCCATTGCCAAGCCAGTTAAAAACAGTTGTGCAGCAAAGAAGGAGTTGTATTTATAAAAGATGCAAAATAAACACTCAATAGTAAATTTCTAAACAAATCACTGTACTTTCTTTCCTGAGAGAAATAATTTGAGATTAAGTAATAAGTTTTTGTAAATAAATACTTTACTATACTTGCAGAGTCAAACAAATATTTCAAAATATTTCCAGTAGTTACATTTAAATTTTATCTCCTTAATTTTTAAAATAACTATGAATTATTTGGGGAAACTCACAGCGTAGTGAAACTAGCATGTATTTATGAAATGTTTACTGCATAGCTGGTGCTATGTTGCAGGAGGGAGGAGATAGCCACAAGGCTAGATTTGTCCCTCAAGAAGGTCACAATTGTAGGAGCCATAATGCAATGAATTTAAGTTCAATTTGCTAAGAGCTGGTAACCAAAGACTTGATGAACCTCACAAGAAACCACTGGGCAGGTTTTATTGAGCATCCTGACATTCAAACTAGAATTTTACCATCTACAAAGTAAGAAAACTTTATAGTTTCTATTTGATGTCTTAGCTAAGTGAAAGGATAACTCGGGAAGTATTTGTATAAAGGTTTAAAAATTTAAAATTATAAAATTTTATTAACTCTCCAGCTGTATCTTTTAATCTAAATGATATTTATTTGAGTAAATCCAAATGGCTACTTTTTTTCTCATGCCCCTAACTTAGTGGACTTCAAAGTTTGGCACACTTCAAAATCACCAGAAAGATTGCTAAAATATAGATTTCCTCCTAAAATTTATTGAACTCAAATTTTCAGGGGCATGGAAGCAATGTGATTCTAACAAAGTTTCCAAATAATTTTGGTTTAAGAAAGATGACACAAGCAATTTGATAAATGTGAGGTAAAACTTAGCTTTGTAAGGCATACTCAATTGCTAACAGTATTATGTTCTGATTTACTAACACATAGTCCTCCTGCGGGGAGATGAGGAAATGTAACATTTATCAGACACTCTTTTTTACTTTTTAGGCTACACATGTAAAGTTTTATCATAAACTGCAGTACCAACAAGACTCCCATTCCAGAGATGGGAAACTTGATCATGTCAACAGCTAATAGGAAGTGAAATCAACCATAAATTTTCTGGGCCCCTAATCCATACCCATTTAAGTGCAGCTAATTTATCTTATGCCCAGAGAGAGAATTTTTAAAACATGTTTCTTGGGAGATAACTGTTTAAACCATTCCACTTAAAAGGGAAAGATGTGGATTTGTCACTAGTGTGCTCTGAACTGGCTGGTGACAACTCAATTGCCAGGGCAGAGAATGCTCTTTCTCTGCTGCTGATAGTCTCCTCTGCCTTCATCCAGGCTTCTGGCCTGTATAAGAAGTAAATGTAGACAATTCCATATCAGTTGTAGACGCATGTAACTCCTAGCACTCACCACATCCCTTAGCTGGTGTTACTGAGTTCCCATGAGCATGCATTTTAAGACCCTCTACCTCCTTTTTTGAGACAGGGTCTTGCTAGGTAGGCTGGCCTTGAACTCACAATGATCCTCCTGCCTTAGCCTCCTGAATGCTGGGATTACAGGTGTGTGTCACCATGTCTGGCATGAGCATGCATTTTAAAGGTGGAGCAGCTCTTAAGAGAAACTAATTTGCTGATATAATGCATTGGATTTCTATGCACAAATCCTTTTAGCAAATGGGAAATTGAGGCTTAGCCAAGTGCAGAGAAAGAAGCTTGTGACACACTCAATTCTTGTACTTAGGCTAGTTCACTTATGCCTGAGAATAATGTTGAGAATAATCAGAGTGAACTTGAACTTGCAATCACTGCTCTTGGTGACATCTAGAAGAGTCAAAAGAATAACAGTCCTTGGCACTGGAGGTGATCCCAGAAACTAATGGTGCAAAGCTTCTTATGCTTAGCTACAGGGCAATCAAAACCCCATTAACTGGGTCTGTTGTGGTTGTCATTGACTACTGGCACAATTAGCGCCATGGATTTCTTTTTCCCTTGCTGAGCAGCTCAGATGATAGCTACCTGTTGTAGAACATTGTTGAGGTAATATTTTCAAGATAGAATTTTGCAAGTATATTTTCAGCCAGTATTTGTTATCAGAGATGGATGGTGCTGTAAGCTTTTTCTTTAATTTATATTACCAATTGTAGTCTCTGAGTTCCCTGATGTATACATGGAAAGAGGACTTTCGGTACTATGCCTTCAACAATGAAAACCCTGAATTTAAGAGCTGGCATTCTAAAAAAAAAAAAGAAGTTATTAATCATCAAAAAGTGATAGGAAAGCTGAGGCAAGCCTGGGGTACATAGTTAGACCCTGTCTGAAAGAAAGAAAGAAAAAGAAAGAAAGAAAGGAAGAAGAAAGAAAGAAAGAAAGAAGAGTAATAAATGCAACTTTAAAATTCGTCATCTAAGTTTTTGTCAAATGAAATCATTGCTACATAGATTCAAGTGTTTATATCATTAAAAATAAACATCATTCACTGAATTTCTAATTAAACTTTTTGCCCTTGCATTTGCCTATTTTAAAATAGGTCAGTTTTGCTCATGTATCTGTGGGTATGCATCTTTCTTCCAGAATGACAAATAAGTGTGTCTATATTAACAGAGTGACAAAGCAATCTTTTCTTGAACCCTGGGACAGCGGTCATGTAAAGACCCCTTTGTCTTCTCCAAAGGGCCCCCTGACAATTTCTCTACCATATTTCCTCCCAGAAATCTTCATTATTTTTATGTATAATAATGATCATCATTTTCCTGAAAATGATAACCAGTAGCTCAAGCTACTATTAGTATTAGTAGCTCAGGCTAATATTAGTTTTTCAGCTTCATATTTCAGAACGCTTCTATTTTGGCAGTTGAAAAATCTGATTTAGCTGGGCCCCTCAACAGCCTTCTCTCAACAGGCTGCACAGGGACATAAACCCACTGATTGTGTAACAGCAGAAATCTGCCAAATGGGCAGTCTGGAGCTTGCAGAGGTGATGGGAATTCTCTGGGCAGTGTCTGGATGGCCTGTCCTACCTGGTCTGTTTTTATCACATTGTTCACAAAGGCTCAGCCTTCTTCTGAGGTTACTGTTACGGGTTGTTCACTCCACAGTGCTAATTCTGACCAGTAACTTACCCAGAGGAAATGTTGATCTCTATCAATCCTTCAGGAAAGTCCTTGTATAGGAACAGACTGTGTCCTAACTTGGGTTATTAATTTTTGTAACTAGACCTCAGTAGGATTAGACTGCATTTATACAGATAAAAGTCAATGGAAAGGGCCAGGGATTTAGCTCAGTGGTTTTGCTGCCTGCTGCGCAAGCACAAAGACCTGAGTTTGATCCCCAGTACCAAAAAAAAAAAAAAAAAAAAAAGTCAATAGAAAGGTGAAGGCTTTCTCTGAATAAAATCAGACCACCACTCATTAATACATAGGCACATACATACACACTGTTACATAACAATATTTGATCAGAATAGATACCTACAGAGGGAAACTTAAGAAAGGAACTTGTTCTTTTCTTTGCATTTGTCCAGAAAAAATTGGGTCCATTTGTGGTGTGTGTGTGGGTTTGGAATACAATGATGATCCTATTTTATTCAGAGCTTCATCATTTTGTATTTGACATCATTTAGATCATGAAGAAGAAGTGTTTGTCAGGCTTTTTTTATTCACGTTAATATACTGCAGAATGAGTCTTCTTCCATCTTCTGTTCTCACAGGAGCTGAAGGGGCTAATCTGAGTTTCCCTGAGACTAACCAGTGATTCTCCATTTCTTCCTTCATAATATACTGTGACCCTATATGATTTCATTCAGGCCAGCATAGGTCCTGATAATAGCCGACACTTCCTAATCTCCCTGGCAGCTGGAGGAAGCCAATAAGAACAAGCAGGAGTTGTTAGGTGGGGTCCCCAAGCTAGCACTCAATCAGCTAGAAGACATGTCCTTGTACTGGTCCCTTCTTCTTTTTTTCTGCCTAGAATGTAGATACCATATCTGGAGGTGCAGTGGATATCTTGAATCCTTGAGGTGACCTTGAAAATGTAAGCTACAGGCCAAGTATGTGGGGTTGGAAACAGAAAGATCCTGTCCTTGGTGATTGTGGAGCACATTAGCAACCCTGTCTTGCCTATCTTCAAACTAGATCCAGGGCTGCCCAGGCCAACAAGCATTTCACCTTCACCTCTCCTTTGGCAGGTTGCTTCCAGAAGAGACTGGGAGTGCAGGCAGCAGGCACATGTCCTCCACAACATGAAGACACACTGTCCCTTTTCCCAAGGCACCTGCCCAGCAGTAAGGGGTACGGGTGTAGACAGGGGTGGAACCAAGAAGGGTTAAAGGGAGTATACTGTGGTTCTGTCTGCTTGTTTTGGCTTCTACACTTTGAATCCTCGATGGTTTTATGTACATCAGGAACTTGTATTGGGAGGAATTTCATTTAGGAAGAAGTACATTTATTTTGTGATGAGACAAGAAGTCCATTTGTTTTGTGAGTAGTCACAATTTACAGGGTGTTTGGAACTGAGGATTTGGTGTACTTCCTAGGCTGTTCCTCCCTTCCATAGAAGGTCGAACTAATAATGATTACTATGAAAGAAGTGTAGTACAGTGCCTTTCCAGATTTGAGGGTCTTAATCTTTCAGCTCATTGCCTTAAAAGCTGAAGGAAGAGGATTAAGATCCTTTTTATATCACCAAAAGTAATTTTGACAGCACCTCCTATCATCATTGTTCTACTTAGTGAGATGAAGTATGTCTAACCTCATTTTCCAAAAGGGTCATGGAGTTGATTACTTTGTGGGCTATTTGGAAGATGAATTTAGTATTCAGGCCACTGTGATAATGGGTAATAATCTGGAGTTTGAATCTCAAAGCAATGAATATATATGTGTGTATATGTCTATGTATGTGTCTGTCTGTCTGTGTGGCCCAGGGTTTGCCCTTGTGGATGACCCACACAGAGCCAAGTGCATCAAGTGGGCCACCCCTTACTATGAGAAATGAGTACCTGCATGTATTGTATCAGACTCAACTGCCACATGTGACTCTATATACAGCCACCAAGTGTTCGGTATTGCTTGTTTCATAATAATAATTCAAAAACTTGTCGTTTTGTAACCCTTTGCTAGAAAACATAGGCATTTAAAAATATACTCAGGTCCTATCACCAATGAGGGTGGCAAGTATTGTTCCGTTCTTTGGATAGATTAGGAAAGGGAGGAAGTAAAAACAAAGTGACTCAGGATCACAAAGCATTTGTAAAACTTGGGTTCCCATTTGTTAAAAAGAGGTATTAATTTTTTTCTCATACAAGTTTTTTGTACTGAGATCTGATTGACAGCATAAATTGACTTTTTTGAAGTATACAAATCAGTTGTTTTAATTATATATATGAAGTTGTCAACCCAAATCACTATCTAGTTCCATAATATTTCTGTCACCTCAAAAAATAGTATCATATACATTGGTGACCATTCTTCATCCCCTTCCTTTCCTAGCCTCTGGCAGCCACTAATCTACTGTCTATCTGTAAAAGTTTGCCTATTTGGGGAATTTGACATAAATGAACCATACAACATATGATCTTTTGTGCCTGGATTCTTCACTTAGCATAATGTTTTCAAAGTGAATACTTTATTCCTTTTATGACTGAATAATAGTCTACTATATATGCCACATTTTGTTTACCTATTTATTAGTTGATGGAGTTTTGGATTGTTTCTATTTTTAGCCTACATAATAATGCCTTTGCAACAGCACACATAAATCCCTAAAACATTATGCTAAAAAATAAGCCAGATACAAAAGAGTACATACTATATGAAGTTCTTTTTAAAACTCTAATTTATTTTGATGAAAATGAGACAGTGATGGCTTAAAGTTTGGAGTCTGGGTAGGGGGACAGAATTGGGAGTGCCACAGGGAAATCTTTAATCTGTTTACTTACCAATAGACATTCGGGGTTCAGTTTGAGGCTACTGTGGAAAAGCTCTTATAAAGCTTTTTGTACAACTCTCGTAGTTATGGAAATTCTCTGTACCTTTATTGTTGTTACCAAAGCATAGACATTTGTAAAAGTGCAGTAGACTGTACACTTAAAATGAAAGCATCTTATTTGTATAGTATACTTCAATAAATTTGATTTAAAATAAATCAAGCTTCTGTGAATATTTGTTTTCAAGTTTTTGTGTGGATACATGTTTTCGGTTTTCCTGGGCATATACTAGGAGTGGAATTGTTGAATTCTATGATAGCTCTGTGTTTAACTTTTTGAGGGATCACCAAGCTGTTTTATCAAGAGGCTATACCATTTTACATTCCCAGTAGACTATAACGGTTCTATTTTTCCATATCCTTGTTAATACTTGCTACAGTCTAGCATGTAATATTAACCACCTTCGTCAATGTGATGACTACTGATTTTTAAACAATAGTAATAATTTTTTTAAAGATATGAAGCTAGAGACTTTCTAGCTGGGGCACTTTCTAAACTGGAAGAATATATTATTTGGACCATGGAAAGGGAACCCTAATGTATTCATTACCTTATTCTTTATTTATGACAGGCTTTCTGGAGTCTGTAACTTATAGTATAGAAAGAAAGCTATTCACAGCCTCACGTCCTCTGTACATGCCTAGTTTATAAGGAGGCATTTCCAATTTAATTTCCAACTTTACATAGACCCTTTTCTACCATGAAGTCCCAGGTCAGTGCATTAACTAACACCATTTTCTTCAGCATTTATAAAATACTCTTCATTTCCCCATTTGATGTGTTACTCATATTAATAGTGATAGTAAGCATCAAGTATGCTTGTAGTATTTATTATACACGGTATCCTTAAAACAACTCCGTGATGCATATTGTTTGGATTCAGAAACTGTGGTGATGGAGGAAATTGAAGATAATAGTTATAAGCTCAGTTTCCTTGACCACACAACCAAAAATGGTAAGACTGACTGAGGATGGTATGAGCCTCATCTGCTCTCGTATTTAGAGACATGTCCCTTAACAATGGGGGCATGTTCCAAGAAATGTGTCGTTAGGCAGTCTTATTATTGTGTGACCACTAAAGAGTGAATTATAGCAAACTTAGATGGAAGTGTATATGCTAAGCCCTCAGCACAGCCACTTTATTCCAAGAAATGCATGATGCTACACTGCATAATGCAGCCCAGTGTTATACAATAAACATTTTTATATATAAGTACAGGAATACATTCTAAAATAATGATTGAAATAAAATACATAAACCAGTAATGTGGTCATTGTCATCATGTACTAATGTACTATGTACTGTACATAACTGTGCTATATTTTTATAAACTGGCAGCATAGTAGATTTGTTTACATCAGCATTTCCACAAACATATCAGTAATGTATTATAGCAGGATATTATGATGGCTAAGATGTCACTAGGCATTAGGAATTTTTCAGCTCCATTTTAAATGCATGGAACCATGACTGCAATGGCGTTCACCGTCATCTGAGACATCATTTATGTGAAACATGGCTATATTTTTTCTTGGTCCCTTCTCAGGCTCTGAAACCCTAGAGAACTCCTTTATACTGGGTAACTCTGAAAAACAATTTCTTCTTCCTCGCTTCCCCAATAGCGCAATAATCCAGGAGGGAATTGTTGAGCTAAATATGCCTGTGATTACTTAATTTTGCTTAATTATAATTTTAATTATTCTATGAAGCCATTCCTGTCTCTAGAGACAGTTCTCCTCAGATACTTTTTAATAACTACAAAATAAGTTTGTAAATTTTTGTCTTAGTGGTGTTAAGTGCAGTCCTATCCATTGGGTCAGGTAGATCTGGGGTAATTTCTTGGTATGGCAACTGTGTATGATCAAGTCTAACCATATACACGCAGCCTAACATTTATTTATTTTTTCTTGGCTATGAGCCAGAATCTAGCATTGTCTTTCCATAGTGGGTGAAAGATGACTCTCACATAAACAAACTATCCTTCTATTATACATTCTAGGATTTTGCCGGTTTGTAAAATGCATTATTGGAATATTTAGAAACACTCTTAAAGTGGACTCTGAATTTTTAATGCTAGAGCTCCATTAAATGAAAACAGAGAATGCAAATTTCAATAATTTGTTCAAAATAAATAGTAAAGGAGTCTCTATTTTTAAGGACCTTTTTAGATTTAAGTGGTTTCTCTTTTTTGATATTAAGCAAATGCAAAATGTATATAATCCCAAGTTTTCTTAGTTTAAAACATGAAAACACAGGGCCTCAAATGCTTTTTTCCTTTTTCCTGTCACAACCTCCTAACCCTTTAAAGTACATCAAACAGAGATTAGGTGTCTGATAAAATACAGACATCATCATTTACATGAGCTGTGATCATATATTTTATTTGTATGACAAGAGAGCCTTGCTTTTTCTTCTCATTTTTACATCTTTCCTAGATGCAAAGCTAGAAATCAGGCATCTTCTCAATGATAGCTTATAATGAAAGTAAAAACAAAAAATTCTTACATCTCTTCTGGAAAGAGAGAGTTGGAGAGGGAAAGTATGTTTAAAATCTTAAGGGAAAACTAACGGATAACTATAGGAAATGGCAAATTAAGTTTAATTAACACACTGTAATAAAGCCAACCCCTGAGAACTGTTCTCTTGAATGTTGTAATGAATAACGTTCTATTCATTACATAGGCAAACATGAGCTCAAAATAAATGGATCCACCGCATTTTATTGAAAAATCACTTAACTCAGGGTTTAACTCAGTTTGTTCTTTTCTGTTTTTACATTTAAACCAGTTTTTAATTGGTAGATAATAAGTGTATACTATATATGGATGTGGTACAACGTGAGGTTTGATATATACAATGCAGAATGATTAAATCGTGTTTCGTTTTTACAATACTTCTTTTTAACTCTAGTATATAGAAATATACAAGGGGAAATGTGCTACCTAGGTACAAGGATCTTTTACTGGAGATTTTTTGAACACTCTTTACTTGAAATAAGTTATACATGATTGATATTTGGAAGGCTCTTATGATTGGCACAGTACTAAAATAAAATGGACATAAGTTGTTTTCATTTAAAAATTTTAATTGGTGTATATATGTATCAGTGATTGAAACATTTGGAGATATGCTCAACCTTGAATCAGTGCTGTATTTCTTATGAAAATACACAAACTATACCTCACCTGTCAGTATTTTTTTTCTGTCTCTGTGCTTTCCAAGCTTGGGCATAGCTTCATATTCTCTGTTTCGAACTCTTCCAGTATCTAATATACTGAAACTGTTATTCAGTAGTCTGCTTCTAAAAGTGACTCACCAACTAATTTTTACTGGGCCTGAGTTGCTCGCTTATCCCTCTGGAGCTAGATTCCAGGTTCTTCTCATCTCTAACAAAGAGTTGAACAAAACAAACAAAAAGTGGTGGCCAAGTTTACTTGAGAAAGTAAAAGTGAAGAGTGGGGGAGAAACTGGCTCTGCAGAATGAGCTTGGACCAAGTAAAGTAAAGAGAAAACAGAATAAAAGCCAACCTCCCCCCTCCCCAAAAATGCTGTGTGTGAGAAACGCAGTGTGGCCTATTATGGAAAGTCACAATAGCAAGTTCCTCACGGCATCAGTGTGTCCTTTATACTGTTCAAATCTTGAGGAAACCCACGAGAACTCCTACATATGGGTCCTGAGAGGTAGTGCTGGGATCCCATGTCTCAGTCTGACTTCAGATCCAGCCCATCCTATTGAAAACCTGCTCCAGTTCTTGCAAGAAGTCCACGTGCAGGGCTTTGGGAACTTTTCTGTGCATGTGTCCGGGAATCTTGTAATTAACACATCATGCCTACTACCCCAGCCAACTTTGGCATGCCTTAATCTCCTATCTTAATACTGTAATGATGTCTCAGGCAGAAAAATGTAACAATATAGTGGAAATGAAGTCAGAATACCTGATAGAATCCATGATCTATCATTTGTTTGCTTTAATGATAAGTATTTACCCTGGGTAAATTATTTGACTTAGCTTTTTTGTTTTGACAGGAGGTCTTGCTATATAATTCAGACTGGTCTTGAATTCACTATATAGCACAGGCTGGCCTCAAACTCATAGCAATCTTTCTACCTCAGCCTCCCAAATGCTGGTATTTAGGTGTGTACCACTACATCCAGCTTCAAATTACTTTTTTATTGATAAAAGAGGGAAAATACTTGATACTTATGCAATTATGTTTTTAATTTAGTTTTCTATACAAAGCTCTACCATCCAAATATATTTGAATCAATGGTGCTTTGAAAATTAAATATAGCAATAGTTTCCTTCTGGTCATTCCTCTCATGCCCCATCTCCACATTTACTGCTGATATCATTATTTGTCAGTATTTAAACAAATTACAATGATCTTTCCGAAAAAAGATTTTGCTATTTTTTTATTGTTCAACATTGACATTTTTCTGATTCACATCACTTTTGGAAGTGGGTGAGTAATGAATAAAGTCGGTTATTGATGCATCTTGCAAAACAGCTCCCACGAATCAGACCAATTTGTTGTAGAGAGCAGTGTTGACACCCTCAACAGAGTTTCTGAAAGGATTCAGAGGAGACTTAATGAGCAAACTTATGATCACAAGGAACAGTAGAAGAACAAGGGAAAAGTGAGAAAGAATCTAATACTCATCTCCTTCCCAGGTGAGAATAAGCCATAAATAAAAGACTAAGCACCATGGGATGAGCATGATGTCCTTGGAGTTATGGGATCCACAGACTTGACTAAAAGTGCATCCTGAAGGCAACTCTGGGAGAGGAAGGCACTGAAACTATTTGCTGGTGCAGGATGCCTTAGCCATTGAGACCATGGAGGAGCAGTGTGTGGGGCACAGATCAAGTCAGCAGTGGAGCATACATGGTAAGGATTAGAGGCTGATTGCCCAACAATAGTGCTTCTGCCATTTCACTCACCCCAACCTTAGAATGGAATTATTTCAGTGACCTAACAATATTTTTTGTGAGCCACTAAGACATTGTAGAACATTTTGTTCCTAGAAAATGGTGTGACTTTAGTAAATGTTTGCTGAAGTATTCATTCATTCTTTAAAAGTTATTTACAAAACTATTATAATCCTGATTGTTTTAGATTGTAGGGTTATAGTAATGAACAAGATAGGTGAGTCTCTGCAGTCAAAGTTTATATTCTAGAGGAGGAGTGAGATGATTAAGCTTGATTATGTGAACTTAATTGGCTTGGGATCATCCAGAAGATTGGTGGAATGCAGTTCACTTCTGAAAGTGTCCGGGTGGGTCATGGAAGCATGATTTTGAGGTCTATTTTTAATTCCTGGCCCCTTCCTCTCTGATGCTGTTTCCCTATTCTATTTCCTAAATGCCGTGAAGTAAGCAGTTTTGCCCCACCATGTCCTTCTACCGTGACGTATCTGCCTTGGAGCCACTTGAAAATGGACTGAATCTCCTAAAACTATAAGCCAAATTAAATCTCTCCTCCTTTAAGTTATGACTGTCAAGTTTTGTGTCACAACAACATAAAAGTCACCAATACAGAAAATTCATACAAGAGAAAAGTGGGGCCATTGCTGTGACTGTACCTGACCAAATGGTTTAGAAGTCTTTGCAACAGGTTTGCGGGAGGAGTTTGCAAAGGTTTGGAGATGCAGGCTACAATAGCTTTAGATTGTTGTAAGCAGAGTCTGATGGGTGATTTTCATTGGAGCTCAGAAGACTAGTATGCTGATAGGACTGTGGACAGTGAAGGCCATGCTCAAGAGGTTTCAGTTTGGAACAAGGACTCCATTGACAACTACAGTAGAGACTATGTATGTTGCACTTCGTTTAAAAAATTGTGTCTACATTTTGCCCATGTCTTGAAACTTTGCAGGAGGTTGAAATTAAGAGCAATGAACTAATTGATCTGGTGGAAGAAATTTCAGTGCAGCTCAATATTCAGGCTGTGGCATGGGTACTGGTAGCTGCTTTTAGCCAGATGTATAGAAGAAATCAGGGGCAAGAAACATAGCAGAAAAATTTGAAAACCTTAATTTTTTGCTCAAAAGAAATCATGTGTAAAGTTGTGGCCAAGTGAGGTGTGATGCTAAAGACATTAGTGCCATTAAAAAGAAACCAAGTAGTTTGTACAGGGGCAAGAAGAAAGATGCCTTGAGGGTGTCTCAAGAATCAACAAGACTTCACCCATCTCAGGCTCAGAGGTGCAAAAGTGTAAACCCTAGACTACCTGATTGAGAGGGGCTGCCCAAGCAATTGGTTCTCTGGGATTCACTTCACTGTGTTGTACCATCCAGGTACTCGGAAGCTGCTGTAGTCATGGTGCCAGGGGGCTTGGCTACAATTTCTACCAACAGCAGATCTTGGCATCATCCACATGATACTGGTTTTACTAGCATGAAAAATGCAAGAGCTGTGGGTTCAGAGAGACTTCTAACCAGATTTCAAAAGAATGCCTAGGATACTAGACAAGGAACCTCTGAGTGGGCAGTGTATGAAGCTGTGATGAAACTAAAGGTGCAGTAGAGGCTCCAGGGAGTAAAAAATGTAAGGATTGTGATATGTCTGCCAAGGAAAGCTGCAGGCTATGATCAGAGCCAGCCCAAGAGAGAGCCTGTGTGAGCTGTAACCAGCAAGGCTATAGGGGTTGGTCTGTCCAATCTTTTTGGAACTTACATTTTACTACCATGCATCTCAGATATTGGATACTGAGTTAAGGGCTTAATTTTTGCCCTGTTGGATTGTTTTGATTCAATCTTTTTCTATCTTCCTTTACCTCCCTTTTGGAATGGTAATATTTATTGTGTGTCATTGTATGTCGAGATCATGTAACTTGCTTTTGATTTTTACAGAAGTTCACAGCTAAGAGTTTGCCTTAAGTGTCAGAGGTGACTTTGACTTGGACTTCTGAAAAATGTTGGAACTGTTGAAACTTTGTTGAAGGAATTACTGTGTTTCAGTTAGTTGTCCCTTGTTAAGCAGAACTATTATCTTATTATTGCATTTATTTGTAGAGCTAGTATGGTTAAAGGGATGTGTGTAGATGTCAAAAAAATGGGTGAGATGTGGCAGTTAAGCTTTATTATGTCAATTTGACTGGCTTGCAATCTGCTCAGGGTACTAGTGGAGCATACTTCTTAATTTGTTCTGTTTAGGTCATGGAGGCATGGCCTTGGAGTCTAGGCCTGGTCCCTGACCTTTTCCTCTCTGTTATAATTTTCCTGTTTTGTTTCCAGCTGACAAGAACTAAGTAACTTTGATCTGCTATGCCTTTCCACCATGATATTCCGCCTTTGGAGCCAGATGATCACGGTCTGAACCCTCTGAATCTGAAAGCCAAATTAAAATTTTCTTCCTTTAAATTGTTGGTGTTAGGTATTATGTCCAAGCAACAGAAAAGTGAATAACACAAGGAGTTAGTCAAGAAACACTGAAATAAAAAAGCAGGACAATATCAGATATTAATAGATATGTAAATACTTATCCATAGGGATAGGGTCACAGGAGTAGTTTTTTTTTGTTGTTGTTTTGTTTTGTTCTTTTGTTTTTGTTTTTGGTACCTGGGATTGAACTCAGGACCTTTTGCTTGTGAGGCAGCTGTCAGCACCACTGAGCTAAATCCCTGGCCCTCACAGGAGTAGTTTTTGAGACCCAAATCATGAAAATTGGCCATCTACCTTAGGTTCCAGGCAAAGGGAAGTGGATTTAATAACATATAATGTTTGCTGATTTATTCTCTTAAGTAATTCTCATTTTTTTATATGCTATATTCAGAAAGCTTCATTCAAAGTAGTTATTGAACATGTTCCATTTTTCAAAGCAATGTTGGCCACATCATGGCCACTGTCTCCAAGGAATCACAATTTTAATAAAAAGATCCAGAGGTATAAAAAATTACAATAAAAAGTCAAAGTATGTGGGAGAGTTGTTGGGAGTTGTTGCTGAAAATAGACAATCTGCATGTTGGGAGAAATTTTCCCTGGGTCTCTCATGTTTCTTTATACCATGTCAACCGGGAGACTTTTATCCAGGACTATCTTTTTTTTTTAGTTCTTATTTTTTCCCCATTTCTAGCCCTCCTTTCACCCCCTCCACCCTTCCCTATTTACAAAGACTTTATTTCCATTTTTTCCATTTCTCAGTATTTTTCCTTTCCCTTCTTCCCTTTCCCCTGCCCCTCCCACTACCCCTACCCCTTTGGACATTTTCTTCCTATTTTGCATTATCGATTATTCATCATTGGAAATTTACGCCTTTACATAATCTCTCTTGGTTCTTATTTTTCATCCTTGCCCAGCCCTCCCTTCAACCCCTACATTCCTCACTATTTAAAAAGATTTTGTTCCTATTTTTCCATTTTCTCATATTAATCCCATTCCCTTCTATCCAGGACTATCTTTCAAGGGTGTTTGTATGGCAAAATACTTTGGAGATTGGAGTGTTTCTTTCTAGAACAGAGAGATTGTTTCTTTACCAGAATACTAAAGAAAATGTTTCCCATCAAGACAAGTGGAGCATATTTCCTTGTAACCTTTTTAAAAGATTGAAATTTCTTATGCTCAAGTTTCCTCCCCTGTGATGCAAAACCCCTGTATCCATAGTATTATAGGCCATTCCGTGGTTTCCCACAGGACTTGGAGGACAAGAAGAACCAACATGGGCAAGAAGCTCACACTGCCTGCTGTGCCAAGAATAAAAAAGTCCTTTGTTTCTGACTCAGAAGTTTGTAGCTTCTGAAGGAGTACATGCAGTTGGGATATATTACCTATTTTCTTGCAATGCTAATATTCTAGACCTTAATAATTCTTGATCTGATGATATGGAAATTATTTAAGCTTTCTGGGTCTTAAGTTTGTCATTTAAAAAGTTGGGATGTAAATATTCACCATACAAGATTATTATAAGAGTCAAATGGGATGCCAAAGTTGTATCAGAGATTGTTAGCTATTCTTTAACATCTATTCTTATGATGTTCTATGATAAAGATATTTTTTGTTTGGCAAATGCCAACAAATTGATTTTTTAAAAAGTATATCTCCAAACCTTTCTTGAACCTAGATTTGATCTCCTAATAAAGATTCAGTCCATGGGACATGAACAAAAGTTATAAATATGACTTGTAGATGATGCTCTTGGAAAGAAAAAAAATTATTTCCCCATTCTTTTTCATCCTTCCCACTGCTTGAAATATAGGCATAGTGGTTAGACATTGTGTTGGTCAGCTTCTTATCACTCTGTCCAAATTGGTGACATGTACAATTTAAAGGAGGAAAGATTTATTTTGGCTTAGGATTTCAGTCTGATTTGCTGATTCTAAGGCAGAAACTTCATAGAAGAAGTGGAGGAAAGCTGCTCCCCTAATGGCAGCAAGGAAGCAAAATGAGAGGGGAAGAACAAGAGAAAAGTTATATCCTTCAATGTCATGCCCCAGGGACCTACTTCCTCCAACTAGGGTCTACCTTCTAGTAGCCTATTGAACTATGAGCCTATCAAGTGGATAATCTATTGATGAGGTTAGTGTACTCACAATCTAATCACCTTTCTAGGCCTCTCTTAACCTCATCAAACTGATAATCAAGGTTAATCATCACTGACATTTCACATCTGCTTGAGAAAACACACCATAAAAAAGAGTCTGGAGCCTCTTTCTTTTTGGAGCCACCATTCAATTCCTGCACTGCCATAGGCCAAGAGTGTCCATATTTTTGGCTTGCCTGGACTAAATCGTAAGAAGAGTTGTCATTTTTAGGCCACATATATAATATATAATATAGTTAAGTATAAGTACATAAGTAAACAAAGCTTCCTTATTTTTAACTTATTAAATTAATTTATGAAATAATATCTAAGTTTAATAATTAAATAAAAACTCACATATTTCTTAATAACAATAAGCACCTGTTCATAAGCACATACATATACAGGTAGGTCGAAATACTATGGTTGATAATTGCCACATTTTATTTGCCAAATTACACAAATGCATACATCTGATGCATAAGGTTTCATTCTATTGACTATCTGTGGAGGGCACAAGAGGTGAAATTAGCACTGCACTGTTCCTCTCCCCTACTCAGTGAGCCACTGTTGCCTAATAATCCCAGCTTGAGCACTGCACAATGGAGAAATGAAAAATATCACTGAAAATCATGTGATAATGTTAAAAGTTTGCAATCTTGTAGGGCAGCAAGACTAGTTGACCAGGGCCAATGAGATTGATAAGCTACAGGTTGGACACACCTGGGTTATGGCTTGTACCTACTGTCCCTCCGAAGCCTCATGCACACATAGGTGGGCCACTTGGGAGCTTGCTGGATCATCAGTGTATGATGCTGGATCTAGGGTGTGTGATACAGAGATTAGTATGTGTGCTACTAAATCAGTCCACTGATTGGAATCAGCATAGTTCTGCCTGTGGCTGAATGGATTCACTGAAGACAGAATTTCTACCTTGGTGTGTGTGACACCACCTATTAGTATTTGCAAGAGAACAGATTTAATGCATTACACAGAAATTTATCAGAGGAGCTTACAATATTTGCCCACAGAGTCAAATGTAGAAGAGCCCAAGAGATCTGTCCACACCCTAGAGATCAGCTAGCTACCTAATGATGTGGTTATTTTTCAAAGATTTTGAATGTTGGGAAATCTTTAAGTCTTATCTGGTTTATAGATTCTTACAAGAACTTTGAATTCCATAGCCAAATAAATTAGAAACACATTAAATTGAATTTAAGCATGATTCTTTGTTATAGTTGTTTTCAGCACTAAGCGATTTTGAGAGGGCTGAAAATAAAATGCTCCTCAAACTTACTTGAAAATGGTGACTTTTATCATAAAACCTCTAGTATTTATGCCCACTAATGTTCTAGGAGACAGTTTTGTAAATATGTTGCAGTGTCTATTAGCTTTAAAGATATCTAGCCAGTCCTGCAGAAATGTTTAATCTGAAATAACACCTAAAGCATTTCACAAAGAAAGACATTTATTAGATGTAAAAGACTGAATATCCCAGTAGCTTAGGAGGCTGTGGCAGGAGGATCAAAAGCTCAAGGCCAGCCTAGACAACTTGTGAGACCGCCCTAATCACTTTCTCCTCAGGGAGACAAGATACCCAACACCTAACGCCTACAACTCAAAGGAGGAAAAGTTGACTTTGGCTCACATTTCAGTCTATAGTCTGCTGGCTCCTAAGCAGCAGGGCAAGGCAGAGGAGGGTTGGTCACAGCATGACAGGTAGGAAGCAGAGAGACAGGGTGGAGCCAGGGAGGGAGATGACCCATTGACTCAACACTTCCAACCAGCACCCCCCTCCTAACAGCAAGCCAGCTGTACCAGCCCCATTGTCCAATCATCTTCTACAAGCCCAGCCTTGGAACCCATAAGGCTCTGGGTGGATATCCAGATAAAATCTATAATATAACAGAGACTCCGTGTCAAAATTTTAAAAACAAGAGTTGAAAAGGATATAACTCAGTTCAAAGGTCATAGGTCCAATCTCGAATACCAAGGGAAAAAAGACTGAAAAAACATGTGTACATCATACACACACACACACACACACACACACACAAACACCTTATTCACAAATAAGAACAGAAAGTTACAGTATGCCCAAAACTACATGGTATCAGTTTTCTTTGATTCAGAGTTCAATTTTCTACTTTTGTTCCATGGTGTAAATAAATAAGAGAAAGATGGAAAGGAATCCAAATTACTACGTTGAGTCCACTTGGGAAGATCTTCATGAAGAAAGTGTTTGCAGGAATGTAAAGTGGTGAGAATATTAGTTCTCATAACAAGAGATGAGGTTGCATGATAGATGGTCTCCTTGTAGAGGAAGTTCCTGACAATATAAGAGGTGAAATGAAAGAGTTCAAAACAGAATATATAACATCAGAATTCTGTGACTTTGGCCTTGAGAGTGTTTAATTTGGCAGGAGCTTTTTTCCATTAGTAACCAAGTCCTGCATTTATGGAATCACATGGCAGTATTAATCAGAGCAACAGTTAACATCCTAATTCTCTCCAAAACCAATCTGAGGAGAAGTAACTCCATTTAAATGCTTTGTAGAGAAGTACATCATGCAGAAGCCTTGGGGGAAAAAATGAGCCATTGTAATGTCATGCCAAATATTCCTAAAATTTTCTCAGTAGTACAGTTAATTCCCTGTGCTGGCAAAAGCCACTTTCATTATTTATGTCTGTATTGGCAAAGGAGTCCTTAGGTGCAAAAGAAATACACAGAGAAGTGTCACAGTGCACTTGACATTGTCACTGTGGAGATAAGGTTTTCTCCTGCTGTCAGTTTCTAGAATATTTCATTTTATTTGATGCTGCACAGCTTTGTGGTGAGAAGTGGCAGGCATGGCCTTCTATTCTCTGAAACATCTTCATTAGTAACAGCAGCAATCAATTAACCTTGAAGAAGGTTAAAATAAATGGTAAACATTGTAGGCTGAGGTCTGTATGTGGGATCACCTATATCCTTTCATGAAATTTGAGGCAAATTTAGCAGTAGAATTTTTGAATGATGGAAAGGTACAGAGAAGCTTCCATTTCTTCTATGCATGTTGGTGACATAAGACACCAAAGTCTGTGTGCATAGTTTTTTCATTTTCTTCCATGGGCTGGGTCATTACCTGTCTAACAACCTAAAATACTAGCCCAAATTGTGTCTCCATGTCTATACAATGAGAAAGTGACTCTTTTATAAGAGCCGTAGAAAAATTTTCAGAATAAAAGTGTCTGTTTCAGATATCAACAGCAAGATTTCCCAACACCCAATGGAACACTACTTCTGGAGCATGATAATACACACAGTAAAACATTTAACAGTTTCTTGATAAAATCTTTGCTTGGAGAACACCAACTATGAATAATCAGGTTTCTTTTTGTAGTTCTTCTGGAACCTTCCATAAGATGATGCATAATGTGAAGCTTTATGGGAAAAAGAAAATACAGTTTCCTGAACTTACTTCACAGAAACCTGTTAGGGGCATATGTAATTTCATGAAGCATATATTTTGGAAAAGAATAAAACAATCAATTAGCCCCTTAGTTTTCATATCTAATGGGAAAGTACCTATAAAAACCAAGTTTTCAAGAAATACTACCCTAACAATAGGATCAAAGTCATTTTGAGCTTCAGCAGAGATGGGCCACAAGCCTTGTGTGATTCTCACTAGATAGATTTCTCCCTTTTCCTCATATTTTAGAGAACTGAAGTGTGACATAGTGATATTATCACAAAGTAGAAATCATACTCATCTCTAGAATATGAAACAGAGACTCAAAAGGTTTGGTACTTCATTGTTGACATCTTTCACATCTTTCACTTAGCTAATGAAAATGGCCCTGTCAGTGCTAAATGGTGATCTCACAGATCCTGGAAGGGGGCTGCAAGATTGCCATGGGCTTGGGCCATTAAAGACAATGTGCGTGTGTGTGCAAGCTCACATACATGTACAAGTGCTGGATTGGAGATCTGGGAAGAAACTCCAGAAAAAGGAAAAAAACCACACTTCTCCAAATTTTCAAAGCTAGTGAGAATTTCAGAGACTGACATTCCCTTCTACAGTGTGTTTTACCAGTTTGTGGTTTGCAAATGATCACAGGTCATGAACACTAGGATTTTATTGTGCCTATTTTTTCCCATAATATAGAGAAGCCTCCACTTGACAATTTTGGTAATGCACCTAGCAAATGTGATAAAGAAATATCCTTTTACCTATAAACTGAATTGGGGGTAATATTTTAAAAATATTAAACATATGTAGAGGCAGCTTGGCACAGTGATTAAGAATTGAGACTGTAGAACCTTCCTGGCTGAGTTTGAACCTAAACTCTCTCCCCTGGGACAAGTCATTTATCTGTTTTATATTTCAATTTTCCTACCTGGTAACTGGTATAATCCAACTCATGTCAGGTTGTTAAAGAATTCAATGAGTTCATATTTGAAAACATCTTTGATTAGTACCTGATAGTAAATAAATGTTTACTATATTTGAAAATATATTTTCAATATGGTTTTCATTCTCTCTTTTTGATGTCACAATTATCAGAAGTCATTCCATAGCACATCTCAGGGAAAGTTGTTAAGCCAGTGTTCCTAGGGGAAAGCAGTGACATGGCACAGGGAAAGGGGACCGTGGTGAGAAGAAGCAGGCACCTGCTGGACTGAAAAGGAATAAAAGGAACCAGGCATGGATTTGCATGTTATGGGCTTCTCCTGCCTCATAAAGGAGTATTCCTGCAAGGGGCTGGGGTGCCAGGTTACAGGAAAAGCAGAGAGCAGAACAATTTCTTCCTTCTTTCCAAGTGAGTACTATGGGAATAATCAGCCCTACAGATGCTTCTCTGTCCTGTGAAAAAACTATACATGTCCCTAATAGAGGAGACTTAGCAATGGTGGCACGGTTAGGCTGAGGGAGGCCTGTATAGGTTCCCGGAGTCCTCCCTCTGCTCCCCTTGAGCACTCTAAAATTCTGGGACTATGTGGAGGCACATGTAGACAGTGCTAGACACAGGTTTACAAGGATATTGTTATAATGATATATTAAACAGACAGACCTGGTAGCCAAGGTCTGCAGGCTGGACTGCCTCAGCTAGGTTTTGGCAAGTCACAGATGCTTCTAGTAGGGAAGAAAGGAAGGGGGTCTCTGAGGATTGATTTAAAAAGAGAAATCAGTAGCCTAAGTTATCTGATAGTACACTGAGTGGATTTAATATTTTTATGCAAATGGGTCTATAACCAGATTAGATTATCAGAGGAATACATGCTTGTGAGAAAGATTAGATAACCCATAGACAATTTAAAAATTTATTTTACACATCTGTGCACAGTGTAGTTTACCTCAAAAGATGATTATTGATAGCCAACAGCATGAAAAATGTACCAGATGCTTAAAAGAATAGAAGGTGAGTCAGACAATGGTGGGACTTAGGTCTTGGGCAAAGAAAAGGTGAGTCTGACACAGGAAGAGATTGCTGAGCTTGAATGTGATGTGCTGAATTGAAGGCTGTCTGAGCCTCATGCAAAGGTATTCAGCCAAGAGTTGGAGATGTAAGGATGAAGCATAAGAGAGGGAAGAGAGATGAAGATATTGGAGAGTTCATCCACTTAGAAGTGAGGTCTAAAGCCACAGGGAGAGAGAGAGGGAGAGAGAGAGGGAGAGAGAAGGGATGATTCAGTGAATACACCAATCCCTTTTTGGTACAGGTGTGGAGTTCAGAGCAAAGAAGGGCAAATCTGAAAATGGCCTACTATTTCCCCTCAAAAGATCTAGAATCTCTCTATGTGTTGCCCTCTTGTAGCAGAGATCATTTGGGCTGTCCAGTTGCCAAGTTCCTCTCTTATGCCTAGGTACTTGATTTGACCATAATTTTCAGTCTTCCTTGCTCTAGGATGGCCACGAGTCCATACTCTATCCAGTGAAATGGTGGTCTTTGTAATGTAGGTCACTCTCAATGTAGAACCATATATGTCTTTAAGTTCTTGTTTGTTTCTTCTACATAAAAACAAAATTATTTCTTCTCACAATTTCTAGGTTCATAAAGAAGACAAATTGAGAAGCTAGGACCAAATTAGTATGTGGGCAGAGTCCTCAGTCATACCAACCAATAAAGATCACAATATGAGGATAAAAGTAAGAAATACCACTGTATTTTAAAACCACAAGTGTTTATAAGGTATTTCTGTTTCATTACCTCATGTTATTATTTACATAATTAATACAAACCCAGGTTGATTTGACTCACTAGCTCATGCTAATCAAAACTGGTGGGAAATTGGGGTACCTTTCAGAAGGAGAGCTTATTAACTTGATTTGTCAAGTGAATCTGTCATTCAGACCAGACATTTTCACACTGACATGATCCAAGCATTCTCTATCTGTTGAGAGCCAAATAGAATTGAAAGCCACTTTATTTAACAAGAGATTACTGCACAAGGACTGGAAACTTGTGGAATTCATACAGACCCCATATTCTTAAAGAGGAGCTACCTAGATAGGAATGAGAAGCTATTTAGCATGAAACCAGAACAAGGGGAGTTGGCTGAAAACAAGGCCTAATAGCAAACAGCTAAGAGATTTTGAAGTATACGTATCTTGAGATCACATCTCCAGTGTGACAAAACTAAAAGTGTGATAACTAAAGTTCTTTATCCTTGGATAAGGTCCTGTGCTATGGTTTCAATGTATGTTGTCCCGTCCAAAATGCATATTGAAATCTGGTTCCAATGTAACTGTATTGAGGGGTGGTAAAATCTTTAAGAGCTGTTATGGATTATATTTAGATGTTCCTCAAGGGCCTCATGTGCTCATAGGCAGAGCTTTTGAAATGTGATTGGATTATCAAGGTATCATTTTCTTTCCTCCTATAAGTGTCAGTCCTATAGTCCCCTACATTGTAGTTAGAAAGGGGCAGTTGGAAAGGCATTTTTAAGGTTTTCAAGGAAGTGTATTACCTGGTACCATCTTACTGTTGGGCTATAGGAATGAGGTGGGCACTTCCCCTCCAGGAACTGACTGACAGCTTTGTTCGGCACACACATAAGCAAACACATACACACCCACGTTTCCAATGCAATGTAAGCATGAATGGAGGAGCAACTACAAGAAGCAGCTATAGCACAGAGAAGAATGTAGTTAACTCCTCTTGGTTGCTGGGCATAAGAGGAAATGGAGGGAAGCTTCCTGCAAGAGCTGATTGATCTGCAGAACTGATGGAGGTGTTCCCAAAAGGGGGAAGACCAGTGGAAAACCCCATAAAATGGCTTGAAGTGCTCATGCAACTGTAACCACTTAATTAGTGGGTAGAGTGGCAGTGGGAGGAATCATGTTTGAGAAAGGAGAGAGGTAAGCCTGATGAATAGAGGTCTTTTGCTATGAAGAATAACTGTGGATTCGTTTGTGAGGGCTGTTGGAGCAATGTACCATGAGCTGGCTGACTAAAGCAACTGAAATGGGTTGCCTCTCAGTTCTTCAAGCTAGAAGTCCAAGATCAAGGTGTGAATAGCATCGATTCTGAGGCACGTGAGACATTGATCTCCTATTGCTCTCCCCTAGCTTCCAGTGGTTGGCTGGCAATTTCTGGCATGTCTTGGCTTGTAGAAACACTACTCTGATCTCTGCTTTCATGCTCATATGTATTCTCCCTGTATGAGTGTCTATGTCCCTAATTCCCCTTTTGTTACGGATACCAGTTATACAGGATTGGGGTCTACACTAATGACCATATTTTAACTGCCTGAACTGTATAAAAGTCCTATCAGGTCATATTCTGAGGTAGTGACAGTTAGGACTTCAACAGAGAAATTTTGGTGGGACACAATTCATAACTATGTGTGTTTAAATAATAGCTAAAGAAAAGGAACAAAATAAGTTTCAAGCATAAAAATAGGAAGAGAATGCAGTGTCAGAGATGACCAGGACAAGGGGTGGACTGCTTGCTAAAGCCAAGTTAAGCATGGGCACCAAACCCTAGTTGTGCCTCTTGTACTTCATTTTTTGTGCCTTTTCTTCATTTTCTCAATTGCAAAATAGTAATAGTAATACTTTTAAAGGGTTTCTGTGGGGATTAAATATGGTTATGTACATAAACTCTTAGCACACAGTAGGTCCTCAAAATTACTATCATGAGAAACTGAGTTTAGTCATACAACAGTGAGATCTTTCATATGCACGTGCTACTTAATGCCAAAGGTGCTCTAGACAGGCATCAATTTACTCCCCAAATATAAAATATTACAAAAAGTGACACTGGGGAGGCTGCTCTTGCCTCCCACCTTGTGCAGAACTTGTTAAATTCCATATTTCTTTCATGTGACCAAAAACCTGTGGAAATACACAAGCACAAAGAGAATAGATTGTGGCTATAAAGCAGGATTTCAAAACATTCCGCTTTTGTGCTTTCTGGAAATTCAACTCTGATTTGACACTTCATGAATCTTTTTCTCCTACTTGCTTGGCTTGGATTTAATGTAGTAACTGATATGCCTGGAGATCAAAACAAAAGCTTGCTTTTCCCTTTGCATTTAGCTGTTGGAGTAGTTAAGAGGTAAGTTGCTTCTCCTTTCACTGTTCTTACCACCCAAGAAATAGCAAGGTCCTTCGTTCAACATAGTGACTAGTTTTTCCTCTGCCATAGATAAGAACTAGTTTAGACACTACATAAACTCTCTTAGAAATATGTTTTCATATTCATGGCACACTCAAATCATGCTTGAAATGAGCAGCTACATTGTGGTTCATAGTATTAAACCAAAACAGTGTCCCAGATCTAGATTTGTATTTTTTAAACTTTCCTGGACTCTATGCCCTTGCATTAGCGATATTTTGCTGAAGTGGTTTAAGGAATCCTGAAAAGGATCATTATTCTTTCAGGTGAAATCCATTTAAATAATGTTTCTGAAAGATACCAGTATTCAAAGCATGCGTGCTGTCTACACATCAGTGAGATACAGTACTCAATGTCATTTTTTCTTTTTTGCTTTCAAAGCAGCTTTACTGTATTTTCTATCAATTCCCTTTTCCTATAGAATTAAAAGCACCCTTTTGCTTTTCTTACCCTCAGCTCTTCTAAGCATATTTATAAGTTGCCTGTTTGGAACAAAGGGAAAATTTCCAGACACTGCCAATCATCTCCAGCTATCCACATCACAGCCACCAACTTGACTGCTGGAGACCACGATGCATGAAGAAAACCATCCATTCCTGGCTTTTTTGGGTGAGGAGTTTTCTGAGTCATGGACTATGAGGCCAGTAAGTGTCCATTTGCTTCTTCCATCTTCTGCTGTTTTCCTAGCCTCATTCCCCACCTCTTTCCCTACTTACCTGATTCCTTCTACAGCTTCTAAATAATCTCTCTTCCATGTCAACATCTTTGTTACCTTTAAGTCTCAAAGCCTAATGATCTTGAGTTTCTGGATCCTCAAGGGTCTCTATTCTCCCTAGAAATAGTGAAAAGATCCTCACGTGTTAGTCAAGCTCCTTCAAAGATGTGCTCAAACAATTCCTCTCCAGCTCTTGTTTCTTGAGATCCTTCCATGACACCATTTATTTTAGCCAGTTGGAGCTGCCTTTCCATAGACACCTGTACCATAGTGTGTATTTTGATTATTCTCTTCCTTTTGCATGGAAAGCAGAGCCTCATCTCTCACAGGACTCAGCCTAGCTTCCCAGAAACCTTGCCCCAGGGAATTCCTTTCCTAGCATCCATAGCACTTTTTACATTGCACCTCATTAATTTGTGTATCTGCTCGGCTTCCTTCTGGAATGTGATTTCCTGGGGCATACAGATTCATAACCCAAAGGTATCTGACACAGTGCTTTCTACAAACAGCAAGCACCAAACATGTATTTGAGAAGGACTGAGTGCGAAGACAGTATATGAAAACCTCAAAAATTTTCATTGTGTATTGTGTGACCAGGTACAACCTTCAACCATTTTTTAAATAATCAACACTTCAGGCAGATTTGCCAGATAATTTACCCCCTGGGACAGCTCTCTTTTGGTTTCTCTTATGTATTCTTACAATTGTCCCTTGCTCTAAAAGCAAAATGTGTGCGTGAGGAAGGAAGGAGGTAAGTGGTATTTTTCCACCTGATTTGTCTTGGTGTTGCTTCAAGTTCATTAGTTGCAGTTTGTTTTGTTATTGACAGACTAAGTTGCCTGTCAAGTACCTAGTTTTCTGAAAGCTCTACTGAAATGCATTTGAAGGTCAGTTATAGCTCTTGGTGTTAAAGGTCCCAGAAATCAATCCTGATTTGGAATCCTGTGATGCCAAATTTTCCCCCATGGGAGGAAAAATAGCTCCATTTAGTTTTCCCTACTGTGAACTACCAGGTTCCCAGCACAGAAGTGTCTATGAAAAGGAGCTAACCTAATGCAAGCACCCTGAGGGCTATGCTGTGTGTCTGCCTAGAAATGTGTTTACATGTGTGGATGTGCATGTGCAAGTGTGAGCATTTGGATGTGGAACAGGGGAAGGCTGAGCAAGATACTGGATGATAGCATGACAACCATGAATGGGGAAAAGAAGAGGCATTGTCTTCAAAAATTATGGAAAACAGATCTGGGGTCTAGATACCTAAACCAGCCCACAGATATTAATCATGAAGCCAAGTGAATGAAGCATAACTCTCAGCCACAATATTCCTAGACTGTATATTGACTTGTTGACTTCTTTTCCTTTTTAATGTTTCTTTTAATAGTTGATAGTCTTTATTACCTATTATTACTTGAAAGAACGGTTTTAAAGAATGGTCTTTCTGCCCACTTCCCAGTGTTTCAGGCACTTCCCCTGGAAGAACATTAAACCTGAACTTTTGGTTCAGGTTCTATGTCTCTCCTTTGTCTCTCAGACAGTCTTTTTTAAAGTACTGAATTAATGAGTTATTGTTATTTACAATCTTAATGCAATGTTGAGAGGTTTCTTTCATAGAGAAAATGCAAGGTGAGTAAAATCTAGATTACCTTGAGCCCTGACTTTCTGATTTTCCCTTCACAATGATGCTTCTTAATCTTCTAGTCTGTCTGCTGGTAGTTGTTAAATACTTGGATTTTAGTGCTCTTTCCTAGCTTCTTTCCTGTCACAAGTTGCCTAGTGCTCTAAGACTGTCTTTGGCCCCATGCCATGGCATGGCCACCATGTAGTATACCTAAGGCTGTCCCTAGAGGTGCCTATACTTCATATCTGTCTTCTCTATGTGTTCACAGTTGCAATGTTCAGGCACACAGTTCCATATCCTTCAGTTTAACTAAATAGGTAGTCTGATAATTTCATTCAAAACAAAGGGATAATGTATTTAGAATAGGGATCTTAGTTAACTCCAAGAAGAAGAGAGTAGTAGAGTATATTCTATTTAGACGAGAGAGAGAGAGAGAGGCAGAGAGACAGATAGAGAAATGAACAGACATTTCTCAGAAAAAGAAGTAAAAGCAGCAAATAAACACATGAAAAAATGTTCAACATCACTGGTCATTCGAGAGATGCAGATGAAAACAACACTGAGAATCTACCTCACTCCAGAAAGAATGGCTGCTATCATGAAATCAACCAATAACAAATGCTGGTGGGGTTGCGAGGAGAAAGGAACCCTTCTCCATTGTTGGTGGGAGTGTAGGCTGGTGCAACCACTGTGGAAATCAGTAGGGAGATACCTCAAAGAACTAGGATTAGAGGTCTCATTTGACCCAGCTATTCCCCTGATGGGTATCTTCCCCAAAGAATTAAAAGCACCATACCACAGTGATACACGTGCACCCATGTTTATAGTGCCAAAGTTTGTCATAGCTAAAACTTGGAAACAGCCCAATTGCCCATCAACTGGTAACTAGATAAAGAAGATGTGGTTTTTAAAACTAAAACGGAGTACTATTCAGCCATAAAGAATGAAAAACTAGAGACATTTATAGCTAAATTCATGCACATTGAGGCCATACTCTTAAGTGAAATAAATAGGACACACATGTGTAAATACCAAATAGTTTCTCTGGTGTGAGAAACTGAAAGTGTAAATAAAGATCAAAATATATAATAGATAATTTGAAATAGGAAGAAAAGGTACAAGTGGGAAGGGGAAGTGGGAGGAGTAGGGAAAAGGAAAGAAGAAAAAGAAATAAATATGAGAAAAGGCAAAAATGTAAACAAAGTCTTTGTAAATAGAGAGGGGTGGAGGGATTGAAGGGAGGGCAGAGGCATGGGGAAAAAAATAAGAACCAAGATATATCATGTACAAATCCCCAATGATGAATGTCATCATACTGTATACCTAAAATATACCAATGAACTTAATGAATTAAAAAAATAAAAAGAAAATCCCAGCCTGTCACAGACTTACTGCTGAATTCCACAAAAAACTTAAAGAAGTCCTAATGCTGCTACTTCTCAAACTCTTTAATGAAATCAAAAGGGAAGCAATAGGCCAATCTCCCTAATGAACATAGATGCAAAAATCCTCAATAAGACGAGTGCAGCAAATCAAGAAGGGTACCATGGCCAAATAGAATTCATCCCAGGGATGCAGCAACGGTTCAACATATGCAAATCTATAAATATAATACACAATATTAATAGAGCCAAAAACAAAACCCATATTATAATCTCAATAGAAAAATCATTTGACAAAGTTCAACACCCATTTATAATAAAAATCGCCTATAGAAAATTGTAAGAGATGGTCTTTATCTCAGTAAGATAAAAGCCATCTATAACAAGCCAACAGCCAGCATCATATCAAATGAACAAAAACTGAAAGCTTTCACTCTAAAATTAGGAAAAGGACAAGAATGTCCACTGTCACCACACTTGTTCAATATAGTTCTGAAAACATTAGCCAGAGCATTTAGACTAGAGAAAGAAATAAAAGGAATGAGGATAAGAAAGAAGTTAAATTATTATTTGCAGATGACACGATCCTCTACACAGAAAGCCCAAAAAACTCGACAAAAGACTTCTAGATTTAATAACCAACTTCAATAGTGTAGCTGGATACAAAGTCAACACTCAAAAACCAATAGCATTCTTGTACACAACTAAACTCACTAAGAGAGAAATTAGGGAAACAACGCCTTTCACAGTAGCATCCTCTCCCAAAAAAAGAAATATCTAGGAATCAATCTAATGAAGGAAGTAAAAGACCTTTACATAGAGAATTAAAGTATTCTGAAAAAGGAGATAAAAGAAGCTATCAGAAAATGGAAAGATATCCCTTGTTCTTGCTTAGGAAGCACCAATATAGTGAAAATGGCCACACTTCCAAAACTCTTATAAAGATTTAATGCAATCCTGATCAAAATATCAATAGCATGTATCACAGAATTAGAGAGAACAATCCTAAAATTCATTTGGAACCAGAAGAGACCTAGAATAACAAATGCAATTCTGGGCAGCAAAGGCAAGTCAGAGGGCATCACAATCTCTGACTTGAAATTATACCACAAAGTACTGTGATTAAAAAAAAAACAGCATGATACTGTCAAATAATCAGTCCTGAGGATCAATGGAACAGATTAGATGATGCAGAAACAACTCCAATCACACTCAGGCAACTTATCTTTGAAAAAGGAGCCAAACATCCTCACTAGAAGAAAGATAGCATCTTTAATAAATGGTGCTGGAAAAACTGGCTTTGCACATGCCAAAGATTAAGACTAGACCTGTATCTTTCACCATGCCCTAAACTAAAATCAAAATGGAGCAAAGATCTAAATATTAAAAGAGAAACACTAAATCTTCTAGAAAATAGAATAGAATAGGTAGAACTCTCAAGCCATTTTGAATAAAATCCAGGTTGCACAGGAAATATCACAAAGAATCAACAACTGGGATCTCATCTTATTAAAAAGCTTTTTTGTAGCAAACAAAATCACCAACAGAGAGACAACCTACTGTGAGTGAGAGTGAGAAAAATTTTTGCCTGCTATTCCTCAAAGGACTAATATCTAGAATATATGAAGAACTTGAAAAAAACAGGCCCCCTCTAAATTTAAAGACCGAGTCCAAAAATTGAAATCTGAATTGCAAAGACACTTCTCAAATGAAGAAGTACAAACTGCAAATAAATACATGAAAAAGTTCAACATCATTAGTCATTTGAGAGATGCATATTAAAACAACACTGAGATGCCGTGTCACTACTGTTATCACAAAATCAACCAATAACAAATGCTGGTGGGGCTATGTGGAAAAAAGAATCTTTTTCCACTGTTGGTGGGAGTGTAGAGTGGGGCAACCATGGTGTAAGTCAGGGTGGAGATTCCTTTAAAAAAACTAAAACTAGAGGTTCCATTTGAGCCAGTTATTCCCCTTCTTGATATCTTCCCTAAAGACTTAAAAGCATCATATCATAGCAATATGTGCACACCCATGTTTTTAGCACAGTTTGTAATAGCTAAATCTTGGAAACAGCCCAAATGCCCATCAACTGATGAATGGATAAAGAAGACGTAGATTTTTTTTAATAGTGGAGTTATTTTTATTTATTTATTTATTTTTTTGTATTAAATTCTTTTATTGCTACATTGTAGGTATACAACACAATTACATTTCTCATTGGGAATTGTACCTTTACATAATGCATCTTGGTTCTTATTTTTTCCCCATTCCTAGATTTTTACAAAATGGGGTACTACTCTGCAATAAAACGGGTAACCTTGAGACATTTCTAGCTAAGTGCGTGGACCTTGAGACCATACTCTTAAGTGAAATAAATTAGACAAACATGCTTAAATACCACATTTTTTCTCTGGTGTGAGAAACTGAAAATTAAAATATGGACCCAAAGAATAATAGATATTAGAAAATGGGAAGAAAATGTTCGAATGAGAGGTTGAAAGGGAGGGGGGAGAGGGAAAGGAAAGAAGGGAAAAGAAAAGAAAAAGATAGAAGGAAAAAATGGAAACAAACCTTTTGTAAATAAAAAGGGGAAGAGAAGTTGAAAGGAGGGGAGGGAAATGGGAAAAAAAAGAAATAAAATATATCATGTACAGGTACAGATTCACTATGATGAATGTTATCCTTATGTATATCTAAAATGTGCCTATGGACATCCCACAAAAAAACCCCAGCATGTTATAAAAGTTATTTTTGTGTTTGTTGTCAGTCTTCAAAGTACTGTTCAATTAAGGTGTGCTTACAGTTTCTAATAAGATTTCAGCACATAAAATGTTTCCTTTTTCTGCTCTCAGGATATGCCCTGTAAAACAAAACAAAACAAAACAAAACAAAAATTCTATCTTATTTGGAGCTCTGTTGCCTTTTTCTACACAAAAGAAGAACAATGGAGATTAACTTGTATCATATCTGTACACAGTAGCTCCCCCTTTCATAGCAATGTCACTCTCCAACAACTCAATTACCCACAGTCCACAGTGATCTGAAAATATTAAACAGAAAATTCTAGAAGTAAAAAAAAATTCATAAGTTTTAAATTGTGCACCATTCTGAGTAGCATGCTGAACTCTTGTGCAGACTGACCCAGTCTTACTTGGGACCTGGGTCAACCCTTTTTCTGTTGCCTGTACATTAGTCACTTGTAGCTGTCTCTGTTATCACACTGACTATTGCAGTGTCCCAGCACTGGGTTCAAGTAACCCTCATGCAGTGGTCTAATGCTGCATTGCAATGCCTGTGCCATCATCTCAGAAGGTATCATATCATCTCACTATCACAAGAAGGATGAGTACACTATTGTAAGATATCTTGAGAATGAGAAAGAGCATACTCACATAACTTTTACTGTAGTACAATGTGATAGTTGTCCTATTTTATTACTGGTTATTATTATTGGTCTTCTACTACATCTAATTTATAAATTAAATTTTATCTTAAGTATGCGTAGAAAAAAACATAACATATACAGTGCTCAAAATTGTCCATGGTTTCAGGCATCTACTGGGGGACTTAGAACATATCTTATTTGGATAAGGGAGATTATTGTACTCAGAGGAGGCAAAGCTGAAAGCTATTTTGCAAAAAATCTTATGAACTAACTAGTCCCAGTACCATTCAGAGGATCTAGAAACATCTTAACTTGAGCAGCATGTTTAAGGGCTCTATAAATATTTGCTGAATGAATAATACAATCAATCAATACATTAATTAATCCTCTAAGTAATTTCATGCTAAATATTTCTGAAAATGTAAATATTGACTTCCTAGCAATAGCTCTACCATTCAAAATGCTTTTCAGGACTACAGAGTAAAGATTATCTAGAAAAGTTCCTGAGAGGCATGTATTAACTTGTAGTGTTATGATGTGCTGTAAGCATAGAAAAGTATAAAATAGTCCCTGCATTTTGAATTTTCCCAGTAATGTTTCATGATTTGGGATGCATGTTAAAATGATAGCATTTCAGAAAAATTGGGTTAAGCAGAATATGTTATTAAAATTAATTTTAATAGTTTCCTTTTGCTTTTAAAATTATGCTACTACAATATGCCAAATTTCACTTGTGACCCATATTATTTTCTATTGGACAGCATTATTACAGCATAAACATTTTTTTTTTTTTGGTATGGGGATCAAACTCGAGACCTTGCACGTACAAGGCAGGCAGTGGAACCACTGAACTAAATCCCCGGGCCAAACACAAGCATTTTTAAGGGGACCTTTGAAGCACAGTTTTAATGTAACTTTAGTGTAGTACTGAAAATATCCTTACTATCTTTTTTTACTCTAGGCTGTACTGTAGCTTCTCATTTCTTCTTTTGATGATGCAATGATTATTTGACAGGAAGAAGATAATAAGGTCAGGCAGCAGGATGAAAGCAGTGCCACACATATAGATTGCAAAGTATGGGATGGGTTAGACATTCGGGGACTAGAAGTGAAAAGATTATATTTAGAGAAAGTGCTTGGAAACTAATGAATATATGGAAGTGGAAAACACAGAATATATGAACTGTCACTGCATATATATCTGGAATGGGACAACTGCTGCTCACAAAGATTCTGTGAGCTGATGCAATGGAGTGTGGTATTTTCAGATGAGACTTAATGATTTGGTATCTAATAATCATAGGGGTCTTTTTTTCAAACAAGATGGGCCATCTACACTTGAGGTACTTTTCAGAAACACCAATTTTAACCGACTGTCAAAACCTTGATTAAGATGAATGATATTACTTGTGCATAGCCAAAGTTCATTGTAACCATCCATCTGATAACAGCCTGGTCAACAACTGAATTACATTTGGGTCATATAATCCAGCACTTCATCAAAGTTAACCACAATTATGTACCATGATCTCAATTATTTTAATCAAGACTTGATATAAGTAATACATATGAAATGTGTTTACAAAACTGACATTGCACTTTGGATTTCTCAAAATCTCTATGAGAGCCATATGAATAGTTTGTCTTTGCTTCTATACTGTGTAAAAACACTTGTTCTCTCCTCTGAAATTAATATCTCTCCCTCTACCAGACATAAAAAGATCCCAAGATGCTGCCTTTTTGTCTAGAGTAATCATAAGCTCAGAATTAACTCAGTGCTCAATTGTGAGAATAATCTGATTTACGGTCTTTCACAAAAGTTATCTTTCTCAAGATTATTTTCACATCTACTTATTTTTGTTTGATACATAATTGCAGTGGCAGCTCTTACTGGGTTAGGTTTGGGTTCAGCTGCCTTAGCCACCACTCCCCTTAACCCTCAACTGGACTGCAGAATCCCAGGGAAATCTTTAACTCTATCCTGGCTGAGGTTAATTGTGTGTAGCTTTTTCTGATGGAATCATTCGAAGTTTCAGAAGCAAGCCTGAATAAAGAGACACCGTATGAAGAGATGTCTGAATGTATTCCAGCCTTACTTCAAGGCAAGGAAAATACAGACCCCCAGTTTTCTCTTTACTAATAAATAAAAGCCCTACATAAAAATACTCTTCTTCTGGACTAATGATAGAAATAAGGAATGATTATGAAGTGAGGAAAGACACAAGTATAAAACCTTGACTTTAAAGCTTAGTTTTACAATGAAGTTACTCTCTTATACTCAGTACAAAAACTTTAACTAGTCTACAAGGTCCATGTGACCAGTTTCCACCTCAATCTCATTCGGCTACTCTTCTACTCATTCACTGCAGAGATGCTCCAACCTGTAAGCTCCTCAGTTGCAACAAACTCACTCCTGTCCCAGGGCCTTTGCACTAAGTGTGCCTTTCCTTTAAACACTATTAGTGGATCTTTATATACTCAATGTTTTTAGTCAAGTTTCAGGTCATATAACACTTAGGCAGAGAGGCCGTTTCTGACCAGTTATTTGAAGAAGCCCTGTACCTTCAATCCCTGTCGTATCATATGGTTGTGTTCCTTGCTTTTGTCACTATGTGAAGTCATGATTCTTCATGTCCCCCTCTTGAGAATGAAAACTTCTGAACAGTAGAGATGTTGATTGTCTTGTTTACATCTGTGACCTCAGCACTCAGAACAATGCTAGGCATATTGAAGGCTCTCCATAAAAGTTTATTAATCTATTCATTGACTTATTTATCCATGTCTTCACTCAGGTTCCCCAAGAAACAGGCTTTCAGATGGACAGTTCATGAACAAAGGCCTTTGAGACCAATGTCTCTGGGGAGAGGCAGATGTAGACCTGGGAAGACTTGACCTGTGTGTAGTCACGACGAGGAAGCTCTAGAGTGGGATCGTCCATGATATCTTTTATAGTCATCATATGCAGACCGTCCCTGCAAAGAGGGTCTGACCTTGAGTCACTCAGTCTCTTCAGCTGTGTTTCTTCCTGGGCTGAGACTTAGCTGCGATAAATCAGCATCTAGCACTCCTAGCCCCATCATCATGGTGGCACAGAGAAATCTGGGCTGCTGTGCCAGGAATCAGTTCCAACGCTAAGGATACTGCAGTGAGCCAATAGAACAAAAAGTTCTTGGTTTCAAGGGACATACAAGCTAGTTGATGAAGGAATTGATCAAGCACTATTTATGGGTATTGTTTGTATCATAACATTTCCTTTATCCTTATAGCACATCTTTTGAAATATATATAGTCAGAGGACCTTAATCCTTAAGAAGAAGAATAAAGAAGAAAACGCTCCAGAGTTTTTGGTGGAAGCCAGCACCACATACTTGGTAAAGCAAAGCTCCCTGTTGGGGAGGTACAGAGCCCCGTTTCCTCACTGCTTTACTGGGGTAATTTGTCAAAGGTGCTGGATTAAATGATCAGGTGAGTGGTTTTGGGATGCCTCCTATGTGCCAGTATGGATATCCACAGCAGCTTCTGCAATAACATGGGATAGGAATTCAGGAGCAATGTGAGTGCCTAGAAGGGACTGGGAGGAAGAAGTAGGGTTGCTTCCTGGAAAAAGAAGCATTTGAGTTGAAACTTGAATGGTAGCTGGGAGTTACTAGTTATTGTGTTCTAAACAGGGCCACAGCAACACAAGGGCTCTGAAATTAATGTCACTTAAAGCCTTCATGTAGTGAAGGGGGACTAGAACAAAGACAGTAAGCAAGGAAAGTAGCAATAGATGTGCTGAAGTGTGTGTGTGTGCACGTGTGCATGTGTGTGTGCTCAGATCATAAAGGGCCTGATACACCTTCTTGTGGAGTAGAACATTCACCCAAGTGTCTTCACATCAAGGGCATGATATCTGCAATTATGTTCTTTCTACCTCTGAAGCCTTATAAATCAGCAACAATGTCATTATCTCAGGTCAAAAGGGAGACACACCACACACACAGCTTTCAACTGATGTATCTACTTACCTATCTAGGTAGAATGTGCACATTTTCAATCATGATCATGCTGAACTTTACAGTTTTCCATCTCTTTCATTTTTACAATATGTTAAAATTTCCCTTCTTCTGAGAAACTTTTAAAAATGCATATGCCATGAAACACTAGTTCTGAGAGATGCAATGGGAAAAAGAATCTACTTGGAGTATTATAATTTTGCAGAAAAAATGCATTTTAACTGTTTGTATTACTGTTTCTGAAACATATTTTAATTAAGGACTTGTCGTGTTCCTGGTTGTTGTGTGGTTCATTTGGCAAGTCACCTGTCCACACCCCTAGACCCTCACAGCCTGTAGAGAGTTACTCTCCTGGTATCTGCTTCTCTCTCATGGTCTTCTTTTGGTCCATTTTCCCTGCTTGGTACTTGCAGCCTCATCTTTCCTCCTGAGTTTCTGTCACTGCTCAAGCCACTCTGTTATGCTACAGGGCTCTCTTATTCCTAAGATATAGTTTACTTTCCTTATTCAAGGCGCTCTCTATTGCCTGAGTCATCAAACCTGACCACATTCAAAGAAGTTTCTCAAAGTCACCAGCCTTCACTTTTATTATCCTATCTGTCTGTCCACAACACATAACTGGCTCATTTCTTCCTTTGAAATACTGTGGCCCACTCTTCCCTGACAATTCATGTCTTATCTCCCTTAAGATTCAAAACCATGGAGACAGTGAGGAGAGAGGGAAGGGGAAAAGGATGAAAAGAACTAAGATGTGTTATGTACACATACCAACTCGCCACAATAAATGTAATCATTATGTACTGAAAACCTGTACTAATGAAAAATGCAGAATTTCCAGTTTAAAAAGAACTTATATTCTTTAGAATCTTTTTCTATATTATCACAACTATATTTTAGTTTTTTACCACTTTAACACATAATATCTGGAAAAGAGGGAATATTGGAAATTATACTTGAATGGAAATAGTGCCTGGTACAAAGTGGGTGCTATTTTTAAGCATATGTTATGTAAATGATTAATACTAAACAGTAGGAGTTATAGCAACAATGGTAAATGAATAAATGCATTCTTTGCTGATAATAAGCGTAATTCATGGTTTTCTAAAGTCTACAGAGAGAAAAATTATTATCTAGCCCAATTATCTCATTTTCAAGAGGAGTTAACTGGTGACATTAAATAAATTTACTAAGATCATAAATGGTCAAACAGGAATAAAAGCTTAGATCACTTAATTCTTAGCCCAGTACACTCTTCACCCGCGCCCCTCCATGCTACTCTCTCAACAACTAGTTGAGTATGTGAACACATGATCCCCTAAGTCATTACATGGAGATTCTGGATGATGAGAGCTTGAATTATTCACAAGAAGGAAGACAGCACATTGGGTTGTGGTCTTCAGGGAGAGAGAGAGAGAGATCAAAAGGTGACAGAAAACTATACTAAAGAATTCGTAAGGTTTAGACAGGTGGAACTTGCAGGATAGGCGCAGCACAAGCATTTAATTTGGAAGCAAATATTAGGAAATGAGCACAGGTATGCTTGGGAGGTAATACATCGCATGGCTGGAGGTAAGAGGTAAGACTAACAGGCGGCCCATCCTATCTGTGCACCTCAGGCACTTCCTATTGTGCTACAAAGTGATCCTTTCATTTCTCCCACCAGAAGCCTCAAAAGAGTTTTCCAGTCACAACCCCAAGGTTTTCTAAAGGGAGAGAAGGAGCTGTTCTTGTTGCCATGATACTATCACAGACACTTGCTGCACTTGCTTTGTTTGCCAAGGATGGAAGGAGAGACTGGCTCTAGGGTCCTAGATTTCCCTTGACCACCGCACACTCTTTCCCTGTACCCCAATATGTGTGTAAGAACCGTGGAGCTACTCTAGGTACTCTGTGTAGGATGGCTTTCTTAGATGAACCTGGGGCTCCTTGTACTCTTAAAATTAACCAGTGATGGCACATTTCAGGATGAAGTGCCTGCTGGTAATTCAATTCTGATGAATAATTAGGGACAAAAGATTCTAGGAAAACAGATCTTGTACAGATCAACTGTGCATTGTTATCATAAGTGACCTTTCACACATTTATTTGGCAGGCATTATCTTTTGTCATCACAGCAACAGAGCACAAATGCATTGGTATTGAGGGAAGATATCAGTGATATTGAATGTTGTCAAAATATAATGGCTTCTCATCAGCAGAGAAATCCTTAGGCAATCCAAAATCATTTATCGACATACACATCAAAGCTAATGCGAGACATTTATCTCCAAAGTGGGAAATGTTTACTCTCCCATTCTCCCCGGACAAAGCCCTTACTGTCCAATACTAGATGACAAATAATGCAGCTGCTTTTTCTCTATGTGCACATGCACAGGCCAAGAAGAAAGGAGCAGTTGCTGCCATGTCATATGGAGTTCCCATCGCGATTGGCACAGAGAACTTCTTTCCTTTTTATGTGTCATAAATCAAGTGACACAGGAAAGTCATTTAAAAAATGAGTCCTTGTAAAATGTATAATAGGTAATGTGAAATAGGAAGAAAAGGGGCAAAGGGGAAGGAAGTGGGAGGGCTAGGGGAAAGAAAAGAAGGGCATGGAATTAATATGAGAAAATGGAAAAATAGGAACAAAATCTTTGTAAATAGGGAGGAATGGAGGCTTTGAAGGGAGGGCTGGGCAAGGGTGAAAAATAAGAATCAAGAGAGATTATGTAAAGGAGCAAATTTCCAACAATGAATGTCATTATATTGTATACCTAAAATGTACCAATGATTAGAATGAATAATCGATAATGCAAAATAGGAAGAAAAGGTCCAAAGGGGTAGGGGTAGTGGGAGGGGCAGGGGAAAGAAAAGAAGGGAAAGGAAAAATGATGAGAAATGGAAAAAAATGGAAATAGTCTTTGTAAATAGGGAAGGGTGGAGGGGGTGAAGGGAGGGCTAGGAATGGGGAAAAAATAAGAACCAAGATGCGTCATATAAAGGTACAGTTCCCAATGAGAGATGTAATTGTGTTGTATACCTAAAATGTGCCAATAAAAGAATTAAAAAAAAAATGAGTCCTTGTACTGTTATAAATAAACCCAGTTGTCTTATGAGGCTAAGGGTTGGTTTCAATTTTAAAAAATCACCACTTTGTATATGTTGCTTCAGAAGTATGGCATTTGAGTAATTACTGAGAGATTTGGAATTCCAGACAATTCTGGAATTTCTGAGTTATACTTGAATCAGAGGGAAAGAATATACCAGTTCTTTATTTGATGGTCCTCAATAATACAACAAAACAAGAGATTCTCATTCTCTAGTTCCCATATTTTGGATGACTAATAATTCAAATAAGATTCATAGATTGAAAAACCAGTGAGGATCCGACAAACTACCATTGCCCTTCTTACATGGTCCTTGATAGGCAGGCCCTGGGTTCTACCCAGTGTTCTCATTCTGCCTCTCTGTGAAGGAGCTTCTTGGTTGCCACTATTTCCAGCCTTTCTAGGGCATGGACACATTCACAATATGTCACCTTCTAACTCACGTAACAGGTTTATAACACATCTGCCCTATTCTGTTGAAATTTTGACAACTAGTTTCCTATCTTGTATAGCTGTGTTGGTTTGCTGGCCATTAGTGAGTTCTTTGGTCCTGAGATTCAGTTTTTCTCTCCTATTCATTTTAGAGACAGGTCCTTAACCCCACAACCTGCTGCTGGACCTCATGATTCCCAAACAACTTAGGAACTGTCCTCTATGCCTGAATACTTTGGTCTTCTCTGACTGTCATTTAACTCTCTTTAAACCATATAGAGCTTCCCAGTGTCTTAGTCAGATTCTCTCTATCTGGCTCCCTTCACCACTGCCAAGGTTCAGTTGAGTGGCCAAGAATTTAGGACACAAATGCCTCCTTTGTTTTAGTGATTCTTCCTAAACATTCTTTTCACTTTAGGTATCACTTTAGTCCTTCCAATATTTATTCATTCAAAAACATTTATGGTCTCTATGTTGTGCCAGGAATTGAAGCTGGTAGAAAGAGAAAGAAGACATAATTCTTTCCCATAATAAGCTCATTGTGTAAGCTAATACTATGCGTAATAAAGCTGTGCATTTATGTAAGATTTTAAATTTCACAAAGGACTTTCACATATAGCTCTTGACCATTGTGCTTTAAACTGTAGATTAATTAATTTTCCATATTCAGGACCACAGTGATTCCAAAGGAGTCAGGAAACTAGCTTTCCCATGACGTAATTCAGATTCATACTGGACAGAAACTTGTAAAAGTAATGAATGTGGGAAAGCCTTCAGCCAGAATCATTGCCTTTTTCAACACGCAAGAATTCAGAGGAGAGACCTGCTATAAATGTTCCCTTGGCTGAGCAAACTGGCTTTTTGAAGTATATTAACTGTGAATTTTCTATTTAAAGAACCTCAATTCAGGATTATTTGAGGTCTTAATACCAGATTCATCTTACTTAAAATGAGATATATCCAATTTATACTTTTGAAACATGATTAATAAAAGTAGCTTAGCACAAAACCAATTGTTCAACTTGAACAGCATTTAACAGGATCATATAATTTTATTTTTTTCTTATTTTGACAAAAGTTGATACATGGTGAATATTTACTATAGTCAGATGATTTACAGCTGGGACTTGTGTCAGTGGAAACTGAAAAGACCTAAAAATGTTCTGTTGTCTCTTTGGTCAACTGAAAAGCATAATTTAAAACATTTTAGGAAAAAGATGTCAATGAAAGTGTCAAATCTCTGGATAGTGTATGGTAATGTCACTTTGTAGTTTCAGTTCTTAATTAAGTACTCCAGGTTATTTACTTCTTTTGCAGAAAACATATAATAAACAAGTAAACAAATTAACAAAATAGTTTAAATAGTGATGTATACCCTGATAAAAATGAAACAAGATTATGTAAGGGAGATGGGGTGGGAAAATGTTAAACAGTAAAATTAGGGATTGGGAACAGAGAAAATGACCTCTCACCTGAGAACTGAATAGGGAGCAGAAATCTGACACTGACCTCAAGGCAAAAAACAACTTCATTTTTCTTAGAAACATGAAAAAAAGGGAAAAAATCCTATTTGAAAAATTTAGTAAAGTAAATTTATCAGGACATTTAAAAAATTCAATTCAATTCATGCAAAGATGCTTCAACGTTAGCAAATCTATCAAGGTAATTCAATAAATTAAATGAGGAAAAGCAAGTGATTATACAAGGGAAGCCAAAAATACTTGATAAAATTCATTCATAGGGGGAGAAAACGATCTCTTAGAAACTAGAAATAGAAGGGAATTTCCTTAACCTACTATAGGCTGTCTATAACAAATATCTTTAGTAACTATCACCTGTAGTGCGCATTGCATGTCAAAAGCCTTATGTCCAATTTTTATTACAACAGCATTATCAGGTCTCAAACCATTATTCAACATTTTCTGGCCCTCTTAACAAAATAAGGCAAAACAAAATGAAGTATAATTATGGAAAATGAAAAGAGAAAATTGGCAGAGCAGATGATATGATTGACTATCTTGAAAATCTAACACAATCAACTTACATTTTATTACAACTTAACTTTTCAAAGAGCCTGAGTTTACAATCAACATATTAAAAAGCAGTAACTTTCTCATCTACCAGCAATAATCATTATAAAAATGTCTAAACATACGTGTGTTATATATGTATAGTTGACTATGTTATCTGTATTTATGCTGACATATATTTAACTATAATGTTTTCCTCTGGGAAGTGGACTGATCAAGATTTATAGGCTACATGGCAGAAAATTACCTTATGTTTCAACTATTACATAAATATCCTATAACTTTATTACATTGTCTAGGCAAAACAATGAGAAAAATGGATCTTATCTATTTTAAGAGAATCTCTAGAAATTAAAGATGAAGATACTGTGTCTAATGAATAAAATGAGTTTAGAAGGCTAAAATTCATCAACATTTTAATCACTTGCTGATCAAATATTTTGGACAAAAACGTATAAGGGGTACAAAGCAAAAAAGAAAAGCTGATTACTTTATTCCTGTAAAAGCTATAGATTTGGCAATAATCATTCACAATCTGTTTCCTTATAATATTTGTATACATAACCTAATGCTTAGATTGAACACAAGCTTTTATGGTCACAAAGGTGTGCAGAGTGGTTATATAAGTACTTTGGTTCTTAGAAGTGTCGACTAATGCTTTACCCAATGCATATGGTCAGGATCTATCTGTTGATTGATTGGAATAATGCCTTTTGGTTCATTTACAGAGTGAGGACTCAAGAATTATTTCTATAGCTGTATGATTATAAAAATGAGGAGCTTGACCCCACCCTACTCATCTATGTGATGCATCAAAGTGATTCTGCATCCTGTCCAGCTCCTTTTGTTGTTAAATATTGCTTGCTTCACAGGGTGATAAACATGGCAAAATAAAAAAAACTTCTGATGTCCTATGCATATATAATCTCATTCATTCTACTAGAGGAATTTGTCAGATATTCTGAAATATAGCTATTTTGAAGACTTCTAAACTGAGAAATGAACAAATACTGAAATATACTCATTTCTTCTTAAAAGACACTCCGTTTTAACATTTGTCTTAGGATCTTGTAACACGATGGCTTTAAAAATTTCAAGTGTGCTTCTCAGTTAAATGGAAAATAATCCTATATAGTAACATACATACTGTGAATCTTCTAGCTTGTTTTTGGCAATAATACAGACAGGAAGTATTTATTTTCAGATTCTTCTCCATTCTTATATTCAAGCTATCTAGTGCCTCAGTTTATTTCCTCAGCAATTATTTAGGTCATCAGAACTCTAACACAACCTTCCTCAATTCTATACTAGTTACACAAAGCTAATTTTTACCACATGTATTTTCTATCTCACACACTGGCTGGCTTGTTTTTCAGCAAAGAGGCTTGAGGTTTTGCAGCTTTCTTCTTATATAGAATCCTCTGCAACACATTTATGGTGCAGCTCATAGCTCTGCTAATCTCAGCTTCTAGGAACTTTTATTGCTCTCTTTTAAATCCTTTACTACAAAGTATTTTCCAATAGTACATATAAGGGACCACTCTTGTAATTCCCACTTGAACTTGTAATACACATCTGAAATAAAAAGCTCAAAAATAGAACTCTTGACTTACTTCCTCCCAACCCCACAAGCCTGCTACTCCAGCATTTTAGCAAATGGCCCTGCCAGTCAAGGGTTATTCAGGCCATTATCCTAGAAGTCCTCATTGATCCCTCTCTTTTTCTCCCCACTCTTTTCTATTGGTTGTACAAATTAATGGGTTTCATTTTGGCAGATTCATACATGCATATAACACACTTTGATAATTTCTACCGCCCCACATTCCTCCCTCCATTACCCCTTGCCTCGCCGTCTTTCCTAGTTTCACACCAGGGGAGGGGTTCCATGCATGTGACCTTTTCTTCCTTTTAATCCCATCTCTAGTGATTGAGAAATCTTTTCATGATCTAGCCTGTTCTTCCCAACTCCACTGCTAGTCTAAGTCTCTGCTGTCATCAGACTGCTCCTACTGGTCTCAGGTTCTTACTCTTTACCTCTTGGACTCTGTTTTCCAAATGATCACTTGTGAGTTTCTTTTAAAATGTAAACCAGATTGCTTCATTGCCCTACTCAAGTCCGTCCAGTGGCTTTTCATCACACACAGAACAAAATTCATGAGCTTCATTTCCGAAGCCTAGACTTTGCTTTGTCTCCTTTCTAATTTTATTCCTTCTTCCCCAGTTTCTCCTGATTGACTTTCCTTCTCTTCCTGTCCAGGTTTTCCTCAAACAGAAGAACTCCAACAGGAGAGCTACTGCCCCAGGGTCCTTGTACTGGCTATGCCCTGCCTGGAATTCTTCCTCTAGATACTCACGTGGCTCATTTCTTCACATCATTTAAATAGGACCTGTTTCCAGAGAATGGACACCCTACTTAAGATGAAATAGCCTGTCACTATTGTCTTACTCTCCTTTAATAATGTTTTCTAGACCTTAAGTTGTATGCTTTGTCTATTGTATCTCTTATTCATTCACTAGAAACTCTGAAACTATAGATCTCACCTACCTTATTCACCAAATATTCCCAATACCTAGGACAGGTCTTGACACTTGGCAACACAAGTAATATTAGTTAAAATAAAATACATTCTACATTTAAAATGAGTAACTTGGTGGCATATAAAATATACTTTAATAAAGCTTTACAAAATAACTCAGACTCTTCATTTTAAAAATTGAGGGAAAATGCATTAATTTACTGAACGAATGAATAAAAGTAATACTTAAATTTACTATACTCCCAAAAATAAAATTAAAAACTATTAACCTATAGAAAGTACTGTTTCTAGTTGCAATATCTAATGGCTGTCCATTGAATTTCAATTGTTTTTTGGCAAGTTTGAGACATTATATTTAATAAAAATTGTTGCTTACATTTTTAGTGCTTTCTCTGGATTAGAAATCATGCTAATTTATACATAAATAGTTTTACTCATTCCTCTGAGGAACATACTATTATCATCTCATAATGAAATTTAGGGTGTTTCTAACCCAAAGTCATAGCTATGAGCTAGTAGTGCTTTAACTTGAACTCAGCAGACTCCAGCACTAATCCCTATTAATCCTTAGGAAAACAGAAAAAAAGACAAGGAGGATGATGACAAACTGCTATTTTTCATAAGTGCTAGAAGATCTTGGGATGTTCTCTAACTCACTTTGTCTTCCTCTTGCATTCTTATCCTCTAAAGGTATGGGACACTATGCCAAGACAGGCCAAAATCATCCTTTCCCAGCTAAACTATCTTCACAATGATGTGTTATTTTCACTTACTCTGATAAAATCCAAACATCTCTTTATCAATTCAGCTTCCATTTACACTAAAGTATATATTTTAATTCCAGAGTCTTTAAATATATGATCTGAAATAGTCTAGTATTTTCACATCATTTCTAAACCGAATGATCCACATTGCTATAACTAGCATCAATTCTTTTGAGCTATCTGGCTCATGCCTCAATTCCTCCAGATATCTTTCTAGAAGGCAGTCAGATAAGTCAAAGTGCTTGAATACAATTGCTACGGTTTGGTGAGTGTACTCCAATAGTTACATGTAAAGGCTTGGCCCCCAGGTGGTGATATTGGGAAGCACTGTGGACCTTTAAGAGGAGGAGCCTAGTGGAAGATCTTTAGGTCATTGGTGGTGTGCAGTCAAGAGAATTGTGAGACCTTGGTCTCTTAGTCTTTCTCTGCTTTCAGGCATGGAGTACTTACTCTTATATGTGATGAGCTACCATCACCAGAGGTCAAACTAATGCCCATACCAATCAGTCTTGCAGTTAAAAGTCCAGATCTACGAAGGAAAATAAACCTCTCTTTGCTTCACAAGAAGTCTGTTTCAGGTACTTTATTATAGTGATGTGAAGCTCACTAATATGGCAACACCATGATTTTCTTATTTACTTCCACTCAGAATTGACATCTATCCATATTTCTTTCATCATGAGTAATTCTTAACCCTAAAATCACATCCCAAAAGCTTTGAGCACCACTCCCTCTTTGACACTAGAGTTTCCAACAATCCCTTCTCATCTATTTTGTCTTCTTTGGCATTACTTTTTAGTTTCTCCTCTTTATCTTCAATCTCTCATTATCAATTTCCTTTCTTATTTAGCTGTGTATTTTCATTCATCAGTATACTTTGTACTCAATCAGAATCATCTTTGAACACTGAAGTACCCTTTATAATACCTTGCCATCACTTAGCATTTCATAGTTCTCAAAGGTTTCTCAGATATTTATTCTAACAAAATCTGAGCAATACTCTGAAGTAGCTATTGCTATCTTGACTTGAGAGGACAGGAAACTGAGTCATATTGCTGTTTTACCCCTAACTGCCCAGAAGTGTAGAAATAAGTGTAAGAAAAGATCTGTTTTCATTTCACCATGGAGCACTACTACTTACCTTGCTGCTCTAGAGTACAGCAAAATTTGTACTGTCCAAAACAGGAGGACCTGTTTTTACTTAAGTTAAAATGAATTAAAATTAAACAGAATTAAAAATTAAAGCCTTCATATTAGCCACAATTTAAGTGATCAGCAAATGGCAATAGTATTGGACACTGCAGATATTAGGTACTTCCATCACCACAAAAAGTTCTGTTGGACATTTCTAGCAAGACACCTGTCATGCCATTGATGCTGAGAGATAAGAATTTCTACAGTGTTGTTTTTCTACTGCAGTTGCTTTGGGAAGTATGTACACTATATTTCCAGGAGACATGGTACCATTTCATTTCAGTGGACATCTAGTTCAGTACTTTCCAGTGTGGGAAGAGTGACAGAATTAGATTCCTAACTCATTAATTCTAAAATGAATTGATAGTGCTTGGAGAGGTTATTGACTCCTGATTTGCCAATTGGGGTTCCTATTATTGACAAATCAAAGAACCAGGAAATATTTGTTTCCCCTTTGGCTTAGTAGACATTCTGTATTATAATTCTTTATGTTTGCAGATGAAGAATAAAGAGATAACAATAACTCTTCTAATATCATCTGGTTAATAGCAGATTCAAGACTAAAGTATGAATTTCTAGACTCCTTGTCCAGTGCTCCTCTCTGTAAATATGCTATTTTATTGACCATATGTAAATACCAAAGCCTGTGCTAGTTAGTAGGAAAAGAAGCTTAAGAGAAATTTCTTCCTTCCACTCTTCACACCATTCCTTCTGCAACCTTGAAAAATAGAAGAGTTATTTTTCTAGGCAATGCCAAAAAGGAGCAGCAATAGCAGGCCACCAAGACAGCTGGCTAACAGGATTATATAGCCTCGCCTTGGATTATGAGGCTATGTCTCACACTGTACCTCACCCCTTAACTTGTTCCAGAATGTGTGTTTGCTGAGAACACCTGCTAGCTCACCCTTCCTCCATCAGCTACCACAGGCAGAAATTCTAAATAAGTCTAGAGAAGCCTCCACAACTTATTGACTATTAAGTCATAAAGCAACAGCTGGGTGTGAAAATATAACCCCTGTCACTTTTCCAAACAGCATGAGAACTTTTCTGAGGGGTCCTGAGTAAGTTCTGGGGTATGCTGTAATTCACAGCTGCTGCCTGCAGTGACATTTTTCCTCCCTGAGGTTTTGGGTGGCAGAAGGTTGTGATTATTTCCCAGTGTTGTTTTTCTTCCTTGCGACATTTTTGTTCATACACTATTGAGCATTTGCTTCCTCTAGTTTTAAATGTTTACCTATGGCTAGGGGGACGTTCACTGACTTTGAGGACATATCTTCAAGCCACTTTTTCTGTATTCCTAGAGAGAAAGCTAAGATTTCTCTAGCAGAAAGCAAAATCAAGAACTCATCTTCTGGGTTGACATTCTTTTTTGCTGGAAAACACCAGCTTGCTAAATTTTGGTTGCTGTTTCTTTTTTTAGTGAAATAATACAAAAGTCTGAATTTCTCATGCAGAGAAATAGCACTAACTGAAGGTGATGCCTATTTGAATTTCTTTCCTAGTGTCCACTCTCTGTTGCCACTTCTGTTTGATTTATTGCTTGTAAAGAGTAATTATAATATAAAATAAATTATGAATTTCCTTAACAGGAAGTAGCATTGAATAGTTAGTAGCAAAAAAAAAATACCCAAAATACACAACAGCTGCCATGTTCATTTTTATCCTAAGAATCTGATGAACAATAACAGGAATGAATATGTTTTAAGTAAACAGCCCATGTTCAGAAGAGACCTCTGTACAGGGAATGAAATAGAACCTTGGTCCAACTGAGCTCTATAATCAGTAAAGCCACCACCATCTGTCAGGCTTGGTCTCCTCTCCCTAGGGCTCTGGCTCCAGGGGTTCAGCTGACAGACGGGCATCATTAGCTAGTGTGTGCATTAGGTCACCCTACTGAGACAGGTCACCTTGTGTCTTTGGGGTGTTTTATTCCCTGTGCTCTCAATTCTGATCCTGACAAAGGAAAATTGAATTTTAGTCTTAAGATTAAATGATGACAGTATGCAATCTGTCAACTCCTTGCTGGTAGCCAAGTAGGCTTGATAAATTACAAAAGAAGAAATATGATCCAGCCTCCTCTTCCTTCGGTACTCCAGGATCAGAAGCCAGGGAACCCTGCCTTGTACAGCCCATTTAAATGCAAATGCCTCAAAGATGCTGCCTTTTCAGTGCCCTATGCATTAATGAGTAGCCATAGAGATGTCCAGCATTCTGCCTATGTGCAGTGGAAATGAGAAAAACTAGTAATAACAGAGAATCAAAGGTAATGGAGAATCAAAGAAAGAGACTGGGTCCTAGTGAGCAGTGGTAGGGTACATGCAGGGAAGCACTTTAAAGTATAGAGAGGAAATGGAAGCTACAAGCACATACTCTGACCAACCCCCTAGTCCCATAGTTTTAAAAATCAGTCATTTGCTTAGCACCTTCATTAGTTGCACAGATTTCCTTTCATAACGCTTTCACAGATCTCGTAACCCTGTCCAATGTGCACAATATTGTGAGGCCTACACACTTTCCATTTTCTCTAGAGGCAGCTGTCAATCCTAATATCTTCCACTGAAGGATGGCCCTGATCCTGGCTTGTTGACTTGTGTGGGAGACTCTCCTTCTTTTTACCCTAGTTTCTGAGGTCTTGGGTGACAGTGACCCATTCCAGACCTCACTTTAGATAAATTCTGGTGATTTAAATCTCAATGTAATCAATATTCTCTTCTGAGATAATTCAGTTCTCTTAATAATGGAATAAGAATTTTAAACAGGAATCAAATTACAAATTCACCTGCATTTTAACTTGGAAGAAGATGGATGATGGTTATGGCCCAAAGATAGAAGGGACAGTTTTGAAAGCACCATTGCTGTCGATTAAGTTTTGACTTTTCCCAAAAGGGCAATGGGAAATATATTAAAGGTTTGATTGCCAGCCTGTGGCTATATTGGAAAATGGTAGAAGCATAAGGAGGTGGACTGCTGTGGAAGAAGAAGAAGAAGAAGAAGAAGAAGTTAAGTAAATGAAGCATGCCCTTGAAGGGGATAGGGATATTGGGATCCTATCGTCTTCCTGTCTCTCTCTTTGCTTCTTGGCTATATGAGGTAAGCATACGTTCTCCACCAAGTGCTTCCACCATGATATATTATGCTGCCACAGGCTCAAAGCAACAGGGCCAAGTAACCATGGATTTAAACCCGTGAAACTGTGAGCCCAAATAAGCCTTTCCTCCATTAAAGTTTATTAACACAGATATTTTGTCATAGCAGTGGAAAGCTGACTAACACCAACATTTAGCCCGAGTAAAGTGAGTACTAGCTTTTCTATGTTAGGTTTCATGGTAAATATAGAAATCTATTCTCTTTCACAGTCAAATTCCTCACCATGAATAGTTAATGTGTTTTGTAACACTGGCGGAATCTCCATATCACAAGTGTCCCTTTGTTCTCTGGTGTTCAGAAGGTTGTTGAGTTTGCTGGATTCTTTTGATTTGCCGATGAAAGAGTTTTTGAAGTCATGTGTAATGTGAAGTGTGAAGGGACAGAAGTAATACATGTTGAATAATTTGACAATTATCCTAGATACAACTGAAATCACACTAATTCTTTCCCCTGAATTTGACTTTCTATTCCTCTCATAGAGCCCTTTTTGGTTTCAATGGAAATTTCATTTTGGGAGATTTCAGTCTTCAGAATTTTTACATTCATGATTTTCATCTTTTGGGACTGTGATCTCAAGGATTTTGATCTTTAGGGATTTTAGAAACTTCAAAATTTTGATTTTTCTGGAATTTCAAAATTCAGGTTATGGTGTTCGGGTTGTCTTTCAGGATTATGATTGTCACCAGCAATGCAGAAAGAGGTACCTAAAAGCTCAGTCTCTGAGCCTGACGTGACAGCACACACCTATAATCCCAGCGTTCTTGGAGCCTCAGGAAGGAGGAGAGTAAGTTTCAGCCCAGCCTGGGCAACTTAGTGACTTAGAGACACTCTGACTCAAAGTGAAAAATAAAGAAGGGTTGGGATGTAGCTCAGTGAAAAAGCATACTTTTCACCTATGGATGTATGCACACATGAAAAGAGAAGAAGGAAGGAAGGAAGAAAAGAAAGGAAAGAAAGGGAAAGAGGAAAAAAGGAAAGCCCAGTCTTTCCCTCTTATCTTTTATACTTTTCTAAATATTTTTTTAAATTTTATTTTATTGGAGCATTTTAGGTTTACAATATAGTGTCATTCATCATTGGGAATTTGCACCTTTACATAATCTCTCTTGGTTCTTATTTTTCCCCCTTTCCCCCACCCTCCCTTCAATATATCTTTCTAAATATTTTAGTCCAACATCCTCTCCTTTACCACCAATAATTGTCTCAGTGTCTCGGTGAGGCAATGCACTCACATTTTCTATATGTTCCCTACTCCTCTCTATTTTAGCAAATAGTCTCACCTCCAGCTTGGCTGAGAAATTAAGGGTTGTTAGACATTTATTTCCTTCAAAGCCCTGCTTAGACATACAAATGCCTAAGCAGTCGTTCCTCCCTTCTGCCCTGCCCTCAGTGGAAGAGTTGACATTTTTCTCCTCTTCTTTCTCTACTCTGTCCCATCCCCACACTCCCTGCTTCAGGACTGGGTCTTCATTTATTTTGTCTCTCAGCTAATAATACTTTCTGTTAGGTCCCTCCTCTTGGTTCTACCTTTGCTCATCTTAAATTCCCACCACCCACCTGTGTCTACTTCTTTCTTTTACTCATTGAAAGAAAAGAAAAGAAAGCTCCCATTTGCTGTTATGCCTCTTCAGCATCCACTCACCTTTCACACTGTGGATGCTGCTTTCCTGAGACCTCCTGGAAAATGCCATCATTGACCTGGGAGTATCTAGATGGAAAGGGTTTGAGGAGTGGAGGCCATGGTTTTCTTTATCTTGAAAAGATTTGGAAACTTCAGCCCATTCAGGTCACTGTGGTATAGTTCATTCTCCAAGTCTATGTGTCAAAGCAGAGGCAGCACTGAAGCCAAATACTAGCCCAAGCTTCTTTAGCTCTATGTCTTTGGACATGCTATTTATTATTTTAGCTACAAATTACTAGAACTATGTGTTATTTTTCAGATCATTTTCCTTATTTGTACATGTGTATAATACATATTTACAGGAGTTGCATGGAACATGCCGAATCAGCCCACTGCAGACAGGCAGGTCTATACACGCCCTACTGAGGTCCCGAGTCATGCGGAAGATGTCAAATCACCCTACTGCAGACAAGCAGCCACCTGGTTCCACACTACAAAGATGCAGAGGACACCAGACCACCAGACCATGGTACTGAGTCCTGCTGCTCCCTGCCCAGAGGTAGGGGCTTCTAAGCCTCCGTCCCACTGCTCCTGGTCCAGAAGAAGGGGCTTCCTGGTCACCATCCCTCCCATTGCTCCCAGCTCAGAGGAAAAGGCTTTTGGGCCACCTTCTGTCCTGCCACTCCTGGCCCAGAGGAAGGGGCATCAGGGCCAACATCCCTCCCACCACTCCCGGCCCAGAGGTAGGGGCTTCTGAGATGCCATCCCACTGCTCCTGGTCCAGAGGAAGGGGCTTCCCGGCCACCATCCCTCCCGTTGCTCCCAGCCCACAGGAAAGGGTTTTTGGGCCACCATCCCTACCACTGCTCCCAGCCCCTGGCCCACCTCCCCCAGCTCACAGGAGGTAATCCATGCAGGCGCTAACACGCCCCTGCCCCAGTCAAAATGAGAAAAGATGTAAATAAGTCTCAAAACCAGACTTCCACATCACCTACAGCAACCCCAAAGGGAAATGAGATGGAACACTCTGATACTCAAACACCTGGAGCCACTGAACTGGAAACAAGAGGGGATCTGGAAAAAATGAAATCAGAAATAATTTCTCAGATTACAGGAGAAATTGTGCCCCTAGTGCAAGATCTGAATAATAAATCTAGAGAGGAGCTCAGGAACATGAAGGAATCCCAACATAGGAAACAAATGGAATCCATAAAACAGATGTAAATAGACTTCCAGGACATGAAAAACTCCATTGAAAGTGTACACAGCAGAATGAGCCAGTGAGAGGACAGAATTTCAGATATAGAAGATAAGATTGCAATTAGTGACCAGGAAAAGAAAAATTGCTTCAAAATTATAAGGGAACATGAGAAATCAATCCAGCAGCTGCTAGATGATCCAAAAAAGAATAACATAAGACTGATTGGGCTCAATGAAGAAACAGCAGAGAGTGCAGATGACATAAAAAAATCTCTTCACAGAAATAATGGCAGAAAACTTCCCAAGCAGGGAAAAAGAGCTTGACATACAGATAAATGAGGCATATAGGACTCCAAATAGCCTTGATCAAAAAAAATCTACACATAGACATATAACTGTTAAGATTCCAGAAACTCAACAGAAGAACATAGTTCTACAAGCAGTTCGAGAAAAGAAACAAATCACATACAAAGGAAAGCCCATCAGAATCACAGCAGACTTCTCAACACAAACCATCAAGGCAAGAAGAGCTTGGAGTGACATATTCCAAGCCCTAAAAGAAAACAGCTTCCAACCCAGACTGATGTAGCCTGCAAAACTATCTTTCAAAATGGATGGAGAAATAAGATACTTTCATGACAAAGAGCACCTTAGGAACTTTGTGAATACCAAACCAGCACTCCAAAGAATTTTACACAATAGCCTAGGAACAGACATTGAGGATCACAACCCCAGGAAGCAAAGCAGAATGAACCCATCTGGCATGACAAGAAATTAAATGGAAAGGGGGAGAACCCAACAAAAAGAAAAAGTCATGGCAATGACAAGTTAATATGTTTCAGTTAAAACCATCAACGTTAATGGTCTCAATTCACCAATCAAAAGAAATAGACTGGCAGAATGGGTCAAGAAGCAAAATCCAACAATATGCTGCATACAAGAAACACACTTAATTCAAAAGGAAACTCATAGACTGAAAGTTAAAGGGTGGAAAACAATATTCCATGTGACAGGAACCTGAAAAAAATCAGGAGTAGCTATCCTCTTGGCAGATCAAGAAGATTTCAAACCAACACTGATTAAGAGAGATGAAGAAGGACACTACATTCTTGTAAAGGGAAGAATCCAAGAGGAAGAGATGACAATCATAAATATCTATGCACCAAACACTAGTGCACCCAACTATATAAAACAAACACTAATGGACATGAAAAGTCATATATGCACTAATACAATTGTAGTGGGGGACCTCAACACCCCACTGTCACAAATAGATAGATCAACTAGACTAAAAATAAGTAATGAAATACTAGAACTCAATCGAACTCTTGGACAAATGAATTTAACAGATGTTTACAGAGTCTTCCACCCCACAAAATCAGCATACACATTCTTCTCAGCTGCACATGGGTCATTCTCCAAAATAGACCACATACTCACACATAGAACATGTTTAAGTAAGTGCAAAGGAATTGAAGTTATCCCCTGTACATTATCAGACCATAGTGCGATGAAATTGGAGATCCATAGCAAAAGAAACTGAAAAAATTTCATAAACACGTGGAAATTGAACAACACACTTCTGAATAACCAATGGGTCACAGAGGAAATTAAAGAAGAAATCAGAGGTTATCTTCAATTAAATGACAATGACAATACAACATATTGGAATCTATGGGACACAAGGAAAGCAGTCTTATGAGGGAAATTCATAGCAGTGAATATGCATATTAGGAAAACAGAAGGAGCCCAATTAAATAACCTGATGCTGAACCTCAAGCTTTTAAAAAAGAAGAGCAGGACAACCCCAAAGCTCATACAAGAGAGGAAATTATAAAGATGAGAGGAGAAATCAATGCAATGGAGACTAAGAGAACAATACAAAAAATCAATGAAGCCAAGAGTTGGTTCTTTGAAAGAATAAACAAAATTGACAAACCTTTAGCTAACCTTGTCAGAAAAAGGAAAGAAAAGGCCCAAATCCATGCAATTAGGAATGAAAAGGGTAAAATTACAACACACCCAGGAGAAATCCAGAGGATCATCAAGACCTACTTCCAGAACCTAAACACCAATAAGATGGACAACACAGAAGAAATGGACAGATTCCTAGATACATAGGAATTACCAAAGTTGAACGAAGAAGACCTAAAAATTCTGAGCAACCCAATATCAACCAAAGAAATTGAAAATGTAATTAAAAACTTATCAACTAAGAAAATCCCAGGCCCTGATGGCTTCACTGCTGAATTCTACAAGACATTTAGAGAGGAACTGCTGCCACTACCGTTTAAACTCTTCAATGAAATTGAAAGGGAAGCAATACTCCCAAATTCATTCCTGGAAGCAAGCATCACCTTGATCCCCAAAGCAGAGAAAGACCCAACTGAAAAAGAGAACTGCAGGCCAATCTCACTAATGAACACTGATGCAAAAATCCTTAATAAGATACTTGCACACAGAATGCAGAAGATCATCAAGAAGATCATACACCCTGATCAAGTGGGATTCATCCCAGGGATGCAAAGATGGTTCAATATATGAAAGTCAATCTATATAATACACTATATCAATAGAGCCAAGGACAAAAACCATGTGATGATCTCCATAGATGCAGAAAAAGCATTTGACAAAATCCAACATGCATTTATGATAAAAACCCCACAAAAAATTGGAATAGATGGTCTCTACCTCAAACTGATAGAAGCCATCCATGAAAAACCAATAACCAATATCATACTAAATGGTCAAAAACTGAAATCCTTCACACTCAAATCAGGAACAAGACAAGGATGTCCACTATCACCACTCTTGTTCAATATAGTTCTGGAAACATTAGCCATGGCAATTAGACAACAGAAAGCAATAAAAGGAATAAAGATAGGTAATGAAGAAGTCAAATTGTCATTATTTGCAGATGGCATGATACTCTATATAGAAGACCCCAAGAACTCCACCAAAAGTCTTCTAGACTTAATAACTAAATTCAGTCAAGTAGCTGGTTACAAGGTCAACACACAAAATTCAATAGTTTTCCTCTACATGAATGACAGACTCACTGAGAGAGAAATAGGGCAAATAATTCCTTTCACAATAGCATCCAAAAAACTGAAATACCTAGGAATCAACCTAACAAAAGAAATCAAAGACTGCTTCTCTGAAACCTATGGCATTCTGAAAAGAGAGATTGAAGATGATATCAGAAAATGGACAGACATCCCCTGCTCCTGGGTAGGAAGGATTAATATAGTGAAAATGGCCATACTTCCAAAACTGCTCTATAGATTTAATGCAATTCCAATTGAGATCCCAGCAGCATACTTCATGGACCTTGAGAAAACAATCCAAAAATTCATTTGGAACAAGAAGAGACCCAGAATAGCAAAAGCAATTCTAGGTAACAGAGACATGGCAGGGGGTATCACAATCCCCAACCTGAAACTCTACTGCAAAGCTACTGTGATCAAAACAGCACGGTACTGGCAAAGAAACAGACTTGAGGACCAGTGGAACAGATTAGAAGATGCAGAAACAACACCAGACACATTCAGCCATCTCATCTTTGATAAAGGAGCCAAACACCCTCACTGGAGGAAAGATAGCCTCTTTAATAAATAGTGCTGGAAAAATTGGGCTTCAACTTGCCAAAGATTAAAACTAGACCTATATCTCTCACCATGCACTAAACTAAAATCAAAATGGATTAAAGATCTAAATATTAAAATAGAAACTCTGAACCAGTTGGAACAGAGGTTAGGTAGAACCCTTGAAGACATCGGTGTAGGAAAAGATTTTATGAACAAAACCTCAGTTGCCCATGAACTAGCACAAACAATCAACAAGTGGGATCTCTTCTTATTAAAAGGCTTCTGCACAGCAAGAGAAACCACCAGCAGTGTGAAGAGACAACCCACAATGTGGGAAAAAGTCTTCACCTGCTCCTCCTCAGACAAAGGTCTACTATCTCAAATCTATAAAGAACTTAAAAAGATCAGACCTCCCAAATTTAAAGACCCAATCCAAAAATGGGCATCTGAAATGAACAGACATTTCTCAGACTAAGAAGTAGAAACAGCAAATAAATACATGAAAAAATGTTCAACATCACTGGTCATTTGAGAGATGCAAATGAAAACAACACTGAGATTCCACTTCACTCCAGAAAGAATGACTGCTATCATGAAATCAACCAATAACAAATGCTGGCGGGGCGGTGGGGAAAGAGGAACCCTGCTCCACTGCTGGTGGGAGTGTAGACTGGTGCAAGCACTGTGGAAATCAGTATGGAGATACCTCAAAGCACTAGGACTGGAAGTCCCATTTGACCCCGCTATTCCACTGCTGGGGATCTTCCCCAAAGAATTAAAAGAATCATTCCACAGTCATATATGTGCACCCATGTTCATAGCAGCACAGTTTGTAATAGCTAAAACTTGGAAACAGCCCAAATGCCCATCAACTGGAGACTGGATAAAGAAAATGTGGTTTTTTTATAAAATGGAGTACTACTCAGCCATAAAAAATGAGAAATTAGAGACATTTATAGCTAAGTGGATGCACATTGAGGCAATACTCTTAAGTGAAATAAATAGGACACACATGAATAAATACTGAATAGTTTCTCTGGTGTGAGAAACTGAAAGTGTAAATAAGGACTAAATGTATAATAGGCAATGTGAAATAGGAAGAAAAGGGGCAAAGGAGAAGGAAGTGGGAGGGCTAGTGGAAGGGATAGAGGGGAATGGGATTAATATGAGAAAATGGAAAAATAGGAACAAAATCTTTGTAAATGGGGAGGAATGGAGGGGTTGAATGGAGGGCTGAGCAAGGGTGAAAAATAAGAACCAAGAGAGACTATGTAAAGGTGCAGATTTCCAATGATGAATGTCATTATATTGTATACCTAAAATGTACCAGTGATTAGAATGAATAATCGATAATGTAAAATAGGAAGAAAAGGTCTAAAGGGGTAGGGGTAGTGGGAGGGGCAGGGGAAAAGAAAGAAGGGAAGGGAAAAATGCTGAGAAATGGAAAAAATGGAAATAAAGTCTTTGTAAATAGGGAAGGGTGGAGGGGGTGAAGGGAGGGCTAGGAATGGGGAAAAAATAAGGAACAAGATGCATTATGTATAGGTACAATTCCTAATGAGAAATGTAATTGTGTTGTATACATACAATGTATCAATAAAAGAATTTAATATAAAAATACATTTACATTCTTTGTGGGGAGTTGAGACATGTACACAATACATCTTAATTCATTTTCCGTCCCTTTTCTCTTCCTTCCCTCCCTACTCCATCCATTTCATGATCCCTTTCTTTTTTTGGTGCATATTTGCTGTACATAATGTTTACATTCCTTGAACTCTATGTTATTAAAGCTGTATAGCTGATATGGATTTAGGATTTGTCATGGGGTGGATACGACCTAATTTTTTGTGTGTGCATGATTTTATCCTTTAATTCCTAGTATTGCAACTCCTTCAATTCTTTGTTTGCATTATTATGCCCTTTCATTCTTAGAAATATGACTAGTGTTATTATTCCCATGTTACAAATGAAGAAATGAAAGGGGAAAGAGGTTGAGCAAAGGTTTCCTCTGCCAAGAAGTAAATAATAAAAATAATATTCCTGATCACTGTCTTGTATTTAATTATCTTTGACATGAAAATTTACTCAGAGTTGTATATGGTATAAAATCCAAGCTTCTGTATGTGACAGACATTTCCTGATGAATGTCCGCAAATACAAACATGTGTAGTTGGCTCTCTGCATCTGCAGGTTCTTTATCTGCACATTCCACTGACTTAAAAATATTTGGGGCAAAATTGTGGCTGTACTAAACATGGACTGACTTTTTTTCTTGACTCTATTCCTTAAGTAACACAGTAGGGGTATGTATATAGCATTTGCATTTTATTAGGTATTGTAAGTAATCTAGAGATGACTTAAGGTATATTGGGGAATCTCCACAGATGATGGGAAAATATTACATTATTTTATATAAAGGACTAACTCATTTTTGGATTTTGGAATCTGTGAGGGCAGAGGTTAAGGTATGCTAGCAGTGGTTCTGGCACAAACCTATCCTAGATACCAAGTGTCTAGGTTACTTTTTCTCATTGCTAAACAAAAATACCAAACATCCAGAATTAAAGGGGGAAAGATTTATTTTGGCTCACAGTTTGTAAAGGTTTCAGTGCATAGTCTGTGGGCTGCAGGGCAAGGTGGCATGGCAGAGGGGCCTGGAAGAGGAGAAATGGTCCATGGCGAAGCGTGGCAGGCAGAAGGCACCAAAACAACAAAGTACCAAGGGATGACAGCAGCCCTCTTTCTGTCCCTTATATTCCATCCAGGCTACCTGCCCTTGGGGTGGGTAGCACTCACACCTAGAGTGGGGTACCCTTAATCCCAGTATCATACACCCTAGATTCAGCCACTTCTAAAAAACCCTACCTATGACTACATGAGGCTCTAGGGGACATCTAGATACAAGCCATAATACCAAGGTATGACTGTAGTATGTCCCAAACTGTAATCATTACTTTTCCTACTCATGTATAATTGCCTATCTTGGTAATAATGATCTAAATCCTTTTCTCTAGACACCCAAGAGTCCATTTCCTCTCCCCCATCCTCTTGCTATCCACTTTCCTTATCTCCCTCCTGCACATTCTCAGTCAGACTCTTGCTTCACATTCTCTTACTATGACATTGGCTCCCCACCTGTTGCTCTTATTTTGCTCTATTTACCCTCCACTCTGCTTCCAGGGGAGTGTTCTAAAATACAAATAGGATCATATCCTTATTATCCAGACAAGACACAGAGAGGTGAAGGCACTTGGCCCAGCTCTAAAAAGTCAGAGTTTGACCTTACATCTGCAGGGTATGGATCGAAAGCCTGTGCTCTGATCACTTTGTTAGCCATGCTGCCCAGAGATAGAAGGATAATTCCCCCCAGCTCCCTGTCTGCCTCCTCTTTCCACCGCCTTCCTCGGAGCTTCCACAGCAGTGCTCTACCTCTAATCGATTTGGGCTTCCACTGAGAATCAGACAAGCAAAAAATAACCTATCAAATCCACCCAGTTTTACTGAGCTCTTTCTTGTCCAAGTTTCCATAAACACCTTGGAATCAGTGTAGCATATTTTCAAACAACAGTAGTTGGTCAAATCCATGAGATACACAGTTATTTTTAAAGGAAAAGGAAAGAAAAATGTTGAGAATATAAACTCTCTAATGAGATCAGTAATTAACTCTTAATTTTTCTGTCTTGTAGACATCATACATTATGTATTCACCCTTTTAAAAAAATAAACAAAAATGCATATGCCAATCTCACTTTGAGGAACTGAGGAGCAGAGAGGTTAAGCGAGTTGTCCAGGGCCGTATGGACATTAAGTATACAGTTGCAATTTGAAACCAGGAGGTCTAGTATTTGTATCTACTTCTGTAACCATGATATGTCATTGCTTTTTTGTTGTTTATGCAGAGAAATCTGAGAATTTAGCATGGTAAATATTTTCAAGATGACTGAATTTAAAATAATTTAACCTTTTGTGTTGGAACAATTTCTAAAACATATTACTTGTCTTTGTATGACAGCCTCATATTTCCTGATATCAGAGGGTTGTGTGAACACTAAATCTTATGCTTTGCTTGACTATTTTTTATTTTACCCTACACAGAGCAACTCTGCACTGATAACATGTGGATGAGTTATTTCTCTCCTGCCATTTTGATTTATCCATTTCTTTTATCTTTGGTTCCCTGTCACTTCTTGCTGCTTTCATTTGCCTGACTTGGACCACATCCTTCTTTTTGCTTTGCAAGTAACTATTTCCAGCATACTATTACAGTTGGATGTTAAGTAAAAGAAATAGGTACTGAAGGATACTCTAAGACCCTGTACTCAATCACATTGCTAAAAGGTATGCCATTCATGGCTAAATAAATAAATAACTTTATTGTCTAAAAAGAAGTAAATTTGATTCACTATGTCATTTTAAAGCTCCATTCCCATCCTCTGGGAATTGGAGCTCAGTGATGTTTCTTTAGCTTAATGAAGAAATGTTCCCCTCTGGTGAATATTTTTAACCATATCTGACATTTATTTGTTAGGTGTGAGTTGTTCCTTTTTTTTTGGTACTGGGGATCTAGCTTGGATCTTTGCACTTGAGGGGCAGGTGCCGGGGGAGCTAAATCCCTGGCCCCAGGTATGAGTTGTTTCTAAACAAGGGCTTGGTCTCCCATGTGACACAGGATGGTGGTGACCTCTGGCTGATGCTGATCCCCATCCTTACACCTAAATCCTTATCTGTGAGACCACAGAATTATTTTCTTTCTGTCTTTCCCAGTGTTAAAATTATCTCAAGCACATTTATATGGATGGCATTTTTTGTTCCTGGCTTATCCTAGTGGAAACAGAGGAGTCCTCCGTCTGGGGAGAGTTGGGGCCAAATTGAACAGGAAGCTCAGCTGCTATTTCAGACTCAGCCAAATATGGGATATGGTGGCTGGATGTGAGCCAAGGTGTTTGTTTTCAATTATCAAGTCTTTCATGTGGTCTTTGGGACTGGTTGCCCCTGTGACATCCCATGTCACCCACACTAGTGAGGAGACTCCATCTTGTACTCCTAGGGAAATTCCACAGGGACACATTGTGTACATAGCTTAGAATTTTTCCACCTGGGCACTCAGTAGACTTGAAACAAGTTGCTCACAGTTCAGGGTGGGAGAGTGATTGGAGAGTGACTTTGTTCTTGGGTTGTTAATACAGCACTCAGAGCTCATCATTTATTGATTTTATGCCTGGTAATTATTTTATCCTTCTTTAAATAGAACTGGGAAGACATCAAGTAGCCTGACTATATCCGTAACATATACCTTTTTAATTTGTGGCTTGTGAACTTTCAGTTTGAGACTTCATCAGGGTTTATCAATGAACAAATATATAGAATTTTAAAAGAAATCACTGTTTTAGTTTTTAAAAACTACACACTTAGGTGTCTTTAGTACCTAATTTTCTCCCAGAGTGAGTAAATGCATTATCAAATTCATTCTCTAGCCAAATTCAACCAATTTACTTGGAGCCTCACCACCAGCATTTTGCAGACCACACAATTGAAGAAGTGTTCAAATTTGATCCCGGAGTTACAGTCAAGGCAGTTTCCTACTGGATGAATTATTAATGTTTAAGATAAATTGGGTTATCGCACAACTTTCTGAGCACGACTTTTATTTTTTATATATTTTTTAAAATAAATTCTTTTATTGGTACATTGTAGGTATACAACATAATTACATTTCTCATTGGGAATTGTACCTTTACATGATGCATCTTGGTTCTTACTTTTTCCCCATTCCTAGCCCTCCCTTCACCCACTCCACCGTTCCCTATTTACAAAGACTTTATTTCCATTTTTTCTCAGCATTTTTCCCTTCCCTTCTTTCCTTTCTCCTTCCCCTCCCACTACCCCTACCCCTTTGGACCTTTTCTTCCTATTTTACATTATCGATTATTCATTCTAATCACTGGTACATTTTAGGTATACAATATAATGACATTCATCATTGGAAATTTGCACCTTTACATAGTCTCTCTTGGTTCCTATTTTTCACCCTTGCCCAGCCCTCTGTTCAACCCCTCCATTCCTCCCTATTTACAAAGATTTTGTTCCTATTTTTCCATTTTCTCATATTAATCCCATTCCCCTCTATCCCTTCCACTAGCCCTCCCACTTCCTTCTCCTTTGCCCCTTTTCTTCCTATTTCACATTACCTATTATATATTTAGTCCTTATTTACACTTTCAGTTTCTCACACTAGAGAAACTATTCGGTATTTATTCATGTGTGTCCTATTTATTTCACTTAAGAGTATCGCCTCAATGTGCATCCACTTAGCTATAAATGTCTCTAATTTCTCCTTTTTTATGGCTGAGTAGTACTCCATTTTATAAAAAAACCACATTTTCTTTATCCAGTCTCCAGTTGATGGGCATTTGGGCTGTTTCCAAGTTTTAGCTATTACAAACTGTGCTGCTATGAACATGGGTGCACATATATGACTGTGGAATGATTCTTTTAATTCTTTGGGGAAGATCCCCAGCAGTGGAATAGCGGGGTCAAATGGGACTTCCAGTCCTAGTGCTTTGAGGTATCTCCATACTGATTTCCACAGTGGTTGCACCAGTCTACACTCCCACCAGCAGTGGAGCAGGGTTCCTCTTTCCCCACAGCCCCGCCAGCATTTGTTATTGGTTGATTTCATGATAGCAGCCATTCTTTCTGGAGTGAAGTGGAATCTCAGTGTTGTTTTCATTTGCATCTCTCGAATGACCAGTGATGTTGAACATTTTTTCATGTATTTATTTGCTGTTTCTACTTCTTAGTCTGAGAAATGTCTGTTCATTTCAGATGCCCATTTTTGGATTGGGTCTTTAAATTTGGGAGGTCTGATCTTTTTAAGTTCTTTATAGATTTGAGATAGTAGACCTTTGTCTGAGGAAGAGCAGGTTAAGATTTTTTCCCACATTGTGGGTTGTTGAAGAGGCCTTTGATTTCTTTCGTTAGGTTGATTCCAAGTATTTCAGTTCTTTGGATGCTATTGTGAAAGGAATTATTTGCCCTATTTCTCTCTCAGTGAGTCTGTCATTGGTGTAGAGGAAAGCTATTGATTTTTGTGTGTTGACCTTGTAACCAGCTACTTGACTGAATTTTGTTATTAAGCCTAGAAGACTTTTGGTGGAGTTCTTGGGGTCTTCTGTATAGAGTATCATGCCATCTGTAAATAATGACAATTTGACTCCTTCATTACCTATCTTTATTCCTTTTATTGCTTTCTGTTGTCTAATTGCCATGGCTAATGTTTCCAGAACTATATTGAACAAGAGTGGTGATAGTGGAAATCCTTGTCTTGTTCCTGATTTGAGTGTGAAGGATTTCAGTTTTTGACCATTTAGTATGATATTGGCTATTGGTTTTTCATGGATGGCTTCTATCAGTTTGAGGTAGAGACCATCTATTCCAATTTTTTGTGGGGTTTTTATCATAAATGCATGTTGGATTTTGTCAAATGCTTTTTCTGCATCTATGGAGATCATCATGTGGTTTTTGTCTTTGGCTTTATTGATGTAGTGTATTACATTGATTGATTTTTGTATATTGAACCACCCCTGCATCCCTGGGATGAATCCCACTTAATCAGGGTGTATGATCTTCTTGATTATCTTCTGCATTCTGTGTGCAAGTATCTTATTAAGGATTTTTGCATCAGTGTTCATTAGTGAGATTGGCCTGCAGTTCTCCTTTTTGGTTGGGTTTTTCTCTGCTCAAGGATCAAGGTGATGCTTGCTTTCAGGAATGAATTTGGGAGTATTGCTTCCCTTTCAATTTCATTGAAGAGTTTAAACGGTAGTGGCAGCAGTTCCTCTCTAAATGTCTTGTAGAATTCAGCAGTGAAGCCATCAGGGCCTGGGCTTTTCTTAGTTGATAAGTTTTTGATTACATTTTCAATTTCTTTGGTTGATATTGGGTTGCTCAGAATTTTTAGGTCTTCTTCGTTCAACTTTGGTAATTCCTATGTATCTAGGAATCTGTCCATTTCTTCTGTGTTGTCCATCTTATTGGAGTATAGGTTCTGGAAGTAGGTCTTGATCATCCTCTGGATTTCTCCTGGGTCTGTTGTAATTTCACCCTTTTCATTCCTAATTGCATGGATTTGGGCCTTTTCTTTCCTTTTTCTGACAAGCTTGGCTAAGGGTTTGTCAATTTTGTTGATTCTTTCAAAGAACCAACTCTTGGCTTCATTGATTTTTTTGTATCGTTCTCTTAGTCTCCATTTGAGCATGATTTTTAAAGCAAGAACAAATGTAAGTGCACCTTTCCAGAGAAGGGGTTTTGGTCCAACCTATGACCCATAGAAGTCTAGATTCTACACAGCCATGAAGTCTAGATTCTACTTTCGTTGAGGCGGTTATTCAAACAGGTAATTTCTAAGAATAGCAACAACCATATATTAATAGCCAATTAAGGCATTCATTTCTGCTCACTGCTGGTAACTTATTTCCCAGTCAGCCTTGAGAACTGAGTGTTATTTGAAAACAACAAAAAGAAAAAGAGCTGTTGCTTTTCTATTTCTTTTCTTTTCAGTGGCTGATATTGGATAACAAAATAAATTTTTCTCACAAGACATCAGAATATATAGCAGTCAAATTTCTTCTTATATGGTGATATCTGAAGAAGGAATATAGCTGATCTATTTCTCAGAATATTATTGGCTTAAAAGTCCCATTCCAAGGTTAATAAATGAGTATATACTTGTTTAAAATATTTCCCTACCATTTATTTTTTTTAATCTCTACTTTTCCCTCTGAGAATTTTTCCTGTCTTATCTTTTCCCTAATGCCCATTCCTATCTCACTTTTCCTTCAGGTTCTAAAGAAGACTTAACTCATTTTCAACTATTTTACTCTGCTTTGTCCTTGTCAAGAGTGTCTTTGTGTCACTGTGTAAGGGTGTATCTGTATTATAGGTGACCAGCACACTTCCTGGTTTGATTGTGCCCTCTGGGAGAGGAAAGGAGAGGATCCATGTAGTTGGCTAATTACAGCTGATGTTGCTGGAGGTGACGAGGAGCAAGAATTTCTCATTCCTATCCAGCTTCTGGGGAGTGCATTGGATCATGGTCCTTGAAGGAGAGATCAAACAGGGAAAGGAAGGATGAAAGAAAGAAGAGAGAGCAGGGAATAATTACTACCACCATAATGTAGTAAGAGCTTTTTTGAAATTAGAATTTCCCAACACAATGGCTCATTTAGTCCCCACAGAAATCCTGCAAGGCTCACAGTCTATGCAACTGGTACTCAGACACCCATTTGCTCTGTAGACCCAGAAGCTGAAGCCAGCACTTGAGCTGCTTTCTCCAGCACTCCCTGGAGGTGAGAGTAGAGCAGGCCTAGCCCCTGGGAGCTCTTACCAGCTGGCTGCTATACCATTGGAGAACCCTCGTTGCTTGAGGTGGAGTCAACCACTTTCTATATTCCTGGGGATGAAAGGATGAAACCAGGGTATGCGTATCAGTGAAAACACTGGCTTCCAGTTGCTGTTTCCTGGGGCTCCCAAAGCACTCCTACTTCCACACAAGCCTTATTCCCCTATCTGGAAGGTGCTGACATTCATCTGTAACAATGGCTTTGTTCTTCTGTGAACCAATCATGTTCAATAAGCATTTGGGAGAGGGAATTGAAATCCTGGTTAATAAATCAGAATTGATTCAGCCACAGTTTTTAAGCTTATATGCCAGATAACTGATAATGGTGATATTTACAAGAAAAATAGAAACAGCTATCATTTCACTGAGTATACACCATGATCCGGGAATTCAAATATCACTTCTAATTACTCCTAATAGGTAAATATTGGATCTTCATTTTAAACTGGGGAAAACTGAGTATCAGAAGATTTAAGGAAATGCTCAGTCTAACAACAAGGGAAAGTAGCTGAGGCATCACTGGAAGCCAGGTCTGTGTGCTGCAAACCACACACTCTCCATTCAGTCCCAGCTGCTCCTTCCCTGGGACTGCCAGGCTGGAAGGAAGCCTGGGAAATCTGCTTTGAGTGCCCATGCCTGCAAGCAATCAAGCTACTACCCGTGATTAAATTGAATAGTTGCAAATCCTCTGTTTCATTCTCACACTAGATTTGATTGCAAACTATCTTGCCCTATTTGTTTAATAACTTTTGATGGTTTCCCATTATCCAGAAAATAGATGCCCAAATGCTTTTGTTTGAAATTTAAAGTCTACCAACAATCTGACCTCAGTCAGCTTTCCAGCCTCATCCCTGACCACATTTGTACTAAACCTCAGCTGGAACTGAAAGGTTCACTTTACAAAACATACCAGGTACTCAAGGACTGCCAGGCCGGTGCCTGGTTCATTCCACCTGCCTTAAAATCTGCTGCTTATCTTCTTATTGAATCTGGCTCAGATTTTACTTCCTAAATCATCTGGAAAATCCAGTTTGAAGTAGTTTCACCCTCTACTTGAATAGTAATTGGTTCATGTGCCAATTAATTTGTATGACTTACAGGCATTTCTTCAGAGCCTTGCTGTACTATTTAAATCTTATAGTGCTATTTAATTTTGTATTTGATCACAATTAGAGGGATTCTCCTCTATAACCCTTCATATCACCCATGCAACACAAAATAGGTTGTCTGGCCTTTTGCAGCCTCAGAAGATCTTTGGCCTCATTTCCTTATAAACAACATATCACGGTATAAGCTTTTAAGGTCCAGTTCTGTAATAATAGAGTGGATCCTTGAATTATAAAATTAATTTGTTCTCCAGGGCCGGTTGTAACTCAAGTTGGTCAACTGAAGTCTCAGGCTCCTCTACACAGCCTTCAAAGTCTCTGTCCTATATACAAGCAGATCTCAGTGTCCTTAGAAAGACATTGGCCCAGAATTTCTCAATCAACCCCACACAGGAAAGGATGTTGTAATGTTCCTTCCAGAACTCTTAAAGGGTTAAATCTGTATCTGAGACCATCTGGAAACACAAGCAGCTGGAATTTGGGTCATAACTCAAGACTTTGTTCGTAAGTTAAAACTAAAATTCCCAAGTTGTTTGTATGTCAGTCTGGTCATACCTCGAGAGTCCATTTATAGGGTTGATACCCTGCTGACTATTTGATGTGTATAAAAATAGTTACTTCATGATTTGGTACTAAATTTGATCTTCACTGGAAAGGACAAGAATGAAAAGAAAGTTGAAGAGACGTGATGTAACCTTGAAGTCAGAAAATGAATTTTGGCTTGGAAATGAGTGATCATTTTGCTCATTTCATTTATTTACATTGACCTATTTGCATGTCAATCTCTGTGTCTTTGTGTATGCCCAGGGCCAAGGGAAAAAATCAAATGTAGAAGAATTTGTTTATATGTTGGTGATTCTGATGAACTGACTCCCTGAAAAAATTTTTACCTTCTAGTGCAGAAAGGGACAACTGGGCAGTCTTGTATGACTGTAACTATAAACAAGCTGGATTTGACACCTCCTTTAAGGGTTTGTTTTTGCACCTGCTTTCAAATCCCTGATGGGAAAAAAGGTTCCAGGGCTAGAGGGGCCTCACTTTATTTGCCTGTGGCTGCCTTTAATGGTGATTCTAAAACCCAAAAGTTTCCTTCTCCTTGGGTAAACAACTGAGCTAAGGAAAAGAGCATACCAAAAATGTGGGAAAAAATATGTCCTTCCCAAAAGCTGTATGTACACATTACATTGCTTTAATCCTTCTCCTCTGGAAAACAAGAGAGTAAGAGCCCTTATGGACAAGAATGCTAATTATAATCATTACCTAAACTAGCAAATCCTTCATGACAAGAGCCAAAGCTGTCAAATATTAAAACTAAAATCTCCACGTCTCATTTTAGTACAAATTACTTTCCAATCCTTTTGAAAAATCCCTCAATTTTGACCTCAGAGTTGCTCTTCGAATGGCCACATAATTATCTGTTCTTGTTTACAGCAACAAAGGTCAGGTTCTTTAGCAGATATTAATAACCACTGTGTGGAGTGAATTCTTCAGGCTTATCCTGCATGTTGAGCTTTGCCCTGGTTTCAACCTTGTGAAATTTTATGGTGCCCAATTTGTACCCTACCAACTTTGCATAAGGACGTATCTGTGGTGATAACCAGTCTCAGCCAAGTTTCCCCTTTTTAAACCAAACCATTATGCATTAGAAAGACATCACCTTTCTCTGTTAGGGTTAAGGAAGTCCATCAGAGTAAGACTGAAAAGTTGTATCTGATTCTTTGGGCCTCCCAAGGCTTAGAGATTCTGAAAGGTCAGAATCAGGAAGTCACATAGATTCAAGAAGGTTGTAGTAGCAGTGTCATTTCTGGACTAAGGTTAATGACAAATGGAAAACTAACATCATTCTGTAAAGAAAACACAAGACACCACTGCAATAATTTTTCCTCAACTACTTGGATATTTTGAGTACAAACTGAGTCCAGCTATTACTTCAATTTTATATCTACTTCTATATTTATAAATCTGCAAGATCTCCTAACATTTACTATGGCAGTTGTAAATACTATTTCATATATTAGTTATTTAATATTCATTATAATCTTAGTCTGGAGCTACTTCTATTTGCCCATCTAAAGATAGAAAATTGAGACACAAGAAATTAAGTGATTTCCCTAGGAGAAGCAGCTAATATGTAGTGCAATGGGATTTGAGTCCAGGCAGTTCATATCTAGCTGCTAAGGGCTTAAATCCTGCATGTTTCTATCTTTCCAGTTTATCCAATGGGTGTTAGTGTCTAACTCAGTGGACTCCAGCAAAAAGGAGATTTTGGCCAAATTTACTTCCTGTTGGGGCCAGCTTCCTTACATAGGAACAAGTTTGTGACTGGCCTACCACCTGTGGCAAGACTGAGAGGTCTATTCTGATACTACCTTTGAAGGGCCAAAGTTAATTCTCCAGGAAATGGAAACAAACACTATTTGTTTATTATCTCACAACACGCCTATGCTTTAGAATTTACTATAGATAGTCTTTTTTTTTTCAGATGAACAACTCAGAAAAGTAAACCAAGTTAAGAGGATGTGAAAGAGGGATTGAGACTTCCTTTACTTTAACACTCTCTGTTCTGAAAGCATCAGTGCCTAAAATATTCTCATAAGAATTATACAGAAACAAGGACAACAATGCAAATAAAAAAGAGAAGAAATTAAGGAGGTACAGGAATTTCTATGTTCAAAAAGGTTTAGGAAACACTCGAGTAACCAAAATGATGTATATTTCAAAATTTCTAGACTTCTCAAAGCTATTAATATATTAATGTGCATTGCAAGGAAGCAGTACCTAAATTTTATTTCATTTTAAATTTGCTTTTTCTTTTTCTTTTCTTTTTCCAAGACATCTCCTGAAAACAGTATACTATAGGTATATTTTTAGCACTGCTACTCAGGAGACTCAAAAACCTAGGCAAAGTATGTGGTCCAGGGAATGCTTCTATTTCACAATGGTTTCTAGAACAAAGGCCCATAGAATGGGAGATTTAGCTTATTTCAACTTACATTTTTATTATCAGGATTAGATCGGAACTACAAAGGGTGGCCTATATCAAAAGAATGCCTTAGGACAGACAAATCTTTAAATTATCTTATACCTAACACTGTGACTTACCTTTTCTTTCTGTTATTAACTATTTGTATCTGTGCATGTGTGGATGTGTACAAGTATGATCATATGTCACAAATGTGTAACTATATTTTAAGCTATTCAGTGACATAGATTATCCCTTGTTATTTTCTGCTATTATGTTCACCACATTTCTTCTCTGCCCAGAGTAAGAATGCAAGAACTGTGTAATTGATGAATTCAAGTCAGGTACCTTTTAGTTTTTTAGAATAAATAATCCAGTACAATCATAAAGTTGGACCACTTTACTACCTATTGGACTTTCATGATGAAGAAAGATAATGCATGTGCTATGTGTGGTGGCACATGCCTTAATCCTAGCACTCACTCGGGAGGCAGAGGCAGGAGGATTGCCATGAGTTTGGGCCAGCCTGGGCTACATAGTGAGTTCAAGGCCAGCCTGAACTACATAGCAGGACTCTACCTCAACATCCACCTCTCAAATAAAACCAGATAATGCATGTAAATACTTATTGCTGTTATTATTATTATTCATATCTTAATTATGCTAATGTGCATTCGAGTTATTTCCAACTCAAGATTGTAGCAGTTTCTACTGACAATCGTCATTTAGAAGCTCCATTTCTTGACAGCATTTTGATCATCAGGCTCTGGTGAGACTCTCAATGACACGGAATGGGTCTGAGACTTGTAAGGGGCTTCAGCATACCAGTTGGGAAACCTGACTCAGTCTAGTCTCCTATTTAGCCCATTGCCAAACTTTTGGTCTGTTTATTCCTTTCATGTACCCCTTATTTCTCTTCCTGTGTATATCTGGTCTTCCTATCTGGGAAGACCATCTCAAGCTCTTTGGACATCAAAATCCACTGTTCTACTTATCAATTGCTGAGAAACAATTTCAGCCTCAAACTTAGTAGCTTAGAACATAATCACATCATTAATCATCGTGGTGTCTGTCAGTCACAATTTGGGAAGACCTTGGCCGGGCAGCTCTGGCTTAGGGTCTAGCATGTGGCTGCAGTCCTCTGGGGGGTTTGACCTGGGACAGTGGCAATGGGGACTGAATCAGCTGGGGACACCCTGCCTCTGTTAGTCTTCATGGAGCCTCAGGCTTCTCTGCACAGGGACTACTTTAGGCTTCATCTCAGCATGACAGCCTCCAGGCAGGAAAATTGCTTACATGACAGCTGAAAGTTTCAAGAAAGAACTGCAGTAAGCAAGGTGGAAGCTGTATCAGCCTGGAAAGATTCTTCCACCGCACTCTGTTAGTCACAAAAGCCGACCCAATTTCAAGGAAGAGGGAATATAGAGCAGGCCTCCCTATAGCAGTGTTAAAGTTGGCCTTTAAGGCTATGTGGGGTGGGAGTTAATTTTATGGTCAATTTGGAAAATATAATCTGCCATACTATCAGATTTTTTGACATGATGTTTTGCAAAACCAAAACCAAAAACAAACCCTGCGCAGTAAATGTTTGTCAAATGAACAAATTAAAAGCAATCTGCCTGAGAATGTCTAAATGAGAGAACAACCCAAGAAATTTAAAATATAGTGAGAGTAGTAGTTAAAAAGGCTTGGTGACAGCCTGTAGTCCATCTCCTGTTAGTTACCCTGCCTACTTTATAGAATAGGTACTTGAGCAATTTCAAAAAATGTAGAGAGAAAGATTTCAATAACTCTGATCTGCCCTATTAACAACCATCTCTGTGGGCTGGCTGGTTGGCTCTAGGTGGTGTTGTTTGGATTATTGGTGGAGAAGTCTGTTTCCTTTTTTGCTTGACCTGTTTGCAGTAGGTGTTGAGAATAAGTTGAGAATAAGCTCTACCCTTAGCCGGCCCCACAATCCCAATCATTTCCAAAGCCCTGCAGACCACATTAATAGATAGCTCACATGTGTTAATTGTAGCTTTCATCAGCTCTAAGAATAAGGAGAGTCTGCAAAGAAGGAGAAGTGATTTATTATCTCAGGGCATTTCCACGTTGAGATAGTGATAGACAGCAGTGCTGTTTGTGCAACTAATCGGAAGAAAGCGCTCAGTCAAAGAAATAACTCTAAATAATCAAAAGCCCTCTGCTGAAAGCAGAGTAGAATCACAGACTATTTTTTGTTTTTGTTTTTGTTTTTTGTTTTGGTACCAGTGGTCAAACTCCGGTCTTTGCGCTTGCGCAACAGGCGGCGAAAGCACTGAGCTAAATTCCTGGCCCTATTTTTTTTTTTTTTTTTTAATGTAACACTGCTGGTGGGAGTGCAGACTGGTGCAACCACTGTGGAAAGCAGTATGGAGATACCTCAAAGAACTAGGACTGGAAGTCCCATTTTACCCAGCTATTTGCCAGTGGGTATCTTCCCCCCCATATTAAAAGAATCATACCACAGTGATATATGTGCGCCCATGTTCATAGCAGCACAATTCGTGATAGCTAAAACTTGGAAACAGCCCAAATGCCCATCAACTGGAGACTGGATAAAGAAAATGTGATTTTTAAAAAAAAATAAAATGGAGTATTACTCAGCCATAAAGAACAAGAAACTAGAGACATTTATAGCTATCTGGGTACACACTGAGGCGATACTCTTAAGTGAAATAAATAGGCCTCACATGTAAATACCGAATAATTTCTCTAGTGTGAGAAACTGAAAGTGTAAATAAGGACTAAAAGGTATAATAGATAATGTGAAATAGGAAGAAAAGGGGCAAAGGGGAAAGGGAAATGGGAGACATAGAGGAAAAGAAAGAAGGGAATGGAATTAATATGAGAAAAAGGAAAAATGGAAACAAAGTCTTTGTAGATAGGAAGGGGTGGAGGGGTTGAAGGGAGGGCAGGGGAATGGGGAAAAAATAAGAACCAAGAGAGATTATGTAAAGGTGCAAATTTCCAATGATGAATGTCATTTTATTGTATACCTTAAATGTACCAATATAATTAATAAAAGCAATCATCAAAACTCAGCAAACAATCTCAGTTCAAGGAGAGAAAATGAAGTTATTGATGTGACTGAATTTACACTACAGGTTAGTGTTGTTCTAGCTAATGTCGTCTATGAGATTAATAATAAGCAAAACAGTTTAAGGCTGAAAAAACAAAATATAAAGAAATAAAATTTGAATTATGAAAACTTTGCTGATTGTTTTCAACTAGATTTTTTTCAAACAGATCCCAATGATATTCTAAAACAGCATCTCAAAACTTCTCTATGGAAATAAGCATTAAGTAAGAAATGGGCTCTGTGAACTATGCTGAGCTAAAAATAAATATTAACAGATGTTTTTCCCATGAGACTTTTCAATACCTTTAATAAGCTAACATTTACTGCGACTATTTAAAGAAGGATCACAGTTATGATTTAGATTTTTAAATATCCCCCAAAAGTTCTTATGTTTAGAGGCCAGACTTTTGAAAGGTGATCAGATCATGGGGATGCTATCCTGGAAGAGATTAATGTAGGTCCTGTGGTTCCCAACTTCTTGCAAGGTTGCATTTTATAAATTGCTCTTGGATTTCCTGTCTTACCATTTGATCTCTGCCTCTTATATGTAGGCCTCTCATCAAATCACCATCTGCCACAAGGCCTTCATCAGAGGCCACATACATGAGGCTATTCCGTCTTGGACTTTCCGCTTCCAAAGAGCTAAATAAACCTCTTCTAAAGTACCTTGCCTTGATACAACCATGAAAAATGGACTCATACAGGAAATTGATGCCAAAGAGTGGGTTAGTGCTTTAGCAACACCTGAGAATTGGGAAGGGACTTTGGAACTGAGTATCGGGCAGAGGTTGAAAGAACTTGGGGGAGAAGCCTGGAATGTTGTAAGCTTCATGTTATGGGTGATTCTGGTGAGAGTTCAGAAGATGAGGAGTCTAGGGGCAAGTCTTAGGTGGAAATGGGGGTAGGTCCTACTGGAAAGTGGAGAAAAGGCCATCCTTCTTAGAAGTAGTAAGGAATTTGATTGCATTGTGTTTATACCCTAGAGTTTCATGGGAGGCCAAATTTAAAAGCTATGGCTTAAGATATTTGGCAAAAAATTTCTGAAGAGCAAAGCACTTAGGCTATGGCATGGCTACTATTGCCCACTTTTAGTGAGATTTACAGTGAGACTTGGAAGAAAAGGAAAGAGCAGAAATATTTGTACAGCCTTACCAGGGAAGGAGAAGAGGAAATGTATGAGCAAAAACTGCTTGGTAAAAAGATTAGCATGGATCTGAATTCGTCAAAGGCAGCACAGAAATATTTGAGCGCCTATCACAGGACAAGAAGCCTAGTACAGTATCATTTCAGGGAACAAGGCCCAGGCAATCTTCTTCATCTTGCTGCCCAGGGATTTTTCAGAATCCAGCTCCCTGCTTACCGGCAAATAGCTCCATGGCTACTATAATTGTAAATGAAGTAGGCCCAGTTCATGCCAACAGCAGACCTTGGTGGCATTCATGTAGTGCTGGTTCTGTGGGTGCATGGAAATGCGTGCACCAAAATTTCAAAAGAAAGCCTGGAAGCCAGGCAGAACTTTGCTACAGAGTTGGAGTGCCACTGAGAGCCCCTAGTGGATGATGCATGGTGGATCTGCATGAAATAGATTCATAACTGAGATTCCAGAGAGGTAGAGAAACCAACAACATGCAACACCAGTCTTAGAAAGCTAAAGAAATGGCCATGCTGCCTGAGACAGCACCTATGTGGGCTGTGACAAACAAAGCTGTGAGTCAGAGCTACCCAAGACCTTGGGAGCCCAAGCCAACCTCAGTGTGTTTTGCACGGTGGACTTGGAGCTTGAAGATGTAATGTCAGCCCTGCTGGGTATTATTCTTGCCTCGAGCTGGTTACTCCTTTTTACTTCCCTATTGTTTCCTTTAAAAATTGGAACATTTATCCTATCCCTGCCCTGCCAATGTATCTTGGAAGTAGATAACTTAGTATTTTATTTTACAGGCTCACAATCGGAAAGAGGTTGCCTTGAATTTCATGAGACTCTGAACTTTTACTTTTGAATGATACTACAATGAGTTAAGACTTTGGGACTAGTGGGGATAAAATGATTGATTGCATTTTGTTTTGATATGAACCTTGGAGGGGGAGAATACTATGGCTGGGATGTGGATTTTATTCCAAGTGTTGGAAGCTTAGTTCTTAGTGTGGCAAAGGTAAGAGGTGGTGGAACTTTGGAGGCATTGGCTTCCAAAAGAATTAATGTAGTTCTTGTGGAACCCCAGTGAGTTTGCAAGAGTGGGGATTTAGAGCAGCTTGGCCTCTGAATTGCTCTCTGACTTTCCATCTCACCCTCTATCTTATTCGAATTTCCACTGTAATGTAGTTGAAGGCTCTCACCAGAATTGAGCAGAGCCACAACCGTGCTCTTGGACCTCCAGAACTAAATAAATTTCTTTTATTTATACATCATCTAACCTCAGGGATTTTGTTACATTATGGAAAATGGGTTCTACATACCCTTTTGTTCAAAAGGATTTCTCAGGTCTGATATATCATATATCGGAGGCCGATTTCCTCTGACTGCCTAGAAAGGGGGATGGTGAGGGCTAAAGAAAAAAGACAATAGAGACTTGCATAATTTCAAAGTATGTGGGGGTGGGCAGGAGGTCACTGCTTCAGAGTGGGAAAAGACAAGGACTCTCAGATCTAGCCAGTGTTTATTGGGTACATACAATAATTGGAGGGTGTATCAGGTGACTTAGCGGGCAGCAGTGAACCTATGATGATGCAAATCTCATGCTGATAAGGGTGGAAAGGAGTGTATTCCCACCACAGTAGGTGGGATGAATTAAGCTAATAAGGAACATGTCCCTCCCAGGGTGAAACCTTTCTCTTTTGTATTATTACTGCTGGGTTCTCAAGGAACCAGGATGTCTTCAGCTGATATTATCTTGCCTTTGAGCATCACAGCGTCACAGACCATTGAGGCCTCAGCTGTGACTGGAAGCAAAACAGGGTTATGTTTCCTCATGCCATAGCTGTCTCATGGGCAAGGCAACATTGAGCCTTAAACAGCTATAGTTATACTTCAATTATGGAAATGATTTTTTCCCAAAAATTTATGTAGAAATGCTCCTAACACTGATATATCACAGATATTGCTCTGAGAAACACAACCACTTTCCAAAGCTATTATATAATCATTATTTCAGTTTTTAGAGGGTTCTGAACCAGAAATGCAGGACAAGAGCTTTGTGAGAGACTTCCAGGCCCAGACACTCCAAAATGAATACTTGAGCAGCCATTGATCCACATATCTTTCAAGTGATATTTTGCCCATTTTTCCCTTATGAGTATAATAAATGTGATTGTCCACTAAGGGACACAAAGTATCCTGAATTAAGTGAAAGAAAGTCCTTTGGCAAAACACGTGTATTCTAGAGCTAAGGGTTGTAGTAAGCAGAGAATTATTTATAAACCATTTAGAGGAGCTCTGACCATCGAGTTAAAATTCCTCTTGTGTTTTCTGAATTGTAACACATATTACCTTTGTACAAGTAAAATCCAGAACTACCTGACTCTTAGCAAAAAAAAGACTTGACACTCAAGAGTAACTATAAAGACTTGCACGTAGAAACTTAACATCTAGGTGTCATACAAATTTGAACCTCACTTGGCCATGAGGCTGTGGGCATGAATAGATTGGTTAAGTAGAGAGTTAGCCTGGTTAACCACTTGGCACCCGCAACTCAGCACAGACCCTTTGTTGTTATTAATTTTACATGTAGTTTACTGTGTATTTTATGGAGATAGCTAAATCAGCCATGATTACATTCAACAATAACAAAAACCCTTTACAATTGTGCATTAGTTAAGTAAAATAATTATTTTTGCTCACACAAGAGAGTCTTAAGGTAGTAACCCAGTGCCAGCATTGTAGATTAAGGATTCTACCAGGGAATATGCTCTTTTCTTGTCATAAAATGTCACAGCCATTACTTTTGGAAAGTAGATTTTTCCTTTGATCACAAGATGCCAGCTACACTTGCAGACATTGTAATTGTATTCCAGGTAAGTAAATGGGGGAAAGGGAAAAGGGTAAAGAGCAATGGCATATGCCATTTAAGCTTATTCCCATTTTTAGAATCAGGAAATTGGTATTTTTCTTAAAAATCTCTATCATAGATTTCACGTTTTATAACACTGGTTAGTACTTTGTTATATAACTACTACTATCTATAAGGTAACTCAAAACACTCAATTTTTTTTTAAAGCTGTGACATTTCTGCCACCAAATAATATTAGCATATGGTAAATAGTCCCATTCTGGTCTGATGGAAGATTGTGGTTGTTCAGACCTTTCTTGAATAGCTACCATAAACCTCAATGCTTATTATTGTGATTGTTAATCATGATATGTCAACTTGATTTGAGTAATAACAGCCTTGTAGACTAGTAAATTCTGGGTGTGTGTGGATGACTGACAAGTAGGCCAGCAATCTGAAGGAGGAAGACCCACCCTGGATGTGGGCAGCACAAACCAATAATTGGCTTGTAGCCTGAACAAAATTAAGAGGAAAATAAAAAAGGAAGTGTTTCCTTTTTATGAAGAGCTCCAGGCCTTGCCATTGTCTTTGGATGTTGGTCTTTAGTTCTTTCAGCCTTCCAGAGTACAGACTTATCAGTTTTCAGGCACAGACTCATAATGATGATTCTACAGTGAACTTCCAGGTCTTCAACCTTCTACTGCTGTTGGATCATCTGGCTTCCCAGCACACAGATGGCCATTTTGGAGTCTCTATCTCTGATACAGCAGGTGTCCACTGGGACTCTTCTGCTTCTGGTTTTGTAAGCCTACCAAATAAATGCCTTGTATAACCATACATATATCTTTATTAAATCTGTTCCTGTAGAAAACCCTAATACAGTTATACCCAGAGACACCTGAGACACCCTCTCATCTGGTCCTACTGAGATAGTCTCACTGCTTCCAGGCTTTATGTTGTGCCATCCACCAGGTCCATTCAAATAGCATGTGTTTCTATAAAACTGAGGCCAAAATTTATGGAAATGCCCTTTTCATTGTGTTTCCCTGTCAATTCTAAAAGTAGATTCACAGGAAGTCTTTCTGTAAGCTTCCAGAAGCCCAAATAATTAGCCTGCAATCATTTATAAATCGACTTCTTAGTGGTGCTGTGCTAGGAACTATTTTAAAGTTTGAAAAAGAAATAAGATAGCATCCACCCCCCTCATCCATATATTACCATCTCACTGCTCATGATGCCTTCTATGCCCTCTGATTCTGGATTCTGCTTTTACAGCTGTTTCTCAGGGGACAATAACCTGAAGGAAAATGCCAGAGGTACACAATGAGGAAAGATGAGGAGGTGGCCGTGGGAAAAAAAATTGCTACTTCATTCTCTGATCAGCACTGAACATCTCTAAACATACCAGTTTTTCTCTCTCTTGCAATCCTAGCAAGATAGCATCTATGCTTAGTATGACACTTTCTTTTTGATATGCTTTTAAGAAGAGGAAATGGTAAGGAATCTTCTATCCTTCATAGTCTTTGTTATGTTTGTTGCTTTCTTTTCCCACTTCCTTTACAGCAAGGTGTGTGTGGTGTGTGTCAGGGTGTATGCATGGGGAACCCTGAAAACAAATGATGTGAATTCTAGATAGAGTTCACCACTACCTTAATGGAGGTATGAACTTGGTAAAATTATGCCTAGACTTTGGGTCTCTTTACTACTTGTATATTACTGCATAATACAATTATCCCAAAGCTTAGTGGCTTAAACAACAAACATCTACTATATAAGAGTTTCTGTGGGTCAAGAATTTGTATGTGACCTAGCAAGGTGTTTCTGGATCAAGGTCTTTCTGGAGGTACAATCAGGTTAGTGTCCAGGACTATGTTCTCATCCAAAGCCTTGGCTAGAGGAAAATCTGCTTCCAAACTTTCACGTCATTGTGACCTATTGGTCTGAGAGTCTCAGTTATTAATTGGCTCCACTCCCTCAGTTTCCTGTCTTGCGACCTTCCCCATGAGTACTCACAGCATGATGGGTAGCTTCCCATCACAACAAAGGCTCTAAGACAGGCAGGAAAATAAGTCACAAATTTTTATCGGCTTGTTACATATATTATGGGAAAGTTATGTTAAAAATCTCTTACTATGATTGGGATTTTGTCTTTTTTGGAGACGTGTTCCTTTTTAAAGTGTTATCAAGTATATACAAATAGAAAATTCTATCTTTCTCATGAATTGGACTTTTAATTATTTTAAGGCAACCTTATTTTCTCTAGTAATATGACTTATATAATATGGCTACAACAGCTTTAATTAAATGCTTTCCTGGTAGATCTTTTCCTTCTGTTACTTTCAGCTTTTCAATTTTTTATGTTTTAGTTATATCTCTGGGAAGTTACCTCTATTTAAACATTGTTATTTTAAATCCATTTGGATCATCTTTTTTACTAGAACAATACTTCTGTTTATATTTAGTGCAATTACTAATAATTTGTTTTCAAGTTATGCAATTTCGAACTCCATGTGCTTTTCCTCCCTTTTTTTTGCTCTCTGTGGATTGATTAAGGTATTGGTCAGCTTTCCCCTTGCTGGACACAATACCCAACACTTATAACTTCAAGAAAGAGAGGTTTAATTTGCTCTAGGTTTCAGTCTGTGATCAGCTGGTTCCAACACAGAGGCACCAAGGTGGAAGGGTGTGGCACAGCGAAGCAGTTCAGGTCATGGTGGCCAGGAAATGGAGCAGGGAAAAGGTACCTGAGTGGAGAAGTGAGGAACCAGACCCAGACTCCCAGGCCACTGCTGTGACCCACTCAGGCACACCTAGAAGCGTGCTCCACCGATCACTGGGGCAGATCCTTGAACTAATCAACTTGAAACTTCATCCTCACCACCCCAATTCCTTCTTATGATTCTACTTTTTACAACTAGAGTTTGACAGTTACATACTTTTTGTCTTTTAATGATTGTTGCAATAATGACAACATCTTTCTGTGAATTGTCAGTATCTAATGTCAAATTTCATGTTTATTTACTTTCCTGTTAGTAATAAGATATTAGAACTCTTTTTTTAACCTTAATTTACTTCTTCACACTTATATGTGATATATAGTATTCTCTCTCTCTCTCTCTCTCTCTCTCTCTATATATATATATATATATATATATATATACATACACACACACACACACACATATTATTTGGAATTTTCAAATTTTTATTTTTGTTTTAAATAATCAACTTTCAGATTTACCCATATATTTACCATTTTCCTTGCTCCTTATTTCTTTCTGCACCTCTAACTTTTCATCTGGTATAATTTCCCAAAATTTACCTTTAAAATATCCTTTAATGTAGATTGATTTTTGGCAATATCTCTCAGTTTTTGAGTGTCTGAAAATGTCTTTATTCCATTTTGCCTTCTTTCTTGTAGAATATTTTCAAGGAAACAAAGTTCTAAAATGGCAGTTACAGTCTTATGTCAATTAGTAACCAAGATACATTCTGACAAATGCGTTGTAATGTGATTTTGTCATTATGCAAACATCAGAGAGTACGCTTACACAAACTAAGATGATTATGACTTCTCTAGCTGATGAGACCACTGTCAAATATGTGGTTCACTGTTGACTGGAATATTATGAGGCACATGGCTATTCTTTGTTTTAAGCACATCGAAGGCACATTGTTACCTTCTTCTAAATTCTATGCTCTTGAGAGAAGCCAGCTGTTTATCTAGCTGCTGTTCCTCTGAAGAAAATCTCTGCTTTTCAGTTTTCCTTTCCCACACTTCACAATGAGGATATTGATTTGTCTTTCTCTCTTTTTGAAATCCTACTTGAGATTTGTTAAGCTTTGTATTGTGAACTGATGCCTTTTGTCAGTTCGGGGCAATTCTAATTCATTACCTTTAAATTGCTGCTGCCACATTTGCAACTTCTGTCTTCCAGGTAAAAATATGCTAAGTCATCTCCCATATCCTAGGTCCTTTACTTTCTCATCTACGGTTTTCATCTTTTTGTGGCTTTATGCTTCTTTCTGGCTTCATTCTTCTAACTCACCTTCCTCTTTGGCTGTTTAATTTGCTTTTAAAACTGTCCACTGAGTTTTAAATTTTATTACTGTCCTTTCTAGTTCTAGAATTTCATTTTGTTTTATTGAAGATTATATTTCCTGTTCCTTCAACTTTTATGCTGATCTTTTATCTCCTTGAATATACCAAACACTGCTTTATTGTCCTTGTCTGATAATTCTAATATTGAGGTCCCTGATGATGATGTTGTCTGTTATTTTTGGTTGGCTCTTGCTTGTGTTTTTTTATAAATTGTTTTTTTCCATTAAGTTTGTTGGTACATTTTAGGTATGCATTATGATAAATTCATCATTGGGAATTTGTACCTGTACATGATATATCTTGGTTCTTCTTTTCTCCCTATTCCCCTTCCCTCCCCTTCACCTCTCCACCCCTCCCTACTTACAAAAACTTTTGTTTTCATTTTTTCCTCTTTTTCTCATATTTTTCCTTCACTTCTTTCCTATTCCCCACCACCACCCTTCTTACTTCCCCTTTCCTTTTGGACCTTTCCTTCCTATTTCACATTATCTATTATGCATTTTGGTCCTCATTTACAATTTCAGTTTCTCACACTAGAGAAACTATTCAGCATTTAAACCTGTGTGTCCTATTTATTTCATTTAAGAGTAAGGCCTTAGTCTGCATCCATTTAGCTATAAATGTCTGGTTTATGGCCACAGTAGTTCTCCATTTTATTTTTTAAAAAACACATCTTCTTTATCCAGTCACCAGTTGATTAGCATTTGGGCTGTTTCCATGATTTAGCTATTACACTGTGCTACTATAAACATGGGTGCACATACATTGCTCTGGTATGATGCTTTTAATTCATTTGGGAAGATACTAAGCAGGGGAATAGCTGGGTCAAATGGGACCTCTAATCTTAGTTTTTTGAGGAGTCTCCACACTGATTTCCACAGTAGTTACACCAGTTTACATTCCCACCAACATTGGAGAAATGTTCCTTTCTCTCCACAGCCCTGACAGCATTTGTTGTTGGTTGATTTCTTGACAGCAGCCATTCTTTCTGGAGTGAGATGGAGTCACAGTGTAGTTTTCATTTGCATCTCCCGAATGACCAGTGATGTTGAACATTTTTTTCATGTTTATTTTCTGTTTCTTCATCTGAGAAATATCTATTCATTTCAGATGCCCATGTTTGGATTGGGTCTTTAAATTTTGAGGGTCTGATTTTTTTAAGTTCTTTTTGTATTCTAGACAGTAGATCTTTCTCTGAGAAACAGCTGGTAAAATTTCCCACATTGTAGGTTGTCTCTTCACACTGTTGGTGGTTTCTCTTGCTGTGCAGAGCTATTTAATAAGATGAGATCCAAGTTGTTGATTGTTTGTGCTAGTTCACATGCAACTGAGATTTTGTTCATGAAATCTTTACCTATACCAGTCTTCAAGAGTTCTGCCTAAACACACTTCCAGCTGCTTTAGTGTTTCTGTTTTAATATTTAGATCTTTGATCCATTTTGATTTTAATTTACTGCATGGTGAAAGATATAGATCCAATTTTAATCTTTGGCAAGTTAAAACCCAGTTTTTCCAGTGTCATTTATTACAGAGGCTATCTTTCCTCCAGCTAGGGTTTTTTGGCTCCTTTGTCAAAGATGAGGTGGCTTATTATGTCTGGAGTTCTTTCTGTGTCTTCTAATCTGTTCCATTGATCCTCTGGTCTGTTTTTTTTTTTTTTTTGCCAATGCCACACTGTTTTTATCACAGTAGCTTTGTAATATTCTTTCTCGTGATATCCCCTGACTTGTCTTTGTCACCTAGAATTGCTTTTCCTTTTCTAGGTCTTCTCTTGATCCAAACGAATTTCTGGATTATTTTCTCAAGGTCTGTGAAGTATGCTGTTGGGACTTCATTTGGGATTGCATTGAATCTATATAGCAGTTTGGGAAGTATGGCCATTTTCACTATATTATTTCTTCCTACCCAGAAACATGGAATGTCTTTCCATTTTCTGATATCCACTTAGATCTCTTTTTTCAGAATGCTATAGTTTTTAAAGCAGAGGGTTTTTACTTCTTTTGTGAGCTGGATTCCTAGATATTTCATTTTTGGAATGCTTTTGTGAAAAGATTTATTTTCTCTCTCTGTGAGTCTGTTGTTTTTTTTTTTTTAACAGGAAGGATATTGATTTTTGAGAGTTGACCTTGTATCCAGGTACTCTACTGAATCTGGTTATTAAATCTAGAATCTTTTGGCAGAGTTTTTGGGGTCTTCCATATAGAGCATCATGTCATCCACAAATAGTGACAGTTAAACTTCTTTCTTTCCTATTTTTATTCCTATTTCTTTTTCTTGTCTAAGTGCTATTGGTAATGTTTCCAAAAGTATATTGAACAGGAGTGGTGATAGTGGACATCCTTGTCTTGTTCCTGATTTTAGTGGAAGGATTTTGGTTTTTGACCATTTAGTATGATGTTGGCTGTTGGTTTTCCATAGATGGCTTTTATCAGATTGACATAAAGTCCATCTATTCCAATTTTCTGCAGGGTTTTTATTATGAATGGGTGTTGAATTTTGTCAAACACTTTTTCTGTATCTATTGCGATATCACATGGTTTTTGTCATTGACACTGTTAATATACTGTATTACATTTACTGATTTATGTATGTTATCACTTCTTGGCCTTTTGGCTAAGATCAAGTGTTGATCTATATATGTTGAACCATCCTTGCATCCCTAGGATAAATCCAAATTGGTCAGGGTGTATGATCTTCTTGATAGTCCTCTGCATTCTGTTTGCCAGTATTTTGTTGAGGATTTTTGTATTTATGTTCATTAGGGAGATTGGCCTATAGTTCTCTTTTTCAGTTGGGTCTTTCTCTACTTTCAGAATCGAGATACTTCTTGCTTCCGAAAAAGAATTTGGGAGTATTTCTTCCCTTTCAATTTCACTAAAGAGTTTGAGCATTAGTGGCACTAGCTCTTCTATAAATTTCTTATAGAACTCAACAGTAAAGCCATCAGGACATGGACTTTTCTTTGTTGGTAAGTTTTTAATTATGTTTTCAATAATTGCTTGATATTGTGTTTTTTAGAATTTTTATATCTTCTTGGTTCAACTTTGTTAATTCATATATAACTAGAAATTTGTCCATTTCTTCTATGTTTTCTATCTTATTGGAGTACAGTTTCTCAAAATAAGTATTGATCATCTGGATTTCTGGATCTGTTGTAATTTTACCCTTTTCATTCATAATTGCATGGATTTGAACCTTCCCCCCCCCGTTTTTTTGATAAGGTTGTCTAAGGGTTTCTCAATTGTATTTATTCTTTCAAATAACCAACTCATCAATTCATTGATGTGTTTTATCATTCTCTTAGTCTCCATTGCATTGATTTCTGCTCTGATCTTTATAATTTCCTCCCTTGTACAAGCTTTGAGCTTGTGTTGGTCTTCTTTTTCTAGGAGCTTGAAGTTCAGCATTAGGTTGTTAATTTGAGCTCACTCTGTTTTCCTCATGTGGTCATTCACTGCTATGAATTTCCCTCATAGGATTGCTTTCATTTTGTACCATAAATTCTGGTATGTTGTATTAGCATTCTCATTTACTTGTAGAAGCTGTCTAATTTCTTCTTTAGTTTCCTCTGTGACCCATTGGTTTTTCAGGAGGGTGTTATTCAATTTCCATATGTTTTGTGAAGTTCTTGTGATTTCTTTTGCCATTGATCTCCAATTTAATTCACTATGGTCTGACAATATACAGGGAATAACTTCAATTCCTTTGCATTTACTTAGGCATGTTTTATGAGCATGCATGTGGTCTATTTTGGAGAGTGAATCTTGTGCAGCTGAGAATAATGTGTATTCTGATTTTGTGGGGTTGAACACTCTGTAGACATCTATTAAGTCCTTTTGTTCAAAAGTTTGGTTCAGTTCTAGTGCTCTTTGTTGATTTTTTTGTCTAGTTGATCTGTCTATTTGTGACAGTGGGAGATTGAGGTCCCACACTACTATTGTGTTATTGCTTATTTGGTTTTTCATGTCTATTAGTACTTGTTTTATATAGTTGGGTCCACTAGTATTTTGTGTCTATATATTTATGATTGTCATCTCTTCCTCTTGGATTGTTCCTTTTATAGGGTGTAGTGACCTTCTTTGTCTCTCTTAATTAATTTTGGTTTGAAATCTATTTTGTCTGCAAATAGAATAGCTATCCCTGCTTTTTTCCAGTTTCCTGCCTCATGGAGTATTGTTTTCCATCATCCCTTTACTTTCAGTTTGTGAATTTCTTTTTGAATTAAGTGTTTTTCTTGTATATAGAATATTGTTGAATCTTGCTTCTTGATCCATTCTGCCAGTCTATTTCTTTTGATTGGTGAATCGAAGCCTTTAACATTAATGGTTATAACTGATACGTATGGACTTATCATTGTCATGATATTTTCCTATTGTTGGCTTTTTTATTTTTTATTTTTCCCCTTTTCCATTGAATTTCTTGCCTTGCCTGATGACTTCATTCTGCTGGGTCTCATGGAGTTGTGAGCCTCATTGTCTTTTTCTAGGATATTGTTTACTATTTTTTGGAGTACTTGTTTGGTATTCATGAAGTGTCTCAGATGTTCTTTGTTGTAAAAGAATCTTATTTATCCATCAATTTTGAAACATAGTTTTGCAGGATACATCAATCTGGGTTGGAGGTTGTTTCATTTTAGGACTTGAAATACTTCATTCCATGCTCTTCTTGACTTGAGGATTTGTGTTGAGAAGTCTGCTGTGATTCTGATAGGCTTTCCTTTGTATGTGATTTGATTTTTTTTCTCTAACTGCTTTTAATATTTTGTTCTTCTGTTGGGTTCTGGACTCTTGACTGTTTTGTCTGGATGTAGATGTTTTTTGATCATGGCTCGTTGGAGTCATATATCCCTCACTTATCTGCATGTCAAATTCTTTTCTTCTGCTTGGGAAGTCCTCTGCCATTACTTCTGTGAACAGTTTTATTTTTTTTTATGCCATTTGCACAATCTCCTGCTTTTTCATTGACTCCAGTCAGTCTTACATTATTCTTCTTTGCATCATCTATAAGCTGCTGGATTGATTTCTCATAGCCCCTTTCTATTTTTAAGAAATCTCTCTTTTCATAGTTACTAACTGCAATCCTGTCTTTTATATCCGATATTCGGTCCTCACATTGGCACATTCTGCTGTGTATACTTTCAATGGAGTTTTTAATCTCCTGGATATCTGTTTGAATCTGTTTCATGGATTCCATTCTTTCCTATGCTAGCATTCATGGTTTCCATCATAGTCCTGAGGGCCTCTTTTTTTTTTTTTTTTTATCTGTTTCTGTTCTAAAATCTCTAAGCATGCCTTCCATTTTGTTCACCATTTGGGAAATTATTTCTCCCTTGATTTTTTCCAGAACCTTTTCATCTCATTTGTTACTTCATATATTATCGGTTCAGGGTGTCTAGGTGATTGTCATATTTTTTCACCTGGTTGCCCCCAGAATCTGCCTTTGGTGATTTGGAAGTCTGGGTTTCATACTTGTTTAGGTGTCTTCTCATTTTTATTTTTTTGTTGTTGATGGTTTTGGTTTCATTTCTGTTTTGATACTTCTATATTGTTTATTTTGAGTATCTTTATTGCTAGTATTTAGAACTCTTAGGGAATGGTTACTTCTCAGAGGTATCTTCCATGCATAGCTGGTCTTTAGGTTTGGGTCTATAATGACCCTTAGATAATCTCAGTTTTGGTTATACTAGGAAGGATAACTGATTAGAACAATCACATCACCTTGGCCCATATAATACAATCAGCATCAATCATAGCATCATATACAGCTTAGAAAATGACAAATTATTGTAACTACTAATCTGTCAACTTTAATCTCATGAACTAGATTAAAATCAAGGACCAACCAGAAATATGTCTGCAATAAATAAGCTCTTCAATATTGTGAATTTACCTTCTTGGATGAAGACTTAAAAGGAGTTGTATGGGTGGGGTAGAGAGATAGAAGGAGAGGAAAAGGTTAGAAATGGGGCTAGAGAACACAGGAAGATCATGCAAACTTCAGGAAACTGGTAAAGACAGGAGGGAAAGAGAAAAGGAAGAAACAAAAAGAACAGAGCAACCTAACAGCAACAGGAAAACTAGAAACTGTATTCACTCTCCTTTAAAAATAAGAGTGATTGAGAAAAGGAAAAAACCCAAATAGGACAGAAATGGGAAAGAAGAAAGGAGAGAAATGAAGAAAAAGAAGGAGGAAGAGGAAGAGGAGGAGGAGGAGGAGGAGGAGGAGGAGAGAGAGAGAGAGAGGAGAGAGAAGAAGAGAGAGAGAGAGAGAGAAGGGGGCCCTTCAGGGCATGTCTCCGCTGTCACCAGTAGACAACATAGGCAGCAGTGTGCAGATCGAGGTCAATTAGTTCCAGTGAGCCAGCTGCAGTCCACTGAGATTCCGGCTGATTTCTGACTGCAAGGCCCAAGTTGAACTCCCTGATCTCCTGTGGGTTTGAACTCTGCAAGGTTCTACAGCAGGTTGAAGCTACCCTTCCCCCAATGTGAGTCCAGTTTCCTGTAGGGGTTGCTGATCCCAACAACTCACCAACTGCTATAGTCTGAGGACTTTCTTCACTCTCCCAGTGGGCTTTGATTTTCATCAACAAGTCTTGGAAAGGCTTTCCCTCTGCTGTTCACCACTGCTCTATCTTCTCAAACTCATTACAATGGCCTTTATGGCCCATGGTACCTTGCAGCTTTGTCCGGGTCAGGCCTCCTTGCCTGCATATGGTTTCTTTACTTCATGTATATTTGTAAAATTGTTTGTATAAATGTTTTCAGGCATAAAGTGAAGTTAAAGGATATTTGCTTACTCTGGCCAGGTAACAGCAAATGTTAATTGCATAACAAAACTTTAATCCAATTTTAAAGTTTGAGTTTCCCTTCAGTGCTTATTGATGGAAAGCAGAGACTATCATTGTGAGGACTTGGAGATGCTCCCTGACTTACACTGGGGTTACATCTCCATAAACCTATCATAAGTTGAAAATACATTATTGTAATTTGAAGATGCAGTTAATATAGCTAATTTATAAATATCATAATTTAGCAACATAGTACAGTGTAGACTAGGGATCCCCAAACCCTAAGCCACAGACTTGAGTCTGTTAGGAACCAGCCATATGGAAGAAGGAAAGCAAAACATCTTCTGTATTTATTGCCACTCCCTATCATACACATTACTACCTTAGTTTCACCTCTTGTCAGATCAGTGGCAGATTAGATTTTCATAGGAGTGTGGATCCTACTGTGAACTGTACATGTGAAAAATTTAGGTTGTATGTTCCTTATGAGAGTTTAATGCCTGATGATCTGAGGTGGAGCTGAGCCAATGATGCTTGTGCTAGGGCTTGGTTGCAAATACAGATTAGCATTAGCAAAGAGATTTGACTGCACAGAGATCATAATAAATCAATTGCTTGCAGGTGTATCAAAATCCTATCAGTGAGTGAGTAGCAAGTGACAATCAAGCTACATATGGTGGCAGGCTTTAAATCAGAATCTTGCATTTATTTTAGTCTTTGTGTGGCCTGCTCATTATTTTATTTGCCTCATTCTGCATTTTGGTTAGTTGTATAATTATTTCATTATATATTACAATGTAATAATAATAGAAATAAAATACATAGTAAATGTAATTTACTTGAATCAACTCAAAACCATCCCCTACCTCTGATCTGTTGAAAAATTGTCTTCATGAAACCAGAGTATCAGCTATTTATCCTTGAAAATCTTATATATGATTCAGCTAGTTGTCATGAGAGGAGCATGTTTTTAAGAGGCATAAAGAGAATTATTAGGCAGAATTTAAAGTACACACTCAAAGGAAAGAGTGTGGGTCCTCAAGAGAGTGGTGCATTGTAGTCTGTGGCTGGGAATATTTATGTTTTTGGTAGTAAAAATTTGTAGAATTTGTGGATCTATAAAAAGTTTGGATTTGGGTTATAGGAGCAATGGTCTACCAATGGAATAAAGATAATAGCTCATTCCACAGGAGAAAGAATTGCCTGATCTACTCTACTTCTTAAGGTCAGGTTTCTGCTATTTTACCTAAGCTAATTTATGGACTTAAAATCTTTAAGAGGTTTTGTGTGTGATGAGTGTGGATAAAAAAGAAGCATAAACAAGCCTGGGGTTTACATATATGGATAACTTTGGGTAAATTTAATCATCTCCTGAAGTCTGTGTCTTCTTGAAAGTACAGATTTTAAATTATGATTTTCCTTATCTCATTTTTATCTATTTTTATTTCTTCTATCCTACCTCATCTCCACCCCCAGGCTTTGATATTTTATTCTGAAGGGATGCAGAGGAGCCAAAAGTTCATCTTCTTATGGCTGCTTCAGGCTGAGGTGGGACACTGACCCTGCCTAGCCAGGGACCAAAAGTCTAGCTCTGGTATACCTAAAAGGGACAAAGGAAGATGGATTTTGTTGTTTGATGAAACATTATCCTTTGATAGTCTGAAAAACAAGGCAAAATAAACTACTAGCAATTCATTGACTTTTCAATTTCATTTTATAATCACATTAAACAAACAAGGGCCAAAAATTAAAAGTAGAATAATGGTAAATGATGGCTCCAAAAAGTGGTAAAAGCAAGACAAAATTAGGCCGCATTTGTCATAATCCTTTTATCTTTAATATTAATATTTTAACCTTAATATTAAACAAATTTAACATTTGTTTTATGTTGTTTACCAAAGAACAACAGGTGGAGTTTAAGAGCATACAAGCTCCTTTCTGTTTGTCAGTAAGACATCCAGCATTCTCATATTTTAATTATAACAATGGCCAAGGAATACACGAAATGAATATATCTACATTTTTGTGACCATTGGGCCATTGAAATTCTTACTATAGCACCCAGAACCTGGCATCTGTTGTGTATTTTGTAGACCTGAAGACATTTTGTAGTCACTGGCTCCAGAAAATAAACACATGAGGTCTGAAATAGAATACAGAAAGTTAATTTATATCACAGACTTAAAGCCTAATAGCTAGAATATCTACACAGTGGTATCTTGGGTTATGAACTTAATTTATGATTTTGTGGAAATTGGCTGTGTTTGTGTTTGTGAGGGGAAGATGGCCATGGTTGTGTTTGTTACCCAATGTGGAGTTTGGGAATGGAAGCAAAATTTTGCTAAACACTTTTGTTTGAGAACTGAATTGTTTGCAAACAGAAACATTTGTGAACAAAGGTATTACTGTATTGGTATTTTTATCCTATAAGCACGGCCATACAAGAAATCAAATCTTTACTAGAGGGATACTTGAAAGTACATTGAGAGCAGACTTTTTAAGCTTAGCCTTCAAAATGGAGGCTGCTGTCCAATTTTAGAGAATAAGATTTTTCCTTGTATTTCTGAGTATTATATAACCTATTTTTGCAGGAGGTACTGTTACATTAAGTGCAAACCTTCATATTCTGAAAAAAAGAAAGTACATTGAAATAACATATTCATTGTGTATCATAAACATGTAATAACTTAGACAATGAAAAAATAAATAACATAATGGTAATATACTAAGAGTGGCTTAACCACTTAATAGTTTACACTGAGCTTCACTTGGGCGGCACGTTTATGTGCTGACCACCCTGAGTGTTGCTTGTAAGTGTCATTTCAACTAGTCAATTCTTGTTTGCATGCAATAACACTTGTATGCTTGCTTATTTGTTTTATATCAACTTTTTATATCAACTATCATTGATTATCATTTTTTAAAATTTAGAATCTTGTATTCATCTTAGATGTTTGTTTCTAGTGAAATCTATTAATACGTTCTGGTTATGTTCTTTCAATAATTCATGTTTATTTTATTTGTGAAAAATAACATAATTTTGTGCTACAGTCTATCAAAATTCTTATCAAAAGTATATTAGATATAATTTTTATACTTTTCCAGAACTCAGTGATATTCTTTTATAATATAAAATAGACACATTTGGGACACTGAGACTAAATAGGAAGTGCCAAAAGGTCTGCAAAAGAAATTTCTGAAAAAGAGGGAAATGTTAGCATATCAGAGAGGAAAAGTCTGTGATATAAAGTGGAAAGACATAAAAGATCTCTTCTTATTGTCAACATATTCATAATACAGAAATGATAGAACTTGAAAGAAGAAATGAAACTAAAAAATTGCAATAGTGGTCAATGATTATAATAAGTTTATGGGTAGTGTTGACAGAATTGACTAATATCTAACAAGCTATCTTATAATCAAAAAGTGAGGAAAAAATTATTATAAAATATTTATGCACCTTCTGGACCATACAATATGGAACTTGTTTGTTATTTATTCAAAACAAGGAGGTTCAAAAAGTCATTTGCAATTTAGATTAGGTCTAATAGACCAAATAATTGAAAAATACAAGATAGCGAAATGCCAACAAGGACATCCATCATTAACATCTTCATCATTATGTTTAGTAGGTAGACATTTTATTGAAATTATACCACACACAGAAAAAAGGAAACTCCAATATGACAGTGTAAAATGTGTAGTTAAAAGAAAGACATTAATGCAAAAAGAATTCTGAAAGAGACTAGATACTTCTGTCCAGATTATAATGTTGCATTGTGTATTGAATGTTTTAAAATATACCATACACAGAAAAATTATGAATAAATTTGATAAAATTGTCATTTTTATATTTTCTGTTATATTATCTTATAAAAATTAACAAAAAGATGTAATTTTTGGTCATCCTGTATTTTAAAAATTGGACTGGTAAGTGGTTAAGGATACATTCTTGGAAGAGCTAGTGGGACTGGGAATCACCATGTCTCATGGCAGTAGACTAGAATGTTGTAGTCACAGCTGGAGATTGCCAGTAGGGGCTGGTGCAGTATTTAGAGCCTCTTTTTATATCTAGCTTAGCTTCCTTTGTTTTTATACAACTATTAATTACTCCATTTTAAATTTTGGTCATACTTTCCTGCTGGGTATTTAAAGCAAAGTCAAAGACTTGTGTTAATCAAAATTAATCTAAATATATCTTTCAAGGTCAGTTAAATCTTTGACAGGGTTACTTTGGGGACCATATGAGAAGCCTCTTATCTCTTCTACTTTTTCCCCTTATGATTTTGTCATTTGTCAGGATGAGTCACAGTCTTGCTTGACCTTATGTCATTCTTTGAAAGCATGTAAACATTTACCTCTGTAGTGACCCTCCTTTGTGAAAAATCCACATTGGTTGACTCTATTCTCTGGGGTCCAAAAATTCACATGCTGTAGAGGTTGAATGACTTAGTAGAGTTGCAGGATCCTTTCAGAGGGATCCCGTCATGCCCTGGGACCTGGCTGACTGTGGAGGGCAAAGGTCAAACTATTGTCCTGTCCTGTTTGCCCTTTTGTCTTCTTTAGCTATGGTCTCCAAGCCTCAGCTGCTGAACATTCAGAAGGTCAGTCAGACCAGTCTTGAAGTGGGAGCACTGAAGTCTTAATCCTGTTATAATCCTTTCTGAATATTGGGCATTTTGAAACGTAAAGTATGACCAGGGAACAGCTGCTTCTTCCATTTATCATGGTCAGAATTAGTATTAGGAGTGAATGTCATATACTATCTGTACTTTAGGTGATGGCCTACCATCTTAGCACACTATTTTGGTTGTCTTGTAGAGGTCATGTTCCAAAGCTGCAGTCCAGATGCCACTTAACCTCCCAGAGTTGGCTCACTAAAAGAAATGTCACTGTATAGGATCCAAGGAGGTCTCCAAGGCAGAGATGGGGAATCTTGACTCACCACATCATGGGATAAATTGCAGGTTTACTGACTTCCATTTAAGAAAGAAATTTCAGGGCATGTCAGTCATAGACATAAAGAGGTTTATTAGGCAGAATTTAAAGTACACACCCAAAGAAAATAGAATGCCACCTCCTAAGAGAGAGGTGCATCATGGTTTAGGGCTTGGAATATTTACATGATTTTGGCAGTGGAGAGCTGTTCAATTTGTGTCAGGATGGATTTATGTTGACTTCCCTTCTTCCACATTAACATAATTGTAAGTACTGAAATTCCTATCTCAGATAATTTTCCCTTTATCTCTAAGAAATGCTCATCCTTGTAAATAAAAAAAGCATTAAGCAGTAAATTTTCTTAGCTTCTATCTTTTGTAGCAAGAATATCAAATTATGGTTGCTTTATGTGTGTTTGTACTCCATTGAAAAGGAGAATATAATATGCCATTGTAATTGCTGGATCTGTATCCTTGGTTTACCCATTTCTATCAATATTTGGTAAGGAATTATTATATAACCAGATATTTTTCTAGGCACTGAGTATGTGAACAGGGCAAACATGCTTGCTGTCTTCATTGGTGTTTGTGAACTCAGATAAAATAACAGTCCTTCCAGAAAGCATTTCCGGGTTAATTCACAAAAAGTAGATAGCTTAAAAACTGACATAATGGCTGCCCTAAACAGTTATAGTTCTTAAGGCTAACCAGTGGAAACAAGTTCTTTCTGACTTAAAGAGAAAATGAATTTATTAAAATGGCATTAACTAGTTCACCCAATCATTGGGAAAGCTGGTGAACCAGGCTCAAATAGGCAGGAACAAGGGACTTCATGCTACATAAGATCACACTTTATGTCACAAAGCCAGTCCAGAGAGGACCTGCTGCCCCACTGCTCTCCCATTTATCACATCTTACAGTGCTTCTGCCAAAGACAGCTCTGGAAGTCTCCACAGCATTGCTGCCACACTGCCCTTCAGCATACACACACTGCCATCACTGCCACTCTGTACCACCAGGATACATTCTTCTATCCTGTCCCTTTTTGACTCTAACTCCTGACTCAGAGTCTGTGTAGGCATTTTTGATTGGCTAAGTTTAGGTTACATAGACACATTAACCACATGGTGGGCTTGGCAACAAAGGATCTGGCATTTCCTGTAATTTGTTCTGCATCCCAATTAAACTCATAAGCAGGAATTTATAAAATGTAGTAAGGTTGTGAAGTTAATTGACAACTAAAAACAATGGTATATGCCAGTTATGCTGCTACTTATTGCAAGTAATTCTTCACCACGCACTGTGGTTAGTACCGAGTGCATCCTTTTACATAATCTTTATCACAGAATTGTTCTCTTCTTACAGATGAGGAAACTGAGGCTTAGAGACATTAAACATCTTTTTCATGATCCAGTAAGTATATGAAGTTTTTAAATCACATCACTCAGACCAAAAGGCCCATAAGTTACCAGCATACAGTACTACACTGCTTTCTCTCCATCTGCCTACTCTCCTTTGTTCAGTTTAGGCTTAAGATCTTTTCTTGCTGACTAGTGAGCCGTTGGGGTCATCATTAAAATGAAACTTTCATTGGATATGGTATTTAAAATGATCATTAAGATTCAAGAAATCTCCTTCCAAATAATTCATCAGCATAGTTCACTAATATGCTAACTTTTGATTAATGCAGACTGATTGCTGTACCTTACTGGCAGCATAAATACTGTGTGTATTAATCATTAACTTTTTTTTTGGTACTGGGGATTGAACTTGGGACCTTGAGGCAGGAGGCAGAACCACTGAGCTAAACCCCTGGCCCTCATTAACTATTTTTTAAGGTGCCACCTTCTTGGCTTGCTCAATGCCTATTAGAAAGAAATGGCATTTTAATCTACGATACCTTTCCTTCACTCTTAGCGAGAATGTAGATTTTAAAAAAAGATAATATAGCCCAAGATAAAACATGTGTATGCAAAAGCACAAATGCAATACATTAAGGTACATTCCATGTCTTTTTCTTGCTAATCCCTTTTCAAGATAATCATATATAGACACTTAATGACCATAAGAGCAGAAAATGACTGCCATCTAGGTTGAATTTATGAATAAAATACATCAAATCCTAAAGTTGGTAATAGTGAAATTGTTTTTGTCAGACTGGAACCTTGCACAAATAAAATGGAAAAATAAAGCCGGTTTGAAAACTATTATCAAAAAACAACGAAGGTGCAGAAACAAAGGTGGCAGAAAGATGAGAGGTCTCAGAGGATGAGGACACATGGAGGTATCTACCACCAACTTAGCATGGAAGGGAGTTTTAGCTGCATTTCAGTTGTGTGGCTCTGAGAGACAAAGGGCCACATAGCAGGTAACTCAGATGAATAAAGGGAAAAGATGAAGAGGAAAATGAAGTAAGGGGACAAATGTGAAGTGGCAAAAGAAACTGACAGAGAAAAGAGAAACCAGACAAACAAGGTTGTTAATCATATATCCTCATACAAAAACATTTAAAAATCAGAGTCTGAGTCAAAGTTATCATTAATATGAATATATTACATGAATTTATTTTAGGGCTATTTTTAAAAACTTATATATATACATATATATTCACACACACAATTTTTTAGTATGACAATACAAATAGAAATAAAGCAAAAAAGCCCTGGTTTAGCTGTTTCTCACTGTTGGTACCATAAAGGTATTTGTACATGTAATTTTCCTGCACAGGTGATTTGACTTCTTTACCTAGGTTTTTATTATATCAGTGTAGGTTTTGTTCCAGAGTGTAGAGGACTGCCAAGTAGTCGCTACCACATAACCTTGGAAGAAGAGGATGTCTTTGAGAACAGAATTCACTATGTAACTATCTCTGCCCAAAGCAAACCTCTTAAATGTACATTGTGAAAGAACATTTTTGGGCTCTGCTTCAAACTAAATTGGCCTAGATTTTCTTGGGGATGCGCTGTGAAGTGATTAAGGCTAAACAATAAACCAGGAGTTTTTATCACTAGAGTGGCTGTTCAGCAAAATAAAGGCAGTCACCCCAATCCCACTCTAGAAAGGGCACTGTTCCAAATACAGAGTATTTGCTGTTGGAAGAGTTCATATATTGAGACCAGAAGTCAATAACATGAAACCTAGACCATTCCCTTTGACACTAACTTTCCAACATCTCATTCTGCATGTTATTAAAGCATGACGGTACTGAAACTATGTGTAAGGTTTTTTCCTGTCTGGATTTGTCTTACTTTGTTTTTTGCTTCTACAACACAGAAAGTCTTTAGAGTGTTTCTTATGACATTGTACCTTATGTAATCCAAACATCCTCAGCTCTCACCAAACAGTGGATCCAAATGAAGTCATTTTAATACTCATGAAATAAATTTCCTGTTCTTGCCCACAGCTTCTGGCATGTACAAGTCAACTCCATCTTCCACTATTTTCCCTCCTATCTGTCAACATGAATCCTTTGAGTTCCCAAGTATTTCAAGTGTACTGTGAATAAGTTGGTCCCTCTGATCCCCATGAGATATGATTTTCCTTCTTTTCCCTTTTCAGATCTCTCTTGTTCTCTTCCCAGTAAAGTATTAAAAACTCCTCTTTGCTGCTGATATTAATGGCATCCATCATGCCCAGCACCATCTAGACCAGGGACATGATTTCCTACAATCCAAATGTTCCATGGATTTTGTGTGTATTGTTGTTGTTCATTGACCACTTCCTGAGTGTCTATTGTTTTCTAGACACTGTACAGGCACTGTTGGACCTGACCCATCACTGGGCTATATACTTTGCTAGCTGAGCCCCTAATAGCTGGATATTTTGGAAAGATCTCTAAGAAACTAGCTCTTAAAGTGTTGACTTCTAACTCACTGAGCAGGGACTCTAAATGAGACTAGTGGACACAGCAGAGGAGAAAATAATTCAGCCTGCTCCAAAGGCCTCTCTTTCTTCTGTCTGGAACTCTTCCAGGCAGACTAGGAAGGAAAAAAATCTTTATTCTTATCCTAGAAAATGCAAATCACTGCACATTCATTCATGCAAACTGATTGTCAGAGCGGGCATAATCATCCTGGTTTAGGGATAGCTGAGCTCTCATTCCTAATCTTGATTTAGTTATGACATTCTGCTATATGACAATCTACTATATGACAGTCTACTGATATTGTTAACATAGTTGAATACATTTCTTTAGGTTTCCTATGGGATTGTCAATAATTTAAGAACTTGCCAATTTTTTAACTCTCTTTCCCTACACAGAATTTAAGAGAATATCTTTCATATCATTATTTATTGATCAGATGATGACTTTTTATGCAACTCAAGTAAATCTCAAAAGATGTATGGCTCAGTTTCTTTAGAGTGACAGTCAAGCCAGGCATGGTGGTGCACTCCTATAATCCAAGCACTTGGGAGGCTGAGGCAGGAGGATCGCTGGAGTTCAAGGCCACCCTGAATGAGTGAGACCCTGTTTCAGAAAACCTAAAAAAAAAATAGGGTCGTAGTCAAAGGAAACACAAGTTTGCCTGTATAAAAAAAGTTTATATCTTCACTTTTGATAATATATTAAAGTTTTGTATCATGAATTTATATCTTGCCATTGTTCCTTCTCATCAAAGTTCTACACTCACAGCAAGCACTAAAACCAAGCTAGCAAACAAAACCTGTTCTACTTTTTAAACATATTTTCTCTTCCATCTAACCCTTGAGCACTGCACTCCTGCCATGATACCCCATTCTCTGTCCTCCATCTCTCCAATTTCTCATAGTAAAGAGACACCTGTGAACTATAGTGCCATCTCTCATTTTAACTACTTTTTAAATGAGAATTATCAGACTAGAACAAGGAAGGATAACTCAGGAGCTGAGCTAGAAATAAGTCTGTGAAAATGACACAAGAAAATATTTTGCTTAGTAAACGTGAAACTTGCTTTTCTTATCTGTTTATTGTCTTTAAAATTTAAAAGTAAAGTTGGAACAGAAAAAACCTATTTTTAGATTGTTATCAATCTTCTCTAGAGAAGTTCTGACACAAAATATGCGTGATTAGAGAGATACCTTTCTGCCAGTTTCAAACTATTTTTGTGACTTTGTCTTCTAAAGATCTTGTGAATTTAATAAGCACAGAATTATCAGAGGGAACCTAAGAACAGGTTTTAATGCATTCAATGAGTGTTTAGGAAACAAAACGAAATGAAGAGGAACTTATTTGAATACTTTCCTGGACACTCATTCACACTAGTCTCTGGTTTTGGCTGTCTTTTGCTGTGTAACAAGCCATTGCAAGATTTAGTGGCTTAGAGTAACAACCACTTTATCATCTATCATGATTCTGAGTTGATTGGACTCGGCTGGGTAGCTGACCCAGGTGACTTGGATTGGGGCTACAGTCTCCCGAGGCTCAATTAGTCTGCAATGGCCATGTTGGCTCAGTCACATATGTACACCTTTGTCAGGGCATGTAGGGAAGTTGATGCCTTCTACCCAGCTTCTCCCTACTGAGGGAGGATGCCCAGAAAGCTGGACCATTCTCCGTGACATTCTTTCTTCATAGTATCAGGGTTTCTCCTACTCTCCATGTGACTTCTCCAGCAGAACTTCCACAATGGCTCAGAGGTCCCAAAAGCACACAGTATTAGCTGCCAGGCCTTCTTAAGATTTGGGTGTAATCCCTCACTGGAGGAAAGATAGCCTTTTTAATAAATGGTGCTGGAAAAATTGAGCTTCAACTTGCCAAAGATTAAAACTAGACCTGTATCTCTCACCATGCACTAAACTAAAATCAAAATGGATTAAAGATCTAAATATTAAAATAGAAACTCTGAACCAGTTGGAACAGAGGTTAGGTAGAACCCTTGAAGACATCGGTGTAGGAAAAGATTTATGAACAAAACCTCAGTTGCCCGTGAACTAGCACAAACAATCAACAAATGGGATCTCTTCTTATTAAAAGGCTTCTGCACAGCAAGAGAAACCACCAGCAGTGTGAAGAGACAACCCACAATGTGGGAAAAAATCTTCGCCTGCTCTTCCTCAGACAAAGGTCTACTATCTCAAAACTATAAAGAACTTAAAAAGATCAGACCTCCCAAATTTAAAGACCCAATCCAAAAATGGGCATCTGAAATGAACAGACATTTCTCAGACAAAGAAGTAGAAATAGCAAATAAATACATGAAAAAATATTCAACATCACTGGTCATTTGAGAGATGCAAATGAAAACAGCACTGAGATTCCACTTCACTCCAGAAAGAATGGCTGCTATCATGAAATCAACCAATAACAAATGCTGGCGGGGCTGTGGGGAACGAGGAACCCTGCTCCACTGCTGGTGGGAGTGTAGACTGGTGCAAGCACTGTGGAAATCAGTGTGGAGATACCTCAAAGCACTAGGACTGGAAGTCCCATTTGACCCCGCTATTCCCCTGCTGGGGATCTTCCCCAAAGAATTAAAAGAATCATTCCACAGTCATATATGTGCACCCATGTTCATAGCAGTGCAGTTTGTAATAGCTAAAACTTGGAAACAGCCCAAATGCCCATCAACTGGAGACTGGATAAAGAAAATGTGGATTTTTTAATAAAATGGAGTACTACTCAGCCATAAAAAATGAGAAATTAGAGACATTTATAGCTAAGTGGATGCACATTGAGGCGATACTCTTAAGTGAAATAAATAGGACACGCATGAATAAATTCCGAATAGTTTCTCTGGTGTGAGAAACTGAAAGTGTAAATAAGGACTAAATGTATAATAGGTAATGTGAAATAGGAAGAAAAGGGGCAAAGGGGAAGGAAGTGGGAGGGCTAGGGGAAAGGATAGAAGGGAAAGGGATTAATATGAGAAAATGGAAAAATAGGAACAAAATCTTTGTAAATAGGGAGGAATGGGGGGGTTGAAGGGAGGGCTGGGCAAGGGTGAAAAATAAGAACCAAGAGAGACTATGTAAAGGTGCAGATTTCCAATGATGAATGTCATTATATTGTATACCTAAAATGTACCAGTGATTAGAATGAATAATCTATAATGTAAAATAGGAAGAAAAGGTTCAAAGGGGTAGGGGTAGTGGGAGGGTCAGGGGAAAGGAAAGAAGGGAAAGGAAAAATGTTGAGAATTGGAAAAAATGGAAATAAAGTCTTTGAAAATGGGGAAGGGTGGAGGGGGTGAAGGAAGGTGTAGGAATGGGGGAAAAAAGTAAGAACCAAGATGCATTATGTAAAGGTACAATTCCCAATGAGAAATGTAATTGTGCTGTATACCTACAATGTACCAATAAAAGAATTTAATTAAAAAAATACTGTGTGTACTTTCTTAAAAATAGTAATACTCACAATTTCAGATGATTTAGACAGAGGCCTGAATTTAGAGCTTAATTAACAATCACTAACCGTAGCATCCTTGATAATTTAAAACTATTCTTAATCCTAAAGACATAATTAGTAGAGTTTCCCACAGAATGCTCCATAACATTCCATACATTGGTGTTGTAGGCTATGAATGCTATTATTTGGACAAGGAGTTTGGAGAAAACTCCAGGTTAAATAAAGTTAAGGACACGTTTTAAAGGTGGATTTTATTATACTTTTAATATACAAAGTGGTGAGCAATATGTTTTTTAACATGTATTAAATATGAAATTTTTAATCTCAAAACATCTCCAGAAATAAAAATTCACTCGATAATTTATGAGAAAATGACTCTCTGAAGCCTCATGTGCTGTAAAGATTACATTACCACCAACTGCCTTTATAATCCATGCTTTTGCAAAGTATTTATGAGCATAAAATCAACCCTAAAATATGAGTCACAATAATTATAGTAATACAAGATAACATTTATTGAGCACTTTCTATGTGCCACATTATATGTTAAATGCCTTATAAGCATTTTATAATGGATTAAAGTCTTCACACATTATCTTTAATCCCAATAGTTGCACAAAGTAGATATCATTATGCTGTCCACTTTACAGATAAGGAAATGGAGTAGTAACAAGGCACCCAATTAAGAGATAAGGCTATGACATGAACCTTAGCTTTTTGTATGACTTCATAGTCTGTAAACTTAACTACACCCCTACCCTACCCTATGTTCTTTTTTACATATCAAATCAATTTTTAAGTTTCTAACATTAATGCTTTAGATTGATTTGAGATTCCTTAATGGAAGAAGAGAGTGGCATCAAGTGTCTGCAATGTGCCACTTTGTATGCTTAGGTGATTTAATCCTTAAATAATCATAGAAGCAAGGTAACAAACATTTTGTAAGAAAAAAATAAACTCTCTTGATATGAAATATTTTGCAAACATAGAAGTAGCATCTCATAAACCATTTCAGATGATTTCTTACAAATTCAATTTTGAAGTGCAAACTATCATCCCTAATGTTTCTTTAAAAGAATTGCTTCACTGAAGTATCCAGAACATTCAAACTTATTTTCGCTTAAATATACCCTTTCTCCAGCTTATTAAATGCCTACTTGAAGTCCTAGCAAAAATTACACAGAATAATCTGTTGATAATCCATACTTATTAAATCATGTATAATGATAATGATAATGTATATATTTCTCAATTATACAAATAGAAAATAAGTCAAAATGAATGGTGTGATTTGAGTCTATATTCTTTATACAATGTCAATATAGCAAAAATATACATTGAAGCACACTTCCTTTGGAAGTCATCTCACAGTGGCAACCTGAGTACACATTTACAGCCTGGCTTTCTGAGGGGCTACTAAACACAGAATATGCTCTGCATATGGAAGTGAAGCTCTATACATGAAGACCCTTCTTAGATCCTTGCTGCTGATCATGAAGGGCAATCAGTGCAGCAACATAACCTGGAGATAAAAAGAACAGACTGACAAGCAAGGTTATCTTGGTTCAAATCCTGCTTCTGCTGCTTATTGACTATGTAACTGTGGGGAGATTACTCAACCTCTCTGTGCCTCCATTTCTTTGTGTAGCAAAGGGGGTTAATAATTGTATCCAACTCATAGGATCACTGTGGGCAGTAAATAATCTTATATACTGATGTGCATATGACAAGGCCTGGCATATGAAACTATATAAATAGTAGCTGTAGTTTTTATCATCATCATCATCAACATCATCATCATGTCCTAATTAACAAATCTCTTGGATAGATAACAGGAGAATATCTATGGCTTATGGTATGGGAATTAGAGTCTCTAAGGAAAGTATTCTTCTGAAATTTGGGGGACTGATACCTAACTGCTGGCTCCCTGACCACTTACCCTAGTACTGCTCCCCTCACTATATAGAGCTTTCAGGTAGACTCCCTGCTAAAAGCAAAGGGGAGTATATAAGGAAATGGACCTACCAATGTAAGATAAAATAAACTCTTCCCAACTGTTCAGTCATTTGTTTTAAATATGAAACCCAAGGATAATTAGAATTTACAAGCATCTTTTAAAAAAATCAATATAAACAAATAAACTCATCTCACAGAATTGGAGATCATTCAGGAAGCAGACAAGGAGTGAAAAACAAAGAATATTCCACTTAGAACTCAGAGAGATTTGGAACAGGATTGCACCTCCCTCCAAATATATATACATATATATATATTATATATTACATATATAATATACATATATATGCCATGACAAAAAATCAAGAGCAACAGAAAAGGGCCCTATAAAATTAAAAATATGATTTCTGAAATTAAACAAATCAGGAGTTCAATGTAATCCCAGTACTCAGAAAGCTGAGGCAGAAGGACTACAAGCTCAAGGCTATCCTAAACAAGTTACTAAGTTCAAGGTCAGCCTGGACCACATAGTAAGACCTTATCTCAGGAAAAATCAAAGAATGCTGGAAGGTAATAAGAAAATCAAGAAGGCTTCTTATATATTGTATAAAGTATAATTACAACAAGTTAGAAAACTAAGAGATAGAAGAAAAATACCCATAAAGGGATAATTCATAAAGCTTCTGTCTACAACTGATGGGTTCCAGAAAAAAAAAAGTAAAAATGGATGGCACATGTGTGGCCAAGGATTAGATGAGAAAATATGTCCCGTGGCTGAGGAAAGATTTAATGATTCACATTGAAATGGTCTCTGAGAGCCAGACAGGGAGAATGATGTCTACATTGTCCATATCACTAGAGAATTTTAATGTGCTAAAGACTTAGAGAAGATCCTAAAATAAAAGCCCAGTGAGAACAGTTATACGTTAACAACAAAGCAATGAGAACCAGATTGGAATCAGGCTTCTCATGAGCAACATGAGATGCTAAAAGGTAATTCCATGCCGTCCATTCATGTGCTTCACAATAAATGAGGGTATTGATTGTGTGACCTCTATTTGCTGAGCCACAACAGTCCAGACACAAAAATAAGACCATAATTGTAGTGACAAAATTGTTTTTTTTTGGGGGGGGTGGTTTTAAAACTTGAGCAGAACTCTAACTATGCTTCAATTTCCTCCCAAATATTTTAGGATTTCCCCAGTGTGACCTGCAAATTAGTCATCTTGGACCTTTCCTGTGCACACCACTTTGAGGTTTTTTGGTACTGCCAGCCAGTGTCTGCTAGAAGGCCCACCTTTGATGAGTATCTGAGTGAGGCAGGAAGTCAGAGCACCTAACTGTACAGGGTACAGCAACAGAGTGACTGGACTGAAGTTCCAGTCACATCACACACCAGAGTGTAAGCCTTGACCTCTCTAGGGCTCGATTTTAGCATCAGTAACTTGTAGACAATGATAGTATTTATTCCAGTGTTTTTGTGATGACAAAATGTGATAATTCCATTTCAGAATTCAGCACAGTAGTTCTGAATAAATAGTACTCAGTAGAGTTTCAGTGTATTATCAGAAACAAAACAAAATCTCACAGGACTGTCACCAACACCTGCCAGTGTACACCGCAGCCTCCTCAGAGCACTGTTGCCCATCAGCACTGCAGCCGCGGTTGCCCTAGGTAACATTTCACTCAAGTGAGCAGTCAGTGCGATTCTCTTGATTTATGACTCCACTTAAGTTCTACTTTGAGCACCCATTTGGAGTGGTGATAGAAACTGAGTAAATTTCTGACTGAGCCGTGCTCCCACTTCCCAAGTGACACGCATATTTTCAGAGGATTATATATAGTCTCAGTAATGTCTAGAGGTGGAAGGAGGTGACTCCTACACTTTGGTTCCTCCACTGTAATATGCTTTGGTTTCTTGGGGACCTTAGTCATCAGGGAAGCCAACTGCTGGGTGTCCCTGACTCCCAACCTAAGTCTTCCAGACCCAGCTCTCTTCCTGATGCCCCCTCACCTCTCTGAAATCTGCCAGGGCTGGGTCTGGTCCTTCACCATCACTACCCTCTTAGTGAGGGTGGGGAGATCATTCCATGGATGACGTGGCCTTCCAGGCAGCAATCACAGATCACTTGTTTCTCAATCTTGGAATAGGCCCAGAAGCCCTCTGTTCCCACAATACTTCTGAATCTGGATCGTTTTGTCTGCTTTCTCTCCTCCTTAGGGCTCTGGCTGAGAGTTAAGAGAATACTGCCCCCTTTTGGAGCAGTGCACCAGCATCTGCCTCTACAGCTTTCTTTTCTGACTCCTTGTTCTTCTCTGGGAGAAATGTTATCTCATTTTTGGAAGAGGGGAAGGAGGAGCCTGAGTCAGGCATCTTGTGCTCTCTTTCCTTGGACACACTTGAGGGCTTAGGGAGGAAGAAGGGGAAAGCATGCCAATGATATTGCAGAGAAGGGCAAAGAAATGCAAGGATCAAGACAGTATTTTAAAAAGTCAAAATGTTATTTACCATAATCTTGATAAATCACGGAATTATCCCAGATAACACTGAGAATTTACTAGAAGCCAAGCATTTCTCAGAGCACTTTCTGTGCATTAACTATTAAATCATCAGAAAAATATTGCTTGGGTAGAATTATTTACTCAGTGACTTCTTTTTGGATGGTGAGTGGTTATTCCCTTGACACTACCAAATCATCAAAACAATACTACCTATCAAGTAGTATTTATTCCTGTTACCCAGTTGAAAAAATAAAGACTTGGACAAGTTCAAGTAACTTGCTTAGGGTCAGTGGTGTGTTCACTGGGAAGCTGGAAGTGAGGCTTACACAGAGTGGCATTAGGGCATGGGCGCCCACCAACCTTTCACCTGTCTCTCCTGGAACATGAACCAAACATCTGCAGGGGTTTCCTGAAGTTTCTTATTGTGACACCAGGTATGAGTCTGTGCATGTGGATTAGGGGACAGTCTGAGAAGCAGAAGCATTCACAATCATTCCTGTCTTTCCTCCCCCAGGCACATGCATTGTCCCTGAAGTCAATGTGCCTATAGCACTCCCTCTTGCTTGGGATGCAGTTATCTCTTACCACTAGGTAAGTGACTAACAGTATTATCCCGAGGCCCTGTCCTCTGCCCTCTATACATCTCTGTCAGATAGCCATGGTATGTATTTAGAAAGTAAAACACGGCCTATTAGAAAATGCAACTTCAGAGCTGCATATAGTGGTGCATGCCTGTAATTCCATCGCTCTGGGAACACGAGGCAGCAGGATCGCAAGCTCTAGCCCAGTGTGGGCAAGATAGCAACTTATTGAGATTCTGTCTCAAAAATTAAAAAAAGGGCTGGGTATGTGGCTCAGTGTAAAGGTCCTGGGTTCAATCCTTATTATTGCAATCAATCAATAAATAAGAAAGTTAAAAAAAAAAAGAAAATGCAAGTGTAGCTTAAACCACAGCTCTCTTGTTGTAGCTGGGAGACTGGCAAAAATTTGTCATCTCTAAGCCTTAGTAGTTTCATCTCTAAAATGGGATTAAAACCTACATCATAGGGTCATTTGATACATGAAGTTCTTAGCAAAGTCACAGGCACATGAAAAACAAATGATATTTATTTGACTCCTTTCACCTATGATGAACATGTAGGTGCATTCTAACCTGCAGTAGCATAAACAAATTACTCTGTAAAACCCTCTGTTTGAGGTCCCTTGTACTGGGGCCAGTACCATTGCCTGAATGAGTCATTCTTGGTAAAGTTTTTTTTTTCTCTTAAAAACAATGACTGCTCCGTTTAAGTTCATATCTATTAATTATAATTAGAGTAAAGTCAATTTTCACTGGAACTAAATGAGCATATAAACTTAAATTAGTGTGTGTAATAATAATGCTAGTGACTATTATTTGTACACTACTCACCATGGGCCAGCTACTGTGCTAAGGTTGAGTTCATCTTCATGGTCTTGTCATCAAAGAAATCTTGCATTCATTTTAGAAGAGGTGACCCAGGTTTAGAGAAGCTAAGTATCTTGCTCAAAATTACAAAGCCACAACTTGGCAGAGTTGGACTTTGAACCATGGTTTATCCTTTGGAACCCAAAGCCTATGATCTTTTTCACTACTTTAAAATAAAAGTAATAACAATGGAGCATAAGTAGAAAACTTAGTCTCACTACTTTTTTTGCTTTCCAACAAATTCCATGCATATTAATCTAAGTCACATGACACATTAAATCCTACAATATAAATGCAATTGACATAAAATAGAACTAGTCTTAATAGAACTGTTTTTAAGACCAAGGATAAGAAAGTCTCATGAAAATTTTCTATTATCTAAGCATGTACAGTGTGTTTTGGAGAAGGACACTTAGAGCAAATTATTGAAATCTGATTTAAGTCTTCCATGAATATATTTCCTGGGCCTCTCCAGCATGGTGATAAGAGATAGTTCCCAGTTGACATCTAAATTAAAAAGTCAAATTTTCTAATTTGAATATTTCTTGTTGATCTATTTCTTCATTGGTGTTTGTTATAGTATCTAGTAGTATGCATTCATTGGGCCAATTTTCTCAAGGCTTTAGTTAGTAAATTTCCTGGGGTGGAGATTGGCAGGGGGGTGGAGGTTGGCAGGGGGTTGGAAATTAAAAAATGAATAAAGCAGACTCAACAGATAAGCAATGCCTCACTGTACAAAAAATTTTATGGCTTTTAGAAAGAATAGAATCCCTTGGCCACATCCTTTTATAGACCTGATTAACAAGAAATTTTCTCCGGGGAGATGGAGCATGAAAATTGCTGCCCCTTAGAATCAGTTGTCTGAGTTTGATATTTACATTTGATTTTCCATTGTTATCATCATTATTATTTCCATTTTAACTTACGCATTCCAACCATGGCATATGCCTCTAGGTTCAAGAGGAAGGAAAAATTCAATTTTAGTGTTTGTCTTATTTGCACTTTACTTGAAGCAATTTGGTTTACCACATGGAGTGAATAAAGCTGTCGTGTTATTTTTTTTTTCAAAAAGAACACAATAACTATAATGGACCATGCATTCATTATTGAGTAGATTATTTCTTTTCTTTCACTGAAAGACATAAAAGAAAGGATCATTTCAAATTGAATTGTGTCTGGTGATTCACAATGCACATTTTCAATCTCAGCATAAAACAAGTACCAGCTTTCCTGCTAGTGTTTTCCAAACATATACCTTTTTTTAGGGACTATCACTCAGAATTAAAAGGAATCGTATGTTTTTTTCTTTGCTCCTACGTACTAATTTTTATAGGGAAATATAAATTAAAATATAATCTGATATATTCTGTACAGGCACAAATTCCCTATGATGAATATGATCATTATGTATAGCAAAAGAGTACCAATAAAATTAATTAAATGTGTGTGTGTGTGTGTGTGTGTGTGTAATCTTTAACTTCCAGAAATTATTCTCTATATTGAATTCTTGGCTTTCTGTCTTTCTTGAGGTCCTTGAGTTCTCCCTTCTTCCTTTTCTTCCCCTTTTCATATTATCTCCTATAATTTTCTCCTAACATCTAGCTATTGTCAAGTCTTTTCTTATATGTTAGAGATCTTAGTTGTGTTCACACCAGGATTCAGACATGCATGAACTTGTCTGGAGGTTCATTGTGGGGAGCCTTCAGAGCTTTTTGGAATCAACCATTCAAGATCTCTCTAGGAAATAGCTCATAAAAGAAAGGAGAGTTGAGAGGAATATCCTTCTTTCATGACAGTGGGACATGATTAGAGCACAGGGTCATTTGGGTAACAATGTGATCTTTCAGATCATTTTTTATTCAGTCCCCTTATGGTGGAGATTCTGATTAAAATTTTTAATTTTAACTATTTTAACAAAAATCTTTAGACATTGAATGTACAGTGAAGACATATTTTGTAACCTAGGTAACCAATAATAATAATAATTAACATTTTTCTGGGCTCTTTCTAATAGTTAAACATTTAGGTACCATAATTATTGTAACTATCATCACAATGCCTATATAAAACTGTCATTATTTTTTCCATTCTATACATGAGGAAAGTGAGGTTTAGAGGGAATATGTAACTTATTTGTGAACACACAGCTAAAAATGTGGCAGATCCAGGATTCTAACACAAACCTCTCTTGATCTACAATACATACTTTTGACCACATTGCAATACAGTACTTTTTTCCATCAAGACATAGTGAAGCTCACTGGCACATGGTAGAAATTGTGGGCTGAAAAGTCATTTGCATCTACAGTGGAGATGGGAGAGTAAAGGACATTAATGCCACTCAGAATGGGTCACCAATCCCGTGGCTTCTCTGCAACTTCTCAGCTGCTAAACAAGAGAGGAGGAAAGTGCCTCCTGACAGATGGTACTCTCCAAGATGATAATAAAAGTGAAAAGACTTTAGAGTTCCCCAGGACAATTAGGGAGAGACTCAAAGGCTACAGGGTTCTCATGGAGTCCAGTTTTATGACACTATTTTAAACCTCATGCTAGTTAGGCCAAGGAAACCAGTTATGCAAAGAACCCTTCAAATCAGGACTTGGCTTGTAATAAAACAAAGAAAGTGGCCCTCTGCTTCCATCTTTTGATGCCTTTTAATTTCATTTTGTAACTTAGAGAAGTGAAAACAGAGTGTGAAAACAATTTTGGATTGCTCTGTTTTCTTCTCTCTGAACTTGCTTTGGAACAGGACACACTTTTGCCTCTTTTCTTGCCCTAACCTTATGAATTATTCAAAATCAAATGCCAAGTACAAGCCCTTTTCCAAATGAGAAAATGTTGTCATTGAGCCTATTTGGGACTTACTATGTACAAGAACATTTAGCAAGGTGATGGGGCAGTCCAACATGCCTAAGTCATGGTTTCTGCTCTTAGCTTCCTTCTCACACGAGACAAAATTAAATAGAAATAAATAGAGGGAAAGTAAGAAAATGTACTGATGTTTTCAGCATTGAGTGCCACAATTGTATGGGGGCTTTGCCCATCTTCTTTATCAATCTTGTGTGAATAGATGTATTTTTGGGGAGGTGCTTTTCACACTATTCTTTATGGCCTTTCCTCTATATTCCTTCATTTATTTCATCCTTCCTAGGCTTTCTCTATAGTCACTTTCTCTCTCCCTTTCCAAATAAATCCTTTCTCAGACACCCACTGAAATTACTGATCTCCTCAGAACCACCTTTAAATCAAGCCACTAACAGCATGTTCTTGCCAACTATTACTCTTACAGCCATCTGTCTTCTTGTCTGCTCAGAAGAGTCCAAAAGTGTTTCTAGATCTTTAACAATCTTTAAGCCACAAGGGGAAAATGCATTTAAACTTGTTAATAAGACCACAGACTAAGGGCAAAGAACTGATCAACTTTTATGTACCCAATTATGGCTTTAGATGTCAACAGTGCACCAGGGGGTTCTTAATGAGTTATGTGAGAGAAGTCTTTGAAATGGTTTGGCCTTTTCTCTCCTTTATAACCTGCTATCTATCCTACTCTGTTGGAATGAGCAGCTATAAACTACAGATGAGAGCTGCAGCAATAAGAGAAAAGCTTCGTGATAGTGGGGACTTGGCTGTTGTCCATGTTATTCACTGTTCTAGCTGCACCACCAAAACATAGTAAAGAAAGCGAGACAGAGACACAAGGAGTTAGACATTAGACCTAGCTTGTACTAGATGATCTCTGAGGTGCCTTCTGGCTGAGGTTTTATGGTCTACTAAAAATGAAGAGAATTTAATTTTGAAAAATTACATTAAAGTAATCAGGTCGCACTATTTCCTAAGCCATTCTTTCTGTATATACAAATTGCCATACAATAGTGTTAAGGCTGATACTGAGATCAAGTAAGAGAGAAAAGAATCAAGGCAATGGAAAGAATTTCAAAAGGCCTTTTATTTTATCTTCTGTTGGCAACTAAATCATCCCATAAAAGGATATAAGATGATATAATGGAAAGATTGCAGGCTTTGGAGTCAGAGGGTTTGAATTCCTGTTTTGCCATTCACTAACTGCATGACCTTGGACAATTTAACATCTTGGAGTCTCTGTTTCTCTTTTTTTAAAAAAAGCATACATACCGTAAGAAGCTTTCTCAGAGGTTGGTGTGCCCAGAACAGACTACACACGGAGAGACCTCAGAAAAATGTCACTTCCATTTATGCTCAGAATGCTGTATGCACATAATTGAATATTGTAAAAAATATGCTTTCATTCCTTTTAGATATAAACATATTTCATGTTTCTTATCCTCATAATATACAAATTTTATAATTCTGCTGAGGTGAAACATTTTTTACTTATTTTTTCTAATGTTTTATGTACTGCTAGCTAGAATATCAGCTGAAAAATATTACCACTGCCAAATCCCTATTTGTCCATTAACTCTTCATAAATTTAAAGATCATTATCAAATCCCTTGTGTGCCTGCTGTAAAACCTAACACCCACTTTGCCTCATTTGCCGGAGATTTTTAAGGAAAATAATTTCTTTAAACACTTAGTGCACTTTTGGGTCTTAACCTGTTCAAAGATGAGGCCTTGTTTTCCTTTTGGCAAAGCAGAACTTAAAACATTAATAGGAATTCTAACTATGGATGTTATATATCAAAGCCAGAGGAAAACAAAGTATATATTATCGCCTTCTACTAAATGAAAGTTAGACTCCTTTGAAAGACTTTTAAGTTTAAAATAGTTGTTACTCAGCCAATTGACTTGTAAGGTAATTGGAGACAGAGTAATCTCTCCCCTAATGTGAAGTGACTAAAAACAGAGGGTTGTAAGGTAAACCCCTTCAGGCCAAAGAGTAAGTCTTAATCTGTGGTGATTCTAAGGGACCAGTCATGTCTGGCACCCAGTGTGAGCCTGAATTCTCTATTGAGCAGATTTAAAATAGGAGCTATCATCCTCATAAAAACTACAGAACTAACCAGGAATCTTCTCAAATAGAAAACCAGATAATATAAAAGTTAAAATCTAATAAAATTAATATTATAATTATTTTGAAACTATTCTGTTAGTTTTCTAAGAAGAATGTTGCCCTTTTAAAGCAAAGAATGCCACTTTATTTTCTAAAAACCATTTAAAAATTATTTCAAGCACCATTAGTTCTAGCACAGAAGTCATTGTCTCTTTCCTGGCTCTGATAAGAATAGTCAATAAGAAGATTTATTTTTTAAAAAGTTATTTTTCTATGTAAAACAGGCTCATTTCTACATGGTTTTGCCTTTAGTAGATAGTGCCTTTCTATGACTTTGACTTTTTGAGGGAGGGTACTTAGGATTGAGCCCAGGGCCTTGTACATGCTAATCACATACTCTACCACCAAGCTACACCTCAAGCTTGGGCAAATTTTTTATTATCTCTAAATCTCAGGTTTTCAATTTGTAGTTTGGACACTTTAGTAAGTACCTTAAAACATTTTTGAGAGGACAGAATAAGATTGGTATGATTTAGAGCTAATGTCTCATGTTTTCAGAGGAAGGGCTTGCTCAGAAGAGGCATGTTGCTATAGACATGACCTGGAATGGTATATTCTCACCCTGATTACTTTCTTATTCCTCCCTCTCTCAGCTTCCTGGCTGCATGGGGTGAGCAGCTTTCTTCTGCCATGATCTTCCACCATGCCATTTCATCCTCGGACACAGAAAACTATAGACTAAACCCATTAAAACCATGAATCAAAATAGACCTCTCTTTTTAAGTTGTAGGTGTCTTATTTTTCCCAGCAACAGGAAAGCTGGTTAATACATGATGATCCACTTTAGTGCAACGTCTGTTGCTTGATACTCAATCAACATCCATTATCATCATCATCATTAGTAGTAGCAAATGTTAATTAACTTTGTACATTTCTATAGAGAAAAATTCTAAAAACACTTAGATATCAACAAAAAGTACTCATGGGAGCATCACCTAATGTTCTGCCTCTGAATATATTATTTTTATTTTTTTATTTTTTTTATTTTTATTTTTTTATAGGAATTAGTTTTTTTTGGATTAAATTCTTTTATTGGTACATTGTAGGCATAAAACACAATTACATTTCTCATTGGGAATTGTACCTTTACATAAAGCATCTTGGTTCTTATTTTTTCCCCATTCCTAGCCCTCCCTTCACACCCTCCACCCTTCCCTATTTACAAAGACTATTTCCATTTTTTCCATTTCTCATCATTTTTCCTTTCCCTTCTTTCCTTTCCCCTGCCCCTCCCACTATCCCTACCCATTTGGACCTTTTCTTCCTATTTTACATATAGATTATTCATTCTAATCATTGGTACATTTTAGGTATACAATATAATGACATTCATCATTGGAAATCTGCACCTTTACATGATCTCTCTTGGTTCTTATTTTTCACCCTTGCCCAGTCCTCCCTTCAACCCCTCCAGTCCTCCCTATTTACAAAGATTTTGTTCCTATTTTTCCGTTTTCTCATATTAATCCCATTCCCTTCTATCCTTTCCCCTAGCCCTCCCACTTCCTTCCCCCTTGCCCCTTTTCTTCCTATTTCACATGACCTATTATACATTTAGTCCTTATTTACACTTTCAGTATCTCACACCACAGAAACTATTCAGTATTTGCACATGTGTGTCCTATTTATTTCACTTAAGAGTATCGCCTCAATGTGCATCCACTTAGCTATAAATGTCTCTAATTTCTCATTTTTTATGGCTGAGTAGTACTCCATTTTATTAAAAAATCCACATTTTCTTTATCCAGTCTCCAGTTGATGGGCATTTGGGCTGTTTCCAAGTTTTAGCTATTACAAACTGTGCTGCTATGAACATGGGTGCACATATATCACTGTGGTATGATTCTTTTAATTCTTTGGGGAAGATCCCCAGCAGTGGAATAGTGGGGTCAAATGGGACTTCCAGTCCTAGTTCTTTGAGGTATCTCCAAACTGATTTCCACAGTGCTTGCACCAGTCTACACTCCCACCAGCAGTGGAGCAGGGTTCCTCTTTCCCCACAGCACCACCAGCATTTGTTATTGGTTGATTTCATGATAGCAGCCATTCTTTCTGGAGTGAAGTGGAATCTCAGTGTTGTTTTCATTTGCATCTCTTGAATGACCAGTGATGTTGAATATTTTTTCATGTATTTATTTGCTGTTTCTACTTCTTAGTCTGAGAAATGTCTGTTCATTTCAGATGCCCATTTTTGGATTGGGTCTTTAAATTTGGGAGGTCTGATCTTTTTAAGTTCTTTATAGATTCAAGATAGTAGATCTGTGTCTGAGGAAGAGCAGGTGAAGATTTTTTCCCACATTGTGGGTTGTCTCTTCACGCTGCTGGTGGTTTCTCTTGCTGTGCAGAAGCCTTTTAATAAGAAGAGACCCCATTTGTTGATTGTTTGTGCTAGTTAATGGGCAACTGGGGTTTTGTTCATAAAATCTTTTCCTACACCGATGTCTTCAAGGGTTCTACCTAACCTGTGTTCCAACTGGTTCAGAGTTTCTATTTTAATATTTAGATCTTTAATCCATTTTGATTTTAGTTTAGTGCATGGTGAGAGATACAGGTCTAGTTTTAATCTTTGGCAAGTTGAAGCCCAATTTTTCCAGCACTATTTATTAAAGAGGCTATCTTTCCTCCAGTGAGGGTGTTTGGCTCCTTTGTCGAAGATGAGATGGCTGAGTGTGTCAGGCATTGTTTCTGCATCTTCTAATCTGTTCCATTGGTCCTCAAGTCTCTTTCTTTGCCAGTACCATGCTGTTTTTATCACAGTAGCTTTGTAGTAGAGTTGCAGGCTGGGCATTGTTTTACCCCCTGCCATGTCTCTGTTACCTAGAATTGCTTTTGCTATTCTAGGTCTCTTCTTGTTCCAAACGGATTTTTGGATTGTTTTGTCAACTTCTATGAAGTATGCTACTGGGATCTCAATTGGAATTGCATTAAATCTATAGAGCAGTTTTGGAAGTATGGCCATTTTCACTATATTACTCCTTCCTACCCAGGAGCAGGGGATGTCTGTCCATTTTCTGATATCATCTTCAATCTCTCTTTTCAGAGTGCCATAGTTTTCGGAGAAGAAGTCTTTGATTTCTTTCATTAGGATGATTCCTAGGTATTTCAGTTTTTTGGATGCTATTGTGGAAGGAATTATTTGCCCTATTTCTCTCTCAGTGAGTCTGTCATTTGTGTAGAGGAAAGCTATTGATTTTTGTGTGTTGACCTTGTAACCAGCTACTTGACTGAATTTGGTTATTAAGTCTAGAAGACTTTTGGTGGAGTTCTTTGGGTCTTCTATATAGAGTATCATGTCATCTGCAAATAATGACAATTTGACTTCTTCATTACCTATCTTTATTCCTTTTGTTGCTTTCTGTTGTCGAATTGCCATGGCTAATGTTTCCAGAACTATATTGAACAAGAGTGGTGATAGTGGACATCCTTGTCTTGTTCCTGATTTGAGTGTGAAGGATTTCAGTTTTTGACCATTTAGTATGGTATTGGCTGTTGGTTTTTCATCAATGGCTTCTATCAGTTTGAGGTAGAGACCATCTATTTCAATTTTCTGTAGGGTTTTTAACATAAATGCTTGATGGATTTTGTCAAATGCTTTTTCTGCATCTGTGGAGATAATCATACAGTTTTTGTCCTTGGTTCTATTGATATAGTGTATTACATTGATTGATTTTTGTATATTGAACCATCCCTGCATCCCTGGGATGAATCCCACTTGATCAGGGTGTATGATCTTCTTGATGATCTTCTGCATTCTGTTTGCCATTATCTTATTAAGGATTTTTGCATCATGTTCATTAGTGAGATTGGCCTATAGTTCTCCTTTTCGGTTGGGTTTTTCTCTGCTCAAGGATCAAGGTGATACTTGCTTCCAGGAATGAATTTGGGAGTATTGCTTCCTTTTCAATTTCATTGAAGAGTTTAAACGGTAGTGGCAGCAGTTCCTCTCTAAATGTCTTGTAGAATTCAGCAGTGAAGCCATCAGGGCCTGGGCTTTTCTTAGTTGATAAGTTTTTGATTACATTTTCAATTTCATTGGTTGATATTGGGTTGTTCAGAATTTGTAAGTCTTCTTCGTTCAACTTTGGTAATTCATATGTATCTAGGAATCTGTCCATTTCTTCTGTATGGTCCATTTTATTGGTGTTTAGGTTCTGGAAGTAGGTCTTGATGATCCTCTGGATTTCTGCTGGGTCTGTTGTCATTTCACCCTTTTCATTCCTAATTACATGCATTTGGGCCTTTTCTTTCCTTTTTCTGAAAAGGTTGGCTAAGGGTTTGTCAATTTTGTTGATTCTTTTGAAGAACCAACTCTTGGCTTCATTGATTTTTTGTATTGTTCTCTTAGTCTCCATTGCATTGATTTTTCCTCTCATCTTTATAATTTCCTCCCTTGTATGAGCTTTGAGGTTGTCCTGCTCTTCTTTTTGTAGAAGCTTGAGCTTCAGCATCAGGTTGTTTAATTGGGCTCCTTCTGTTTTCCTAATATGTGTATTCACTGCTAGGAATTTCCCTCGTAAGACTGCTTCCATTTTGTCCCATAGATTCCGATATGTTGTATTGTCATTGTCATTTAATTGAAGGAACCCTCTGATTTCTTCTTTAATTTCCTCTGTGACCCATTGGTTATTCAGAAGTGTGTTGTTCAATTTCCATATGTTTATGAAATTTTTTGAATTTCTTTTGCTATGAATCTCCAATTTCATCTCACTATAGTCTGATAATGTACAGGGGATAACTTCAATTCCTTTGCCCTTACTTAAACATGTTCTATGTGTGAGTATGTGGCCTATTTTGGAGAATGACCCATGTATAGCTGAGAAGAATGTGTATTCTGATTTTGTGGGGTGAAAGACTCTGTAAACATCTGTTAAGTTCATTTGTTCAAGAGTTTGATTGAGTTCTAGTATTCATTACTTATTTTTAGTCTAGTTGATCTATCTATGTGTGACAGTGGGATGTTGAGGTCCCCCACTACAATTGTATTAGTGCATATATGACTTTTCATGTCTGTTAGTATTTGTTTTATATAGCTGGGTGCACTAGTGTTTGGTGCATAGATATTTATGATTGTCATCTCTTCCTCTTGGATTCTTCCCTTTACAAGGATGTAGTGTCCTTCATCTCTCTTAATCAGTGTTGGTTTGAAATCTACTTGATCTGCCAAGAGGATACCTACTCCTGCTTTTTTTTGGGTTCCTGTCACATGGAGTATTGTTTTCCACACTTTAACTTTCAGTCTATGAGTTTCCTTTTGAATTAAGTGTGTTTCTTGTATGCAGCATATTGTTGGATTTTGCTTCTTGACCCATTCTGCCAGTCTATTTCTTTTGATTGGTGAATTGAGACCATTAACGTTGATGGTTATAACTGAAATGTATTGACTTGTCATTGCCATGACTTTTTCTTTTTGTTGGGTTCTCCCCCTTTACATTTAATTTCTTGTCATGCCAGATGGGTTCATTCTGCTTTGCTTCCTGGGGTTGTGATCCTCAATGTCTGTTCCTAGGATATTGGGTAAAATTCCTTGGAGTACTGGTTTGGTATTCACAAAGTTCCTACTGTGCTCTTTGTCATGAAAGCATCTTATTTCTCCATCCATTTTGAAAGATAGGTTTGCAGGGTACATCAATCTGGGTTGGAGGATGTTTTCTTTTAGGGCTTGTCACTCCAAGCTCTTCTTGCCTTGATGGTTTGTGTTGAGAAGTCTGCTGTGATTCTGCTGGGCTTTCCTTTGTATGTGATTTGTTTCTTTTCTCTGACTGCTTGGAGAACTTTGTTCTTCTGTTGTGTTTCTGGAATCTTAACAATTATATGCCTATGTGTAGATTTTTTTTGATCAAGTCTATTTGGAGTCCTATATGCCTCACTTATCTGTATGTCAAGTTCTTTTCCCCTGCTTGGGAAGTTTTCTGCCATTATTTCTGTGAAGAGATTTTTTATGTCATCTCCACTCTCTCCTGTTTCTTCATTGAGCCCAATCAGTCTTATGTTATTCTTCTTTGTATCATCTAGCAGCTGCTGTATTGATTTCTCATGTTCCCTTATAATTTTGAAGCAATTTTTCTTTTCCTGGTCACAAATTGCAATCTTATCTTCTATATCTGAAATTCTGTCCTCACATTGGCTCATTCTGCTGTGTACACTTTCAATGGAGTTTTTCATGTCCTGGAAATCTATTTGCATCTGTTTTATTGATTCCATTTGTTTCTTATGTTGGGATTCCTTCATGTTCCTGAGCTCCTCTCTAGATTTATTAATCATGTCTTGCACTAGGGACACAATTTCTCCTGTTATCTGAGAAATTATTTCTGATTTCATTTTTTCCAGATCCCCTTTTGTTGCCAGTTCAGTGGGTCCAGGTGGTTGAGTATCAGAGTGTTCCATCTCATTTCCTTTTGGGTTGCTGTAGGTGATCTGGAAGTCTGGTTTTGAAACTTATTTATGTTTTCTCATTTCGACTGGGGCGGGGGACTGTTAGTGCCTGCACGGATTACCTCCTCTGAGCTGGGTGAGGTGGGACAAGGGCGGGGAGCAGCAGTAAGGTTGGTGACCCAAAAGCCCCTTCCTGTGGGCCAGGAGCAGCGAGACAGAAGGTGGCCCAAAAGCCCTTTCCTCTGGGCTGGGAGCAGTGGGAGGGATGGTGACCAGGAAGCCCCTTCCTCTGGACCAGGATCAGTGGGACGATGGCTCAGAAGCCCCTACCTCTGGGCCGGGAATAGTGGGATTCAGTACCTTGGTCTGGTGGTCTGGTGTCCTGTGCATCTTTGTCGTGTGGAACCAGGTGGCTGCCTGTCTACAGTGGGGTGAATCGGTGTCTTCTGCATGACTCAGGACCTCATTAGGGCATGCACAGACCTGCCTGTCTGCAGCAGGCTGATTCTTCGTGTTGGAAAAATATCTCTCCTTTTGTGTTCTGCCTCTGAATATTTTAGGTGGCATGGTAGTCGGATGATAATTCTTATTCATTAACAATATGGTTAGTGATTTAATGTGAGCTTCAAATAAATCTGAAACTTTAACTGAAATAAATTATTGCTTTCATAGAGCAATTATAAATGGAAGTAGGAGTATGAATACTGAAGGTCATTGGGAGCTTTCTCAAAATATAAAGCCCTCTCTTACAACTTTAATACATCTAATGAGAAGTTATGAAAATAGAAATAAGAGTTTGAAAAATATTCACCTTTGGCTACAATATGCCCTCTTTTCCATTCTGATACTAATTTGTTGTTAATAAGATTGATGATTGAAATATATTTTAAAGAAGATTAGCAAGTTTTGAGAGTTAAAATTTTTTTAAAAAGTTGAAGTAGACAAAAACAAAAAAATAGAAAACAATTTTGAAAGTTATTTATTTATCCTTTCACTTTGAAAATGAGGACCCTGGATCAAAATTGTGTGGGGTCATACAGCTGATTAGTTATGGGGCTTGAGCCAGGTGTGATTTCCTCTCTACTATACCTAACTCCTTATAACTCTACAAAACATAACGCCAATGGTTGATTGACCAAGTCTGAGTCCATGTCACCTAGAGAAATTGGACTATTTTGTTGTAATTTACTGGTGAATTGTGAAAATCTTATCATGTCCTTCTTGGCTGTTCATCTTTGGCGCATATTATGTCACAACCATGTATTGATTTTGTTAACTCAAAGTGGGGACAATTAGCTTAATTAATTATTTAATAAACCATTGTATTTTGTAGTGCCATGAAACCTGGGCACAAACATGGGTCTACTATAGTTTTCTCTCCTCTGAATTGCAATTCATTCTTATGACCACCAATGGGACTTGGCTCCACAGCTCTCAAAAGATCCTGAGGTTTTCTCAAGAACTATGTTTCATCTTTACAGCTTCAGACATTTTATTTAAAAATTGCATCATCTTTTAGATATAGAGAATTGATTACTGTTGAATATTAATAGAGACCCAGGTTCCATTTTCTCCAAGGGTTGTGAAAGGCTATTGTTTAATTATAGTTGTTCTATTGGCAGAAATATGCACCCCTTGTGATGGTTGGATAACTGCAGCAGTCTCAGAACATGCATCTTCTCATGTTTAGATATAACACCAAAGATAACCAATCTGTCTTCCAAAATTTCTAAGAATTTTTTCAAGGAATGTCAGTGGTGCTGATTTGGTCACATGTCTGTCTGTGACAAATTTCTATGAACAGGGGACTATGAAGCTTTGCATGACTTATCCTGACTCAGATACCAGTACTATCCCTAGGCTAGGTTTGAAGACAGCTGCATCAGGACCACATATAGTAAGAGCAGCAAGTGATGGATCTCCATTAGCAATTCAAAATGGACTGGTTTCTGATTAGCCAAAAACTAACAAATGTCTACTTCTCTAGGGAAAGTCAATGAGCCATGGGATGAAAGAATAACAAAACTGAAACTCTTTACTTGGAAAAATGAGGGCTCAGAAACACCTAATGGAAATAAATAAAACTAAACATTGTATAATTGTATATAAATGAACATCAGTACCTCAAATATTAGAAGACCACCACCATTCAAACTTTGAAAGCTATTTTAGTAGTGGTAATTACTTCTTACAGAAAAGGCAATATCTTTATAAGATTTACTTCTACCAAGAGGCCATAGTTCTAAAAATTACACTTAATTAAAAAGACTCAGGAGAGGAGCAGAAGCCCAAAAAAGGTGACGGTGGAGGTGCCATTAGAGCCAAGTTAAAATATTCTCTTTGAAATGTGAAATGCTCCCCTTGACATATCTGCTGTAGTGGACAAAGATTCCCTTGGTAAATAATTTCTGAAAACAAATATCCAATTATTGACTGAAGGCAGCACAAGGAAATATTTGATGGGCTTGTAAAAAATTCAGAGCTTAATATCATGCTGGTGGTTCTACCTAAAATTCAATTAAAGTGGCCCATTTGATGATTCAGCAGCTACACCAAGTAGTAACAATTTCTGGATGCATTGGGATGGATAAGTTTGGGGAGATCCTGAAGAAAAAAGCTGCCAAAGCCCACATGGGTGCTGCTCATTACTATGAGCAGAAAAGAACTTGTGCTGCAACATCACTGGTGGCAACAGTTCACTTATAACAAAATCTTTCTGCTGCCAATTATTATAAAAAGAAAAATCATCTTGATTTGGAGAAAAACTGGACTTCAGTAGAGAAAAGACAGTTTGTTTTGTAACAGGCATTTTTCTTACACTTTCTGTAGAAGCAGTGTTAAAAGTGGCTTACTTCGTTTCTGAAAACAACAGGGTTTTTGCTTTAAATCTGTTTGCACCGTGGACTAGCCAGTTATAGGAGGACTCACTGTTGAAAGTTGTCATATGTTGATGTACTTTTTGGAAATGAGATTGAAAGTGCTACTCTCTCTAGACAGCAAGGCTTGGAGACTTTAAGAAGTAGCTTCAAAGACACAAGTCCCCCCAAAGTAAATTCAAATAGGCAGCAAATCATTATCTTCCCCCAAGAAAGAAATGAAATACAATGGCTACAGAAAGTGCAGTCTTGTGCTCTTCAGTCAAGATCAGAAATTATCGACACAAATGCAACTAGAGATTTATTTGTTAGAGATTTTTCTGTTTCAAATGGTCTATGATGAGCTTCTGACTGAATGCATTTGTGGCTGGCCACTATGCAGCAAGTGTCACAACTAGATAGACTGGCAGCATCTTACCTGAGACCTGAGAAGCCAGACTTCCTGCATAGGACAACAGAACTCCTGAGGCCAGGAGTACAGAACTGCCATGGTTGCCACCTGAATATTCCCACACTGATAAAGAAGAAAATTACCTGCCATCTCTTCTTACTATTATAAGGGTCATTCATTCTTCTTTGAGGGTACAATAATGCCCATAGAATCTTTAGTCTCTCACTTGGTACCTCAGAAATGCCAATTAAACAGGAATATACTATTCCAATAGAAAATTCTAAAATTTCATTTTTAATTTGCAACGTACATGTATTTAGTAAATCAATCAGTTTTTCTACATTCCACTTTGAATGCAGATGTAACTTAGTATAACAAATTTTTAAAAAGAAATTAATACTTCTGGGACTGGTGGCATATGCCTGTAGTCTCAGCTACTTGGAAGGCTAAGACTCTGAGAAGGCTGTGTGCTAACATTCAGCCTGGGCAACGTAGTGAGACCCTATCAAGGAAGGAAGGAAGAAAGAAGACAGAGGTGGGGGTAGAGGGGAAAAGTAAGAAAAACAAAACAAAGAAATTAATCCTCACAAATGAAATTCAGCACACACATGCATAAATGTACCACATATATATTATAAATGGTCAAATAAAGTACAGTAATATTTATCTCACCAAGTTATTAGAAGTGATCTCAGTGTATAATGAAACATTGAATAAATTTTAAAGACTTCAATTGTGATTATTCCATTACCTATGAGTTTGAATAATTAAATAATTTCTCAAATATTAAGTTATATTACAATATTTGAATCATGGCATTCTTTTCATTTATGGCACTCTGTAATTTGACCCAAATAAAAACACTTCATATCGGAAAAGAACGTTCATGGCAGAAAGCCTCAGTTAGTACTGAAGAGAGAGGAGAAAGCATCAAGTTGTACGTCGGAGCTCAGAACAGCCAAGCTCCCAGGCCTCCCTTTGAAAGTCGAGCTAACTGACCCTGTGGAGCAAACCATGCTCTGCTGAGGCTGGGGAGTCCACCAGTCCTGTGAAGCTATTCAATGTAATCAGCGCAGTGGAAATGTTCTTACATGAAGTTTTAAATCCCTGAAAGAGCTCAGGGATTAAACAAAGCAGAGAAATGTAACCAGACTATAATGAAAAAGAAAATGGTTTTCATTGCTTTTTGCCCACATCCAACAGGCAAAAGAAAAATGTGGTTCTGATCTGCATGAGTGAACCAAAAGGGGAAAAAAAATTTCAAAATTCAAGGGAAATTTGCTAGAAACTAAAAACAAACCAAACAAAATGATTGTTTACCAGAGGTATTTATATTCAATTTTATTTTTAAATTTATAATTTAATAATATAAATGTTATTAAAGTATATCATTATGTATATAGAAAGGATTAAATATTATATATTGTTATACATAATTGATTATTTGATAACTAAGGGAACTTTTGCTTCCTTTACACCTGGCTTTCCTGAAACAAAAATTCATAAAGTCTCTGAATCATTTACTGTGGTTTGTTTCATCAAAAAAGCTAGAAATTCTTATGAGTGTAAATGTGTCCTTTGAGAAGGCTTTTGTTCTCTTTTCTTTTTCCTAGGGTATTACTGTGCTTTCTTGGTAATTGAGCCACTAAGGAATAATGAAAGAATGATCTACTTTAAGGATTTGTGGCTCATTATAGGCACTGAGGGACAAAGTTGCAGCAAAAAGTCACAGTGAGATTTGGTTTTTCTTCATGTTCTGTCACAAATAAGACTAGAAACTACATGGAACAAAACTTTCCTTTGTAGGTTATGCAAAAAGAAAAAGCATAGATAATATGTATTTACAGCACACAAAATGTTTTCAGGGACATCAGGCATGGTTGTAAATTTTGCTGACACATTTTAAAATAAGATACTTTAAAAAAATTGACCATTTCTAGAAGTTCAGTATCTATAAACCCAAGATACTTTTTTAAAAACTGGGTTGGGGGGTCAGAGTGGGGGAAGCTGCTTAATTTGTTTTTTACCTCTGTCTATTGACAATGATCAAACATATGACAACGTGAGTAAAGCTAGGAAGGTCTTTGCTCATTCACTTATTATTTAATGTGATATTTTGTGCTCCAGAAATATAACACCAGACAAGATAAAGTCTTTGCCCAGTGGGAAGTCCAGCGGGAAGGCAGAAATTAAATTATGATGGTGATAAGTGACAAAAGTAGAAACAGGAGTGTGACTGAAGTGTCCCACTGGGTACCAAACTGCTCTGAGGTGAAAGCAATAGCACTGGGACTCATCTGGAAGAAAGAGGTAAGTGAAGAGGTGAAGGTGGTGAGGGAACAGACTCCTGACAGGAAGGAACAGGGCAACACTGTAAGCGGAGGCAACTGCTTCTCTGAAGGCTCCAGGACGAGGATGGGGTGAGAGCAGGGTCTGGAGTGGAGACAGAAGCAGGGGCAGAACCCTTGAGTCCTGAAGGCTTAAGGATCTTAATCTTTATAAACCAAGAATAATCGACATTCATGGGAGAGGTTTTGAAAATTACATACCTTTGTCATATATGTTTTTCATATAATACTTATATAATATTTATAAACTTTATATGTGTTTATATTTGTACTGAAGAAAGGAGAGCTTTACATATATATTTATATATTAGTTTGAGGAATCAACCTGGAAGGTATACACAGCAGAGATATAGGAGGACCCTTTGGGTATTTATTACTGTAATTCAGAAAGTAGACAGTGGTGATTCTGCATATCAGTGATAGCAAAGATGATAGAAATAGGAGAACTTGAAAGATATTTGGGAGGCAGAGTCAAGGATATATTGGGAAGAGTAAACGAGGTACAGTGAGAAATGACTCCCCTGTGTCTAGACTGGATGGGAAGGTGGGAGGAGAGTTCTTGACATGGGGACTATCGAGAGCAGAGGATGCTTTAGGAGAAAGATTAAGTTCAGTTCTGGAAATATCATTTGTGTTATATCCAAGTGGAGATAAGGATTTAGCAGTTAATCACTTGGGTCTGGAATGCAGAGGCAAAGTCTAAACTAGATATACTTGCAAGTTCAATAAACACAAAGTTTTACCAGTCACTAAGCCCTTTGTAAATACTGAATTATTTAATCTTCCTAACAATTCTCTGAGGCAAGTACAATTGTTAAATTTATTTGTATTTTTAAATTTTATTTTATTTATTTTATAAGAAAACTGACACTCAGAATTATTAAAATCTTCTAGGGAGGCATATAAAGCCAGGAGTCAAACCAAGGTAGTCTGTCTCCAGACTCTACACTACTTTTTTATACTAAGGATTGAACCCAGGGCCGTCACACTGAGCTGGATCCCTACCCTTCCTTTTGCTTTTTATTTGTCAGACAAAGTCTCACTAAGTTGCTAAGTTGCCTAGGATGGACTTGAACTTGAGATCCTCTGTCTCAGCTTCTTGAGTAGCTAGGATTACAGGCAATGCAACCATGCCTAGTTCAGATTCCACTCTCTGAAACACTAGGCTGCCAGACTACATAGGATCTCAATGAGTGCAGATGAGTTTGCCCAAGGAGAGGCAAGAGAGTAGGACCCTAATGAATTTAGTAGAGCAGAGAGAACTAGCAGAGGGGACTTACCACTTTCATATAATTCATAAGAGTCACTTGCCTCCAAAATGTCTGTCCAGCAAGGCTGCCACACTTTCAGGTCAGCAGAGCCTATGGAAGAGTCAGATCATTCATCTCCATTTCTCTGGACACCTTTACTACCTGGCTCTGTCTCAGAGATTTATCCTGTCTGAAAACCCAGAACAGACCTACCATACCACTCTCCAGGCTCTGAAAAGCTGGCTAACTCTTTTGCCAATAGCTTGACTTGTATTATTTTTAGTGAAATATCATGTAACAAGCTGCCCCTGAAATATATCCAACCCAGAATGCTGGCAAGAAAAAGATTTTAAAAAAGAAGAAGAAGAAAGCTTGAGGTGGAAAGAGACAGTAGAAAAGGAGAAGGAAGTTGGGGATTTAGCTCAGTGGTTCCAGTGCCTGCCTCACAAGTGCAAAGTCCTGAGTTTTATCCCAGGTACAAAAAAAAAAAAAAGGGAGAAGGAATAGTGGAAAAGCAAAGACTAAAAAAATAGAAACAAAAATAATTGAGGAAAGACCCTGATCTTTTAAGTGAGAAAGCTGAAAAATCACTAACACATTTCAGTCCATCTTAATCTCAAGGAACTTCAACCTACCTGTGACTGCATCTTTTTAAAATAAGGAAATGCCCAGTAGAATTTCATTATGGAATTTCATCAGAAAACAGTGTGTGAAGTGGTAGTCAGGGGCACAGGTGCAGGGACCAGTGACTTATGTGTGGGTTCTGGCTCTGTCACATGTTAATTGTGTGACTTTTGGAGCCCACTCATCAGTGGCTTCAGATTCCCTGTCTGTAAAATGAGTATGATGATAATGATGATAATGTCGCCTTCAGATAGATCTTATGAACAATTGAAATGGCCTCTGACACATGGTATAGCAACTACTCAAGAAACTTTTGTTAATTGTCTGAAATCACTATCAATATGGTGCTTTCATAGCATGTTGCTAAAGGGATCTGAAAAGACTCAGCACTTCTTACTATAATAATAATAAGAAGATTAAAGGAAGATTTTTAAAATTTAATTTGAACTTTGCCTCTTTGTTGAAAAAATTTGGTATTTGTCATAGGGATTTGATTTGATTCAGTGTTGGAATGTGGATCAGCATCTCTGTAAATCTGCTGACTTTCTGTTTGATGTTGGAGCTTGAAGCCACAAAGCAGACTGGCAAGAAGGAAAGATGGATGCTATGTAAGGAGAATAACAACAGCTTGTCACCCACAGGGTCTAGAGCCCACCCACAAGGTCAGATCTTGAGACCTCTGACGACTGTCTTGCAGAAGTGGAGCCCCTTACTCTGGAGCCCAATACACACATGGCCCAGGAATCAGGCAAGCTGAAGAAGACCCAAGAGAAAATGAGCAGCCAGAGACCTTTCTGCTGCCTTATGACAGTGAGCTGAGCTAGAAGACAGAAAAAAACATGCACAACCTACAAAATGATTACTTCCTTGCTCTCCCTTCACACATCCCACTAGAATCCATTTTGTGACCTCTCCCAACTGGAAGAGAACAGGAAAGGAATTCTGAGAAACACTTTGCAGTGTAGGTCATTGGTGGTGAACCTATGGCACATGTGCCACAGTAGACTGTATCGTTGAAAGCTCCAAAAGGTTCGTCATCACTGGCCTAGGTGATTGTTGACATGTTACAAAGCCACCAACTGCTATTACCAGTCTTTGCTAAACTGATCCTACACACAGCACTGTGTCAACTGCTTTATATGCCTTATTTCATCTCTTTCATCACAGCCCCACAAGCCTACCCATCTGTTGCAGTTGAGTAAACTGACCAAGAGAATTCTATCCTGAGCCACTCAGCCAAGGTCAGATTTGTGAGATTTATTCATAAATGTTGAAGCATACAGCTAAGTTTTGGAATCAGTGTTTGTATTAACCAGTTTTCTATCTCATTAGAATTGTCCTCCCAATAGCTCAGATAGTAATTCCAACAGATAATCATCCTTCAATTTTTATCATTGCTCTTGTTAAAAATAATACGGCAGATGTACCTAATGATAATATTACACTCTTAAAATCTTATGAAAATAGAATACTTTTTAAAGGCAATGCTTATATATAAATATTATTCTCTGAAAAAATTAAATAGACAATGCCAAGTAGAATTATTCCTTATGGTCAAATTATTTTTTCAAAAGGTATAAATTAATTTTAGTTGCATTCTAAATGGAAACCATAATGAGTGTGCCATCATTTTATATGTGAGCATGTAATTTACATCAATTTGCACTAAACATAATCAGAATTTAAGTGAAAATCATCAGTATCTCCTAGAGTAACCAATGTCTGTGAAACTGAGATTCCTGCAGGCAAACATGGATGCCACTCATCCAAAAAAAATCCCAAATCTAGTAGTTATAAGCTAATTATAAAGAAAATATGGGATAATTGTTGAGTAAAATATTGATTTTCCTGTAGATTATAGCTACGTCTTATAGACATCATGTAAAATGTAGCTCCCTGAAGTCACCAGAGAGTGAAGGGATCAGGCAAACTCATCAGTGGTTCATGCTTATCGGAAAGGACTTGTAGAGAGCTTCCATTTTGTACTTTTGCCCTGAGAACAGGTAGAGCCACTGGGGAGTCAGAGACAGTAGGGGCATTAGTGGAGGAAATGTAATCTTTTTATCCTAGGAACCCAGAAGACTGAATTTGAGGAAACCAGTCACTTGGGAATTGGGAGAGTGGAAGAATGTGAGGGAAAGAACCAGAGTGAGAACCTCTAAATTCTGTCCACTTTTATTCTCAGTAATTCTTGAACCACATATGTGCAAACCAGACTAGTAGATCCAAAGGAGTAGGGGAAGTGGGAGGGGAAGGGGAAAGGAAAGAAGAGAAAGGAAAAATTATGAGAAAAGAAAAAAATGGAAACAAAGTCTATGTAAATAGGGAAGGGTGGAGGGGTGAAGGGCGCACAGGTAATGGGGGAAAAAATAAGAACCAAGATATATCATGTACAGGTACAAGCACCCAATGATAAATTTAAATGTATTGTATACCTAAAATGTACCCATAAAAGAATTTAAGCAAAAAAATGCTAGTAATGACAAATAATATGAATTGAATTTGGAGATGCTACCGAAGAAATGGAGTTTTCAACAGTACTGAGAATATGAAAGGGAAAATGTAATGAAAGTAATATTGAAAGAGCTTCTCAAAATGGAGTCAGAGACCATATCAAAAAGGACTTATCCACAGTTTCAGCTGCAGCCTGCAGTGTGAGCTTTGGCCACCTCTACCCTTTGAAGTGCAGGTATCTACAACAACCTAAACTACCCTACCTGGACAATTACATTGTGCCCAGAGGCCCAAGGTGTATCTCAAGAAGTTATCAAGTCTTGTTTTATGGACATTTCCATTCTGTTCATATATTTTGCTTTTAATGTTCATTAGACATGTAGCCCCTGTTCCCTCCCAGTGTATAATCTCCACCGTTCTTGCTTTTCTTGGAACACTAATTCAGAGATACCTGAGCTTGTGTCTCCCGAATGGCTAGTCCAAAAATGCCAAAATAAAGCCATTTTTTCTCACAATTTCTGAGTTTGGTTTGCTTAGCAGTACAAACCAAGACAAAAAAATCTTTTCTAAAGCAAAATAACATTTATCAGAGCAAAGCATCAGAAGCCAGGCACTACAACATAACATTCACATACTCTGATTATGTCCCTATTATCTGAAAAATGAAGAACCAGGATTATACTCTTAAGAAAAACTAACAAATAAAATAAAATTAACTTTAAAATAATCCCAATATTGACCAAGTAGACAATGATTTTATAGTTACTATCTTGCCTCTGCAATGAAGTTTTATTTAAAAGTTCAAAATAAAAGAAGGAATTGGATAGAAAAATTAAATCAATAAAGAATCAAATATAAATACTAAAACTGAACAATAATATTGAAAATAAAAAAATATTAACAGATGAGCTTAAAAGTATGGCAGACCAGAGACCAGAATATGGCATCCCAAAATATGTTTCTTTGGCATAAGGACTCTTGAGCTGAAGTCAGTTAAGAAGCAGACTAGGAAGGGTCTCTGCCTGCCCCCGATTTAGTTAAATGCAAGGTGTAAATTTACAAATAAAAACACGTTCCATTTCTCCTGTCTACCTGAAGAACAAAGATTAACTGTTGAAATTCTGGGTTTGCTTTGCATTTTTAAGGCATAGTCAGGAGCTGGAATGGAGTTAGTGAAGATCTGAGTGGTAGCCCTGATGGCAGAACACTTGCCAGGGGCAAGATGTTGTAGCGCTGTGTTCACATAAAGAGCAGGTTTTATTTGGAAATGGAAAGCCATTGTAGACTTTCCAGGAAAGGTTTGATAATGCCCCAATTGATGTTTATAATGGTACATAGTTCTATTAGACTAGCTCAAAATTGAGGAGGGCTAGAAATTTGTGTATGACAAACTAGTGCAAACCACGTGCAGGGAAGGTGGAGAAAAACCTCTAAGTCTGTACTGAAGCTTGAATTTAGAAATGTGGTCTAAATGTGGAATTCAAATAAATCCTACCAAACCTCTTAGATTCACTCACATTCTCCCTCCTGCATGAAGTCTTTCTTTTCTTACTACTACATTCAGAGTAATTTATTACCTGTGAAATCCTCACCATCTCTGATCATTTATAGAGCTGACTTTATTACTGTCTTATAATGAAATGACTTTCATATCAGTGTCATCCTAAACTGTGTCTGGTTTCAGCAGGAAATTGTACAATGATCAATTAGTGATGTCTGCCGTGGGTGAAGAGACTGTGATGTATACTACCACCCTATCGCTTGTTTTCTGAACACTGTTACATGTTGTGCAAATGTTATCTTATTGCATTCCTAAACAACTCTCTGAAATAGATATTTTCTCCATTTTGCAGACAAGAAACCAAGTTTCTGAGAGTATGTAAAAGTTTCTCAGAGTCGCACCCTCTAGAAACCATGCAATTGGGTTTCAAAATCTGAACTTCTCTCAGAACACTATCATCTCTTTATTTACCTTTTAAAGACTACTCAGGCTTGCCCAGTTCCTGGGAAGTGCTTGGCACAAAATATGTTCCTAATAAATGCTTCTTACAGAGTTAACAAAGGAGAGATATGCCAAATTGGCATGAAGGAGTCTAAAGTAGGGAAGTTTGTTTGTTTTTTTCTTAAGAAAGATTTCAAGCTGAGGATAAATCTGACTCATCATGTCAGAAATTTTTAAAAGACAGCAATGTTTGAAAATTAAGTATGTATTAGTCTGTAGTTCAGAGTACATTGTGACTAGATAAACTGTCCTTCAATGATTAATTATCGTCTGCAGTACACAAAATATAGCAATATAAAAAGTCATATGATAATCAATCTACAATTTTTTCATGGGTGAAAAATGTCATCAAATGAATATTTGACCATATAAACTCACTGGCTTCAAATTCTTTATTGAGTTATCATGCATATTGTTTTAACCAGAGTTCTCCAAAGAGACAAAACCACTAGGATAGACACAGAGACATATGACTAGAGATTAATTAGGAGAATTGGCTCATGTTTTTATGAAGGCTGAGAAGTCCCTAACAAATTTGAAACAAAGGAATCTAGTAGCATTACTGAATCCAAGTCTGAAGGGCTCAGAACCAGGGAAATGAATGGACTCTAAGGCCAAGGTCAAAGGCTTGGGAGCCCGCTGGGGGTAGGCATTGTGCAAGTCCCAGAATCCAAAGGCCTGAGAATATGGAGTTCTGATGTCTATGGGCAGGAGAAGGGTATTCCAACTCTAGAAGCCAGAGGGGCAGAATTTCCCCTTCCTCCACTCTTTGTTCCATCTGGGATGCCAGTTCATGGAATGATGTCTGTTTACACTGAAGGTGGGACTTTCCCACTCAGTCCACTAACTCACATACCAGTCTCCCTGGAAACACTCTCTCAGACATACCTAGGACAGACAGCCCAATCATTCTAATCACATGCCAGACCACCCAGCCAGCAGAAGAGCGGTGGACTCAGTGCCTCTGAGGCACTGAGAATAATTCATGCTGTGCCAGCTATCTGGGTACCCCTTAACTCAACCGAACCATCGCACATACCAAAGTCCACAGTTCAGCCCTAAATGTTCTCCATGATCTGATAAATGTATAGTCCATCCCTAAACTCACCCATCTGATTAGGTTCCCTTCAGTCACACTAAGTCACTTAAAGCTTTTATACATATCATGAAGCTTTACATCTCTTTGACTTCATATGCATTATTGTCTATCTCCAAATGGATTTTTATCTTTCTCTATTCTTCAACACTAACTTAAAGCCTCATCTCTTATTGAAACTGCTTTTCAATCCCTTGAGCCAGTTAAGAGTCCCTCATCAAGGCATCTTTTTCATTTTAACAGTTTGTGGCATTTTCACTCTCTTCTAACCATGAGCTTTTTCAAACACAGATCATGTGTTATTTTTTAACTATATTACCAGACATATTACCTGTTTAATAAATTTCAATCAAAGCTTAATAATTTTTGTAATTAATTAATATTATTTGGTAGTGAGAGACACCTGAGTACAAAGGAGGTAAGGAAAAGATCACTATTTGTGGTTAGTATGGGGCTTGGAGAAGTCAACTTTTCTATGAGATAAGGTAGTGTGTCTCCAAGTTTATATTACTCAACCTGGTATAGAATACAGTGTTTATCAAATGACATTTCTTTGCTTTACTTGTTTGTATTTGTTGGTGGGGATTTTTTTGTTACTTGATGAGTCATGATGAATAAAAAATATACAAAACTAATATAAATCACTTTCAGCATGGCTAAGAAAAATATTTCATATGCAATATCCATTCTCATTGTCTTCTTCCTATGTATTCTTGAATAATGCCAGGATAACTTTGAAATTTCCACTTAGTGGAACCACAGATGGAAATGACCTGGGTCACTGAGTCACTGCTTGGAAGAGAGCTACTGTAGCGCTGCCCCATTGGAAACATTCTCAGAGGATAGGAAGGAGTTGAGATTTGAGGGTTATTTATTATTTATAGGAAATTATGCCACTGTGCTTGACTCATTATTCTTATATGAGATTCTGTAGACATTAGAAAATGAAACTTTGAGGACTTAAGGGAAAATCATTCAATTAAGTAGCACTTATCTAATTTTCTCACTAACATGTTCACAAAAGAGGAATAGGAAGTTGCAAAGGAAAACACTTCAGAATAGAACAGCGGCCCACGAAGAGGAGGCTGGGTGTGGGGTACATGTGTAGCAGGAGGCATGACTATAGAGTGGTGCTGAGTGAGTCTCTACTTTATTTTTGGGCCTGTGTATCCAGAGAGATCAGAAATGAGTCTTGCTTGGCTCTTTATTGAGCATATGATAAAGCCAGAAAAAAGTAAAAAAGTATATGTGACAGGGAAAGGGGATTCTTCTTGGAATATTAGGCACCTACCTCTTCTCATCACACGTCCCTCTCCTAACCTTCCCTACTTCCAGTTCCTGTTTTTCTCCCTGTAAATAATGGCATTTCTTCTGCTAAAGTCACACTCTGTTTGCAGTTAAATAGTAGACAAAGTTGAATTCTAGAGCTATGGTTCTTGGTAAACAAGAAAACAGAGCAAATCAGTGTTTGAGTGAATGTGTTTATACTAACAAAATGAGCTAAAGCCAGTCATTTTAGGAATGACTTTCCTATGAGACTATAGAGGACATTTGATTCAACTCTGTTTCACTTGGTGGATCTTAAAATAGAATGTGACAAAACAGGATAATGCAAAGCTGAATGGGTATAATAGGAACGTGGGAATTACTGGGTATGATCAGACTCATGTCTTTGTGCCAGTAGGGGGCCCAGAGGCATAAATCAATTCTTATGAATTCACCTCTAAATGTTAGTGCAGAGGACATCTCTTAGGGTGACCTCATTCTGTGTGATTCGCTCTTATTAAGGAAAAGCTCTGTGGCAGCCATGAAAATGTACTTCTCAGTTCTCCTGCTAAGAGAGAAATAATTGATAGATGGCCTCAGCTGCTGCGCTCTGAGTTCATCTCAACATTCATACCTAAGGCCGTCCTGTCCGTGGGCTGGTCTCAGGCAATGACTGAGCATGGCAGGGACATTAAGGTAGGTTCATTCTTACAAGGTTTCAGAATCTTCTCACGAGTGACTTTGGCTCCCATTGAATTGACCAAAAGTTTGTTAGTGCTGCAATCTTACATCCTGCCATCCCAAACCTGCTTCTTTTCTTCTCTTTTTCTCACAGGGGTTAGACTTGCATCGTGATATCCTTTATTCCTCCCCTTTATCTTTCCCTGGTGTTTTCACCTGTAAATCTCTTGCATGTTTAATGTCTTGGTATCTGCATCTTAGGAGATAGAAACAAATACAAGCTTGCCTCTACAGGTAGAGTTCTAAAAACCAAGTCTGCGTTGGAAGATCTACCACTATTGCCATGGAAATAGAAGACTGACCCATGTGGCACCATCAGATACTCAGTCCCAGGAATTTGGGTATGGAGGAGACACCTAGTGACTAAAGTCCATGCAGCTTGGTTATGTTCAAGACCTCCTTGAAGAAAATATCTGTGGGCTTTGAATGTCCCTGAAGCTGATTTTTTTCCTACCTTCTATTCCTATAGCTTTATTTTTAGCTATTTCTTTATAAATTTTGAATCTCCAATTTCTTTCCACTGTATTCTTTTTGTTCCCTTTTGTGTATGCTAGGCAGAGTTAATTTCTGATGCTTACAATCAGACAAATCTGAACTGTTATAATGAGGTGCAGCCCCAAGTTTTCGTAAGTATTTTATGATGCTGCAAACTTTATCCAGACCCTCTCTTAATTCTGTTGTGTATCAGGCCTCTGATGATATTTCTGTGCTATTGAGTTTTGTCTTCTGCATGCAATAGGCTTTATTTTTAAATTGTGGATTTTTTCATGGTACCAAAAATAAGTCTAAAACTCCTAAATTAAAACTAAAAAGCCAAAGTCACTGAGAAGATATTTTAATAAGAAGTTACAGAAAAGGATTTGCCCTGTATCACTGCTAATCTTCCCACTTGATGAAAAGCCTCAGAAACTCTAAAATGGAGAACTTATCTTATGTGAAATAGGAAAGTCAGAGTAAGACTATCAAAAGCAATTCATTAACTTCTATCTGAATCTTAGAGAGGAGATTCTTATCAATGAATGTTGAACTGTTAACAAATAAAAAATTTCTTAGATAATTGAGGGACAAACCCAAATACTGCAAGGAGACACAAGATGAAGCAAAAATAAAAGAAAATGCCTTGAAGATTACATTCTTTGAAAACACTTTGCACCTGCCTTCAGCACTCTGACTACCTTGAGATATATATGCCTGTGAGGATTGGATTCATGGATATGCAAAGACAAAATGTTAGTAAATCCCATCAGTCATTCATTATCAAGTTAGGAATTAGAATCAGAGGTGGAATTGGAACTCTATGGAGTTCAAGGAAATCCCTGAGAGAACCCATGTGACAAAAATAGCTCATTCTACCTCTGAAGGTATAGTTGCTGATGTGCTAGTAGTATCATGAAAAAGATTTGCATTTCTTCACTCTGTTTTCTAAATGATTTAGAAACTTATGGTATAATTTATAAAATTCTTGAAAAATCTTTTTTTAGTTGAAAACCACCCCTTTGACCAAATTTTGTGGGAAAAAGCAAACATTGTTGTAGGCATAATGTACACTCAAAGACATGGAGCTTTGTCAAAGAATATGGCTGCAATTTTCAATCAAAAGAATTATGCTAGCAGCTGAGAATCTATTTGGCCTTTAGAGTTTCCTCAAGAGTTCAAAAGCATGTTTTTGAACATCAAAACAGCTCATTGTTCCAGTGTGTAACAGGTAAAATCCACATATATGTAACTCATATATGTTCCGCAGTATGGAGCCCCAGAGCCCTCCCAGGATAAGTTCAAATGCCTTCACTTGGTTTGGAAACACAGAAGAGGACAAGTGATTAGTCATCTGCTTAATCTCCAATGACAAAAGTAAGGAGCACAATTTTATTTCAGGTCTGACATACTTCTGTCATAATCTTTTTTGGAAGCAGAGGAACGATGGTAATCACGCTGTGAGACATTCTCTCCTATAGGCTTTCAGTAGAGACTAAAGCATACTTTTTCCTCAGAGGCTCAGTGACATATTTTCCTCCACAGAGGATCTGGAGCCAGATGCGAACTCATCTGGTCTATGTGTCACAGGTACGTCAGCCTTTACTCTATCATGATTTCTAAAGTTACATCATTTTGACAGGTAATTCTAAATTGCAAAGATCCTGTTCCCCACTTGTTTGATTATGAGAATTCTTAATTTCTACCTGAACCTGTTTCAGTGAATTCTAGCGATGAGTCCAGCCTGGTTTATATGTATCATGTTAGTCTACACCATTGATTTTTTTTTCCTCCCTTATGGGTATCTTCAGTAGCTTAATATCCTCCTCCCTAGTGGGCTCTATAGTTTCTTCTTTCAATCTTCTGTTAACAACTACCTGAACAAAAACAAAACAAAATTGTTCTAAAGACAAGCAATAATTTATAACCCACTTAAAGACACATTAAATCTAGAATGAGATCCACACAGTAACAAAGGAGCTAGTGTTCAAAGTGTTTCTTGAACATACACAATGTAATTTAATTTATGTAGTCCTTATTACAGCACTAGAGTCGTGTACTTTTATTAACATACATTTACAGAACAAATGGAGACACAGAGAGGTTCAAGAAATCTTCAGAGTCACAGCAGTTAGTATGTGGTAGAGCTGCGACCCGAGCCCACCCAGTCTAGTTTCAAAAGCTTGGATTCTTCATTGTGGTGTTACATTTCCTTTCTACCTTCTAATTAACAAAACAGGATCTGCAAAGAAGCACTTTTGTCATTGTTAAAATAACATTCTGGGGCCGGGGATTTAGCTCAGTGGTTCTGCTGCCTGCATCACAAGTGTGAGGTTTCGAGTTTGATCCCTGTTACCAAAAAAAAAAAAAAAAATCTGCATTATCTTTTCACTTTCTGGCACCTTGGAGCTCAAAGGTTCTACACTCTTAAAAGGGTCCAGAGTGCATATTCCACATGCAAATTTTATTGAAATATATGTATATTTCAAGGGAACCCACAAGGATGCTCTAGCTCTTGTGAAATGTAAATGATTCTGTTCAAAATTCTGAAATTACAATGTTATATTTCTGTTTTCTTGTTCTTATTTGGTTTTGTTTGTTGCTTGTTTATCAGTTTTACCTGTGAAGAAAATGAATGACTTTTCCCTGTGATAAAGCTCCTGTTTCATAAGACTTCCCTACTCACATGCCAGCGGACTTGGTTTCAGGCTGTCTACTTTTGTTTTGTTTTTAGATGGATATTTTACTGTTTCCCAACCTGGCCTCAAACTCCTGGGCTCAAGAGATCTTCCTGTCTCAGCCACTTGCAAACTAGGACTACAGATATGTACCACCATGCTTGGCTTAATCTCAGGTTCTCAAATATCCCTTTTTGACAATCCTTCTATGGTGAATAATGTTCAAGATCCATGTGTGCAGCCAGTGATAGGATCATGAAAGCACACTTTCTTGAGGAGCACCTCTTTTCCTGGTTTATCTCTACCTCTCTGAGCTTCTTCATTTTATCTTCCATTCCAGGATTTCATTCATAGTGTGCCTCTCTTCCCATTCTGAGCTTGTCCATCCCTTCAAATGGAAATAATATAGAAATATTAACCAAACTTAGGTCTTCAGTTTTAATTTCTTCCCTGAATTATTGTCCTATAAACTAACCTACGTACATCTCTGCTTGGACACCCCAAAGTCACCCTGAATTAAAAAAAAACAACACACCTCCAGGAATGGTTTAGCCCTTTCTTTGCCTGGAATTATCTCCCACTAGGTGTCTGGGGCTTTTCCTCTGAGCCTTTCCTGACAATCCTCTTAAAAATAGCAACATACTGTCTTTCACTTTCTACTAGAACATAAGTTCTATCAAAGCAAGCCCTGTTCTGTTCTGTACTTTATCCTTAACATCCTGGAACATGTTTGTAGGTTCTTAATATTTGTTCAAAAGAAGGAAAGAAGAGCAGGAGGGAGGGAAGGAGAAAGGGGAAGGGGAGGGAAGGGCAGGGAGGAAGGACCCAGCTCCAGACTAAATGTACTCAACAGTCTGTTCTTGATTTAATGAATAGTCAAGATTCCTAGAGTAACAGTTTCTATTGTTGCCACTGCCTGCCTCTAGAGTTAGGAAATAAACAGCCTATCTCCAGCCCACATAAAACACAGATGCCTCCCAAACCACAAGTTTGCCCTGGAAACTTGTTAAAATCATGCTAGCTGCCTATGTTGTTACTTTTTACAGATCTATTCACACGGGGTAATTTAATTGTTGTAGAATAAGCGAACAATTCTAAGGAAGCAAACAAAAAACAAATATATGATGCTTTCCAATTTAATAGTGGAAAATATGAGCATTTTTAAAAAGTTCACATAAAATGGGAAGTAAAGGCGTTTAAAGCTTCAGACCATCCAGCATCTGATACTATCCAGCATCTGATACTACCAGTTTCATGGAAGATAGAAAATGCTCCAAAATGGATGATGAATGGATATCCATGAAGTATGTCATATTAAAACATTCAAAAGATTCAGAAAGCAAGAGTGTGAATTTGTTACCTTGCAAGGTTGTCCAAAAATAAAAGCAAACCTTCACTTCTGGATAACAAAGTAATGATGAGGCATATCAGTGCTTTTAAATTTGTCAGTCTCCTGTTGGCTCAGCAGGGCCAAGTGAGTGGAAAAGGCCACAAAAAGAAGGGTGGAGACTGCTATCAAGTGTCTTGATATTTGTGTTAGTCATCTTTCCACTGGTGTGACAAAACACCTGGGGAAATCAACCTAAAGAAGCTTTATTTTAGCTGATAGCTTTAGAGATGTCAGTCCATGGTTAATTGGTTATGTTGCTTTTGGCCTGAGGTGAGGTGGAAATTCATGGCAGGAAGAATGTGGCAGAGCAAAGCTGCTCACCCCCATGGCAGCCAGGAAGCACAGAGAAGGAAAGGGCACAGAAACAAAATATACCCTTCAGGGGCACACTCCAAAGATCTATTTTCTCTAGCTGGGCCTCACCTCCTAAATTTCTACCAGCTTCCAATAGTCCATTAAATTGTGGGCCCCTAAATGGATTAAACCATTCATGAGGTCAGAGCCCTCATGATCCAATCACATCCCAAAGACTTCACTTGTAAACACTGCTGCACTGGGGACCAAATCTTCAACACATAAGCATCTGGAGACCATTGTGGATCAAAGCATAATAATATCCAAGTGATTAACAAGCCACTTACTGTGCTATAAGCTCGACAGTTTTTTCTCACACTTCTGTTTTGTTTTTCATATAAATCTGTTATCCCTGCCTTCTGCTTCTTTAATCAGTGCTCATTTTTTAGAATTCTACCTTAGGGAAACATAAAAAAATCAATCATTTATAGGTATCTGCAATCATTTAAATGTGTCCCACCTCCAACACTCAGGCACTGAAACTTAACAGACAATGTGATGATATTAAGAGGTGGGGCTTTTAAGAGATGATTATGTCCTGGGGGCTTCTCTCTTATAAATGATATGAAGGCCCTTATAAAATTGGCTCTCCTGCCCCTCTGCCTTTTTCTGAGTGAAGACATACTTTTCCTCCTGCAGGAGGACACTGTAACAAGGCACCATCTTGGAAGCAGAGAGCAGCCCTCACCAAACAACCAAACTTAATCCCTTGATCTTGGACTTCCAAGCCATTGTGGGAAAATCAGTGCCATTTTTTATAGATTACCAGGGCTCATAACATTTTGCTACAGCAACACAAATGGATTAAGATAGTACACCAAAGCAACTTAGCGACTTCATTGTCCAAAAACTGGGGGAAGAAGTTTACAACAGTGGTCTCTCACTAATTAGATTATTTTAAAAATTTAAAATCTATTCCATATGACTTAGCCTAACTTTAATTTTATTTTCCTAGTGTTGTCCAGGAAACAATTATGTCTTGTTATGGTACCCAAATCAATTCTGAGTTCTTTTCTTCCTCTCCCATGTTTTGGGAGGCTCCCCTGTGACTGCATCACTAGGGTCTTTTGCCTTCTGCTTCCTATTGTGGTTAGTCAGTGAGAGGCACCAGCGGGAGATCAAAAAGTGGGAGAGGAAAGTAAACAGGGTATTTCTTCTTAGCCTTCCTGCTGTTCTAGGATCTAGGTAGTGGCCACAAGCTTCCATGAGTGCAAATCCTTTTGCAGTTCCAGCTTTGCTCCTGCCCTCTTCTGGACTACAGATGGGAATGAAGCCTCACAGTTGGCTGTCACTTGCTGACACACTATTCCTCATTGATTCTCTTGAGTCTTCATCCACCTATGCAATAGTTTCTTCCATAAATTATATTTAGTTAAAGCTTACTGAGTGAGCCTTCTGACTGGTACATCATGTTAAAAGAGTTTTATTTTTATTCCAAGTATACCAAGAAACCATTGAAATATTTTAAACTTGAATTTCAAAATTATAATTGTGGCTACGGTTCAGAGAAAGAAGAAAGTAGACACAGGTTGATCAATTGGGAAATTACTGCAGTGGTACAGAAAAGAAATTCTGATGACTTAACTAAGATATTGGTACAGGTAAAGATAGATGAATCAAAAGATGTTTGAACATAAAATCATCAGAACTTAGTCATGGATTCAATACAGAGAGAGGGAAGTTGGTGAGAGATTGAGATGACAAAACTAACTCCTTGTGTTTTACTTTTCGACATACCCTGGGATAAGAAATAAAACATTGGAAGACCACTATTTTATGTCTAGATTTCATGATTTTGATTTGGGGCATGTTGATGTTATCTTTAAGATATCTAAGTATGCAAATAAATTCCCAAGTCTAACAACATAGAGAAGAAGTGTAGAGTGGAGTTAGGAACTGAGATTGGAGTTAGTTAACCCTGTCAGTTATGATCCCTAAGAATAAGAATTGCTTTCAGTGTCTTAGATAGACACTGGAGTCTTCTGCGGAGACTCTTTAGGAATCCTAAAATTGAACACAAAGGAACACATACAGAAAGTCAATCTGCCAGTTCATTTTTACTGCATATATAGTGTGCAAACATCTTAATATGAACATTAAAAATATAAAATGCTAAAAGAAATATGGTTTTTCATTAGCCTAGTCTAATGCAAAATGTCTTAATGCCTTATGGAGGGAATGCATGCTTAGTGAACAAAGTGATATACTTATGTTCTCAAAAACAGATGTTTTTATTCTAAAGTGCAAGGAGTTTATATTGCACAGTTAAGTGAAGTTGTCATGGCAACTAGTGAAGACTGACTGCTGTCATAATTTTTGCTAGATTATGTTCTAGAAGAATGGCCTAGGTTCCCATTCACCTCGCCTACATTTAATTCAAACATAAAACTCCTTCTTGATCCAGAGTCCATTCTTCAGGGATTTCCAGGGATACTTTCCTGGATTCTTATTGCTGTGTCCTCTAAGAATACTCACTGGATCTGACCAGGATATAGGATCTCATGTCTATCCATCCTATAATTAAAATGCCCAAATCTGAACACATAGAACAAAAATACCCAGTTTTGTAAAGGCAATCATGCTGAGTTATCTTTTGGTACAACAAAATCATTGTTTTAGTTCTAAGTGTAGTATATGTGCATATATATATACTGAAACATCTTGTAATCCTCTCTGAGATTTTCTATTCTATTCTTAGTTTTTAAAAATGCTGACTTTGGCCCACAAGCTTGATTCATAAACCAATCTTGTATGACAAAAACATTCTTCTAAAATTCTTTTCCCCCACCATATCATAATTCTCTGTTTCACTATTAATGCATCCTGCAACTCTCACAGTGACTTAGGCACTGTTATAGACTTTTGCTAGTTTTCACTGAGAGCCACTAGGTGAAAGTAGGAGGGAGAATGGCGGGTAACCTACGGACTGAGTGAGGCTCTGTGCAATGATGGATGCATGGACATGTGCGTGCGTGCGTGTGTGTGTGTGTGTGTGTGTGTGTGTCTCAAACCACAGCAGTTATTTGTGATGCTTTACCTGCACTGAGAAGTTGAACCCTAAAATGATTTTGTAATTATGTCACTCATGCCCATGTAGGAGAAATTCTTGGTTAGACGTCATTATAAGAGGAGTTGTGCTTTTTGCTGAGTAGTTGCTGTTTTTAACTTAAGAACATGGTGCTTTGTGAAGAGGTCAGGGGCCTCATTTTTTTTGGCTACTGAGAACTTCAAGCTGAATACAAATGTTTCCTTCATTTCTAGATCCAAGTTCCATTCTCCTGCTTATTTCCCATTCATGTGCCCTCTATATGCTATTATACATTTTGCATATCTTTGGAAGTTGCCATAGTTTTCTTTCCTGGAACATTATAAGCTATAAAGGAATAAGGAGTATAAATGAAAATGAGGAAAACCTGCAATGTGGTGGTAAAGAACAATGAAGTCTGCAATAAAGATGCCTAAGTTCAATTCCTGACTTTTTCTCTCACTGGTGGGCTCCTGAATGGCAGTTTATTACCTGACCTCTTTAATTAAGTGTTGCTTTCCTTATTTATTAAATAAAAGAAATAAGACCTTTGTTAAAGAGTTATTATGAAGATTGTCAGATAGTGCAATGAGGAATTAGTTTGTTATATGTAGTAAATGCTCAATTAATGTTAGGTACTTTTGTAAAAACAAATGTCTTTGGGCCAGTATGTATTTCTGCATATGTCTTCACACACATGTACTGGTCTACAAGCACACAACCTGAAAAATAATTAACAGATCTTTATTGATCCAAAGCTTATGGAATGTATAAACTAATGGTGTTTTTGTGACATCCTAGTGTCTTTAAGAAGATTTACATGAAATTTTTGCCAATTATGTGGTTGTATTAGTTTGCTTAAGCTTCCATAGCAGAATACTACAGACTGGATAGTTTAGCTGGGGATTTAGCACAGTGGTTCTGCCACCTGCCTTGCAAGCGCAAGGACCCGAGTTCGATCCCTGGTACCAAAAACCAAACAAACAAACAGACTGGATAGTTTTTGTTTTTTGGGTTATTTTGGTACCGGGGATCGAACTCAGGTCCTTCTGCTTGCAAGGCAGGCAGCGGAAACAGTGAGCTAAATCCCTGGCCCCAGACTGGATAGTTTAAAAACAGAAGTTTAAACAACTTGAAGTTAGAAGTCCAAGGTCAAGGTATCAGGAGAGTTAGTGTTGGGTGAGACTTCTCTTCTTGATTCCCAGGCAGCTGCCTTCTTGCAGTATCCTCACTTGGCCTCTGCTTAGTGCATGTACAAGAGGGAGATTGGTGGCATCTTTTCCTCTACTTATAAGGGCACCAGTCCTATTGCACAGGGACCTCACCCTTCTGATCTCATTTACCCCCTTAATGGACCTATGAAATAATGTGAAAATATATGATGAATGTTTAAGTTTGAAAAATTTATTGCAGTATAAGTCACATTGCCATTAGCCCTCTCAACTGAAACACATGTATCTCACCATCCTTGCCACTTTCTGAAGCTGTTCTGGAAATCTGCTTTTGTGAGTATCTTTATTAGATGTGGCCAAAATACAGTGAATGCTGCTGCTGAATACCAAGGTTGGAAAACATCATGGTGTGTTTTCATTTACCCTCTGCACCACATCCAGCACCTTTTCATTCCTTGCTCTCCCCAAAGTCAAAATGACCACAAAAGGTACATGTTTTGAATCAGTTTACAATACTGAGGCAGTCATGACAGGGCAACTAAAACCACTCATAAAAGAGGACTTCCAAAAATGCTTCAGAAAATGACAGGAATGATGGGATAAGAGTATTCCGGGAGAGGGGGAGTATTTTGAGAGGGATTAATGGCAATGTGTATTTTACTACTAATAAACTTTCTTAAATTTAAACATTTACCACTGTAATTTTTTTTTATCATATCTCCAAATACAGTCACACAAGGGTTTAGGGCTTTAACTTATGAATTTTGGTAGAGAAGATACAATTTAATCACTAAGAGTAGTCATTGTTAAAAAGGAATACAGGAATTATCAAAAAGAGAGAATAAAATCCAAATGACTGAAAAATGCGATTTTTCTAGTGTGGACGATAGAGAAAAATTGTCACCTAGGAAAAGCTGCCATCTACCAGAACAAACCAGAGAAAGGCAGGCTGAGTATTGACACTGCTGCAGAGGCTATGCCGAAAACACCTTGGCTATCTCAGACTGCAGAATCAGCACTTCAGAAACGTGAACTCAGCCAAGGCATTTCATGAGAAGAGACATTTTCCCACGACTTATATAACTGCTTCTATTCAGGCTGCAAATGCCATGGGAACAATTTCTTAATGGCTCAGCTTGGCTTAGGACCAGTAAAGTGTTTAGTATAGCCTCCAACAGCCCTACCTTGTCATTTTCTCTTGATCATTCATCATTAACAAGAGCCTTTTTTAAAGATTTTATTTGTAACACTCTTCAGGTAACACCCTTTAGGTGAAATTGTAATGGTGTCTCTGAGCTGGTAATCTACCAAAGTCTTAAAAAACTACATAGGGTTGTGTGAGCATGTGCATGTGTAAGTAAGGGGTGTTAAAATCAATCGTGTTTGTTATAAGAAAATCTTAAAACCAAATCATCTCAATATAAAAGCAATATGAAAAATCTGATTTCAAAATCTTGATATTCAAACCTTGTGTGAAATCAAGCTAAAATAAGACAAATGACCAAATCTTTTTTTACAGAAATATGACATAACAATTTAGCTAATTCTTTCTGCCTTTACCAATGATAAAATAATAGAAGATAATAAAATACATTATATGCATGTATGAAAATGTCACAATGAAATTCATTATTCTGTAAAATTAATGCAAGCTCATAAAAAGAAAATATGAAAATTTATTGAATATAGTTTCTATTAAATGTTAAAGAAAACATGAAAAAAAGACAGAGAAATAGGAAGTAGGGAGAAGTTCTAATAATTCCCCAAATTATTTATTTGGTTTCAAAAATGTTTTAATATATATGCTAATTTGTTGCATTTATACCACTAGGTCCTCTTGGTTCATTAAAAAGAAAGTTTTGTGCTATTATCTATTCATTTCTGTTTTGTAAGAGTTTTTATGTCTATGACTTGTACTCTAATATTTTGACACTCTTTTAAGATTATGGTACACAGTATAATAACTACTGTTATTCTTTAATTAATGTGTTATGAAATTTTGCTTTACTTTTGCAATAGAAGTAAGAAGACTTAAAAAATATTTTCTTTGTTAATGTCTACTTGTACTATATTGAAATAAAGTTTTTAAAATAAAAAAAGAAAATGTGAAGATGAAGATGGAGTAGGAAGAAAGAAAAATGAGAAAGAGAAAGGGAAGAAGAGAAACTGGAAGGGGAGGAGGATAAAGCTAAAAATAGGGAGAAACAAAAAGAGGAGTAAGGAGAAGCAGATGATGGGGACTGGAGAAGGAGAGAGAGGAAGGAGAGCACACAAAGGAGGCAAAGAAGAGAGAGAAAGGGGTGGGGGCTCCAGGGTGGCAAAAGAGCTGTGGGCAAGGATCCGATGGTGGTCTGGGTTCTAGGTCCAGGTGTGGGCTTTAAACTTAGGGTCTTTGAAATTATGTGAAATTTTGACACTTCTTGGGGCTCTGATATTTTTCTCTGTATAATTACATGCTATTTTATATCAGTGGTTTTAAAAGTTTGTTGTAGTTGTGGGTTTTTTGTTATTGTTCTTTTCTTTTCGTTTTTAGCAAACAAGAGGTAATAGATACCCACTGTGAAATTCAAATGAAGCAGAGTCCAGAGGTTCACTGTCTTGGGCAGCTACTTACTTGAAGGGACCCTGGAGGGGAGGTGCAGAATCTAATGTTTAAGCATTTTTCAAATCAACTCTGCCTTTATTATAATCTCTACCTACTGTAACATGAAGTCGTGCACTGGTGCTATTCACAGAACCCACACAATATGCCTATTTTCTGGGTGGCTGTGCCTATAAGAAATCCTTTCAGGGCTTCAAGAACCGAGATCTCTTTAACTGGAATCAACCCCTTCAATGCTGATCTTAACTCTCTAAGAAACAGGAAGGTTACAATGCAATTTCAAATGTTTCCCAAAATGTTAACACATTAATATCTATAGACTAGATTTAAAATACCCTGAGCATGGCAGATCCTCTTTGTCATCAGACATGGTGGCAAAGCCACAGTTCAGACTGCTCAGTACCAACTCTCTGCCACAGCACAGTCTGACTCACCATGCTATAGAAGACCCACACTGCAAAATCTGGCCTGAAATTATTGCTGAAATAGCCTCAGGAACCATTCCACTACCACCATCATGCATATGTGCAGCCTCTGAGCTGCTCAATCTGAATTCAGCAGACTGCAAAGAGAAGCCTGCCTAAGAATCCTGTAACCCAAACCTCAGTCTAGGGGCCAAACCATTTAGCTCACTGGCAGCAAACAGTTCAGAAAATGAACTAAATTTAGAACGTCAAAGTAAGCACTGAAGTTCTTTCCTTGGTGTGCGGGTCCAAAGAGCTATTCTGGACATCATGGGATTAAACAAAACAATGTAACCAACAAGCAGCTGTGGCCAAAGTGAATTCAGGCTTGGAAATGAGCGAGACTCAGATTCTCCATAGATTTGTCTGCAGCTGCCACTTACTGGCAAGTGACAGAGCAGGTTGTATCCATCCACACACATTTTTGGATCACTTCAGGACTTGCTGCATTTGGCAACTCTTGTTCACAGAGTCGGAAAGGAAATGATCTACTTTGACTACTATTTTTTTTTAACCACATCAAACTAAAATCTTGTTCTCCAAACATTTTTTTCCCAGCACAAGGTGTTTTCAAATAAAAAACAATTATATGAAGTCTACCATCAGACCAAAGAAGCCATAGTAAACACTTTATATATTTAAACAACCTGCTTGCATTTCTCTTTTGCATGGAAAACAACTCACTGACTTCAAGTATTTGTCCCCTGCAGCCATAACATGGAGCAGTTGCAAAGGCACTCAGAGTTTGCAGGCAAATTCCAGTATTGCAGAAAACCCCACAGAAAAAAGGTGGTTCCCCAAGATAAGGCAGCAGAACTAACTTTCACATGAAAGGTCTTTACTGTCGGCTGGAATTATATAATCTTAATTCAGTCAATATTATTTTTTACATCCCACTTGGATCCAAAGTTTTGATTAGCAGCTATCTCAGTCTTTGATTAATTTAAAAATGGTAAAACAATTTTTCTTCATACCAAATGTAATATGTCAGATTGTATCTTTCAAAAACATGAGACTCAGGAAGGAACAATAACAAAAAAAGAATCCTTGAGGGTGAAAATATTGGTAAGTACTGAGAAATTATTCTAAGGAAGCAAATGAGGAAAATGTAGCTGTAAGAAAAATTCTCCCATCCCTGCTTGTGAAGAAGAGAATTTTAAAGCAACCTGAAATATCAGTAATAGGGGTTATTAATAAATTATAGTATACCTATAGAATGTAAATATTAAGCAATCACTGAAAGATGCTTCAGATGTGAATTTATTAAAATGGAAAAGAATGTTCATAATGTATTGCTAACTGAAAACTAACAGATTATAAAACAGTTTAATGGATCCTAAAGAGGATTTACCTTCAGGTGGTAGATTTGTGTGTATTTTATAATTGCCATTTGATTGCCTATGATTTCTAATTTTTTAATGTTGCTTTGGTAACATGGAAAAAATTCAGGAGAAAAGATGAATTTAAAAAACCAGGTATGGGGGCCAGGGATTTAGCTCAGTGGTTTCGCCGCCTGCTGCACAAGCACGAGAACCCGAGTTTGATTCCCAGTACCAAAAAAAACCAGGTATGTCTGGTGTGAAGGCACATGTCTATAATCCCAGCACTCAGGAAGCAGAGGCAGGAAGACCACTGTGAGTATGAGATCAGCCTGGGCTACATATAGAGTTCAAGGCCAGTGAAACTATGCAGTGAAATCCCCTTCCCCTAAAAATAAAAACAAATAAATAAATTAATTAAATATAATTGCCAAGGCCAGTAGAGGAAGGAAAGTCATGATTCTGGAAAGCACATTAATTTAGGGTCACCAAAAATGCAAATAAAATAGCATTGTGGAGCTATTCAGTAAATTCGAGAAAATACAAAAGAACTTAATCTGAGAACTCCATGCCTTTGCTCAACTGATCTAGAATTTCTCCCCCTCAGCCTACTTCTATTTTCCTATGCCTGCATCTTTCTCCTATTTATCAAGTCCATATTTTAAAAATTGTCCTAATTTCTGTAATTATATTCCAGATCGTATCATGCCTTTTTTAAAGCAACCACATTCAATTTTGTCAGGTTTTGTTTCTAGCTTTTTCTATTTCCTTCCTTTATTACCCAAGTACTTTGAAAAGCTTTTGTCCATAGGAAATATCTTTATGGTTTTGATTTTATCTGTGTAGCTTATTCTCCTTGGATGTCACCAGCATATGAAACATAAGTAGCCCCATTACACAGTAGGAATTCAATAAACACCTGTCATAATTGTCCATGTGACCTCTTCCTTTTTTTACCCAACTTTAAATTCTTCTGAGATAAGTCATAGCCTACTTAGCTTCACATCTCCTTTATGACCTTATGATAATGTAAGGACACAATAAAAACTCAATAAATGTTGGTGAACAAAATGAGTGACCAAATTATGATTACTGACTCTGTGTGCTTCTGTGTTTACTAGACAATTCTAAGACATTTCTGTTTCCTGTTATCTCTGCAGTTCTCGATGGCAGCAATTAGCTCCGCAGTGGATATGTAGCAATGTAAGAAGACTTTTTTACATAATGTCATAATGTCAAGGTTAAGAAACCATGCTTTCACTCTTTATGCCCATCTAAAAGCTTTCAGCACTTTACACACATTTTTACTCTTTCACTTTTATCGCCCCCAACACACACATATGAAAGTATATCTAAGATTAAGGCAAGATACCTACAAAACTATCTGGGTCCAGTTTTGTCACCTGTTTACTGATGGATAAGATCTGCTATAATACCTTTTAGGGTTAGTGAGAGGGCAAAATAAAAGAATAAATCTTCAATTGCTTTTAGAAACAGATGGAATAGATTAACAAGCTCTGCCAAAATACATGCTGAGGGGGAAATGGGATACTTAGTAGAACATGAATCTTACTCACTCACCAATAAACACATTTATTTTCTACCCTGAGTCATCCAATCAGCATTCCTTAAACACTATCCTATAGAATTAAAAATGCTACTGGGTGTTCTATAGAAAGAAATCACACAATTTTACAATATGAAGGTAAAATTATAATCATTTCTGGACTCTTGGCAACTAGAAATATTTTTATTAAGCTGGGGAAACGCTTTTTATTATTTCTCTATATGAACATGAGCCAAACTTGCAGAAATGTGGCTGAGCTAAACCCATAACTTATTACCTGTGCTTATGTAATTAGACAGTGATCATTTCTGTGGAAGACTTTACTGAAATCTTATTTATATGAACTCTGCCTCCTTTGGTTTGGCTGCCAATATCTAAGGCTCACATTCTTCATCTATGCATCACATATGTTGAGAGCTCAAATCCAAGAAACTGCCCAAAGAAAACATAAGTGTTCTAAAGGAAGAGATTCTCAGAACTTTAGAATTTAGATCTTAAACAGATCATATGAATGTTAAAAGGGTAAGCAATTGTTTTAAAACAAACAGGGTAAGTTCATTCTTTGGTCAGGCTCCAAAGTGTGGACTCGATCTGTCAGGATGGTCTCAAATGTGCATGAGTGTGTATCAAAGAGCCAAAATCCCAGTTACTCTGGGATCCCAGTGCACTGGGATTCTATGTACATGCTTAAGAGATTTGTTTCACATTGTCTTTCCCAGTTTTTTTCCTCAATTTATGGGAAGGAATTACAAATTGGGTCACTGTGTGAATAAGAGCACTTTGGGGAGCTCTGGGGTAAGAGTGACAGTTTTTAAATACCTCTGAAAACACAAAATACCAAGCACACTTACAACAATTTCAAGTCAAATGAGTAGCATGTGAATTCACGGCCTCCCCCTGTGTTCAGTGAATATTTATAGATTGATTTTTATGTAAATATAGCAAGAGTAAGGTATTGTGTTAGAAGCAAAAGAATAAGGAAGAGTTTGCAATCTCTCTGGGAAGACACATAGATGCATGAAAATGTCATCTGAGATATGTCAACAGACAATGAATAAGATATATCAACTAAACCCAATTTCTATAGGTGGGAAAAAAGAATAGTATGAGAGTTGGAGAAACAGGAGAAAGATTCATGGTCAATAAAAGACTTGGCTTTGCCCTTGAGTAAAACATAGGTTTTAGTCAAGTGGAAAGGAAAGAGAAGAAAAATATTGCTTAAGAGGAATACTAATGAGAGAGAAGATGCAGAAGTGGAAATTAATTCATGCATTAGTTATTATGTCTAAGATGCTATGTTAACCTCATGGATACAAAACTGAATTTTAACTACACACTGTAGCCTTGTAGAATGCACAGTTTACTTAGCACAATTACAAATATCAGTACCACAATGTAATGATCTACAAAGTGAAGCACAAACCCTCCAGAGGAAGTACAAGATGATCTCATGGGGTACAAAATAAAATTTTTAAATAATATCGATTTTCAAGTTTATCATTTCTAATTACCATGTTTTATATGTGCAAAAATGAAGTACTATAAAATATGTTTAGGTAATTAAAAATAATGATTTTAGGGATTTTAGGGAAGCTCAAAAATATTTGCCGATAATAGTGTAACATTAAAAACTACTGGACTGCTGTAATTCTGTACATGCTACACAGGAAGTGGAAACAAATTCACTGGAAATCCTGACTCCTGAGGTGGGAGAATATCCATATGGTACTGCCAGATGGAGTGAGGAAGGAGAGGAGGAGAGTGGTGGGAGATAGGCTAAATAGGGTAGATTTGGGGGTTCACTTGGGAGGTCATGAGCAGCTTAATCTCTCAAAATCAGGAAGGCCTTAGAGGTGAGGTGTGGCTGCTAAATCAGGCTGCCTTGCAGACAGGGCAAAGGCGGGCAAAGTCTCACTCAAACACTCTTCAAGAATTGTAGCTGGAGAAGAACTAGCCTGTAAAAAGATCAATATCATCTTTTTTTACAAGTTTGCTGATTTTAAACCAAATGTAAATGTTTCACCCTTTACAAAAAGTTAAATATTAATAGTTCATACCCTTTTGAAACTTATATCAACAAACTGTAATCTTTTCTGGTCAAGAAAGAAAACTTCCATTAAGAAACCACCTAAGTCTGAAATCCTCCAGCCTGTTTCTTCCAAATTAGCCATTTGTGAATAGAAGACACTGCCATGGTTAAATCACCCCTGCAGCCTACCAAAGTCCTCTGTACTTTCCAGAGCAAAGATTACAGACACATTAATGCTCAATCTTCATACTCAGTTTAGCTACTAGTATTCTCCAATGGAATGCCGAGTCCCTTTCTCCTCTGCTTTATCTTTAATATGCCTGTGGGTGAAAACTAATTCACAAAATACTGCACTCAAGCCTAGAAGAAGCACTGCCAAATACCTTTATTTTGTTACCACGGATTATGAAAAGTGTTGGGAATCAACCCTGGAGACAGAAGTACAGCCCATAGCTGGAGATGCCACAGGATAGTGTCACACAGTTTTAGTGATTTTTTTTTTTTTTGTGGTACCGGGGATTGAAAGTTATAGTGATTTTATGTTGCACTAATCCTGTTGAGTGTGAGGACACAGAGAAATCAGAGTCACTTGCAGCTACTTGTTTGCTCACCTGATAGTGTATTAAGTACATGTTATTCATTGTGCAGTTTTTTAATTTCAACCAGAACCTACAAGCCTCATAAACACAACTAGAATACAGACTATCATTAAGACATCTATTTACCTGCCACTTTTACAAAGGAATTCTATTGGTTGCTAGCAAGGAAAAGAAATTCCTCTGAAAGCTTTAGGTTTCTAATTAGCTTTGGCCTCAGAAGCAAAATGTCAACAAAAAGGGGGGGAAAACCCCAAATTATTCTACAATGAACCTTTGACTTTTCATGGACTTCCATAAAAAGAAAATATTTACTAGGATCAAATTAAGAGTAATACAGTCTTAATTGTCATCATAACAGGTGTAAAAAAAAAAAACTTGTGCTGAGAAATCCTGGAATTCTGCTGAGATTCTTCTCCACCACACCACCCTCTCGCATTAGCAGAGATTTCTGTAAGAATAGAAGTGGATTAAGAAAATAAGAAAAATATGTAAATTTCTGATTGCTTTTACTATTTTTTCCTCAGCAATAAGACTTTGAAAGAGCCATTTATGCTGTTCCTCAATTCAAATATAATTATTCATTTATCATCTGTAGAAATATATTGAATGCCTTTTTCTAAGTGAGAATGTGGGAACCCATTATTGTGTCTCTAAGAGAGCTGGAACCTCTAGTAATGTACTAGAACAATCAAAATTATATTTAATCAAATGAATGCTCATCTAGAGAAGTTCTTAATTCTGCATTAGAACACATGGTAAGTAAGTTACAGGCTAGACTTTGTCACTTTTCTTAGTGGGGCTTGGATACTATAATTTCTTTTTTGTTCCATTCTCTGAGCAATTTCTTAGACTATTAGATGAACATTTAGATATAGGGCTACAACTCTCGAAACCACTTTTACAATTACTAGCTATTTTGTAAGCATCATAATTTACATTTATTAGGACGAATAGATAGATAAATTTAAGGATGCGAGTTGAGATAGATGAGAAAATTCTAGGAGAAGTAAGATAGTTTGTATACTTCTCAGCAAATTAACACCCATAAACTCACTGTGCACTTATGAATGATTTTGATTGGTGATGAGATATTCCATAAAATTTGTCTCGCGATAAAAAAATGTCTAGTTCACAAGAAAAATATTTAAAATATAGAATAGTTTAACTTTTCTAAAAACATATTCCTAAATAACACAATATGGGCCATTTTATTATAACTGGTATGTATATATATATATGTATGTATAACTGGTATATATATACATATATATTTCTTTTGTAGCTTTGGTGAAGGAAAATGTAATGTCTTTTCAGCTACAAAATGAAAAAAAAAATCAATGCAGGCTATTAATAGAAAGTATGTCCTGTAGTTGGAATCTATGAGCTGGAAATATTTTTAGAAATAACCCTGCCTAAAAGCCAACCCAATGCAGGAAGAGTAAAACATCATAGGCAGACAGTTATCTTGTCTGTCTACACCTACCAGGGATCAAGAAATGTCTTAAAAGGAGCTCACTCGTGGAACAGTCTCAACTGTTGCAAAAACTTTCCTTTTAGTGAAATATGTATCCCTATAACTTCTTGGTTATCTACTAGGTTACCTGACCTGTGAAACTATTTTTTAAGGAACCAAATGTTCTCTACCTATTAGATAAGAGGACAATAAGAAGATGGGAAAATAAAGATTCTGGACATCAAAGTTATGATGCAAAAGCATTCAAATCCTTGTATGGCATGCTGAATCCAGCACTATGACATTTAGCAGGGATAAATGCAAAGCTCTAACACAATTCAATGCACTAATTGAGTAAGAAGTGATGAAAGAGACCGAGTTGGCAGACACATATGAAAAAAAGAAAACTGCTTCTTTTTTCATTCAGACTTCAAATACTGAGATTGTACCTAATTGAAAATAATTAATAAGAAACTAGATATGAATTAGTAGTATGACATGGCTGATAAAGTTTGAACAACCTTACCTTAATATTAAGATAAATATAACTTTCTTGAGTGAAATTATCATTTTTCTTTATATCTGCGTCAAAACACATCCTTCAACTCTGCCTTACAAAGTCTTTGGAAAGAATGAATGTGTCCAGAAGTGATTAGGATTGTTAAGGATCTGAAAACTCTATCAGCTAAGAAGAGGAAACTGTGGTCAAAAAAGTCTAAAGATTGTGCTATGAAAGAAGAGTTGACCTCAGAAGAAAAGAACAAAGGACACACGAAAACTACAGGAGTCAGATATCAACTCACTGTAAGTGAGGTCATTCCAACACAGAGAATTGATGCTGCTTCATCAAGCATGAGTGGTCTCCAAGAGTAGGGGTGCTCATGCACTATCAGCTATCCTTTGACGGAAATGTGCTACAGAAAGACCAGGGTTGAAAGACAATCAAATATTTACAAATATTTTGTATTTGCCAGCTCCCAGTATTCACTAAATAAAACAGATACCAGTGTTACACACCCAGACTTGCTATTTAATTGGAAAAGTGTTGGTCCAAAGAATCTTTGGGGAAAATTTGGCAAATATAACTTATAAAACACTTTGGGTTCTTTTTAACACATCTGATTCTTGATTCAGCCTTTACTGTATGTCTATCATATTTTGGGTACTCAGCTGTCCTTTGAAGAATAACTTACACCAACAAATTAATTGAATCTCATGATATCAACCACTAGATATCAATTTCACTGCCAATGCCTTGGTTCAGGTCCTTACCCTTTATTTCATTAACGGTTTCAGTGGTATTGTAAATGGTTTTCCCTTCCTGTCTCCTTCTAATAGCCTTCCTTTTTTCTGCCATCACTGTACTTCTAAAATATTCTCAACTTCAAAATTCCCCAGTTTCTCTCTATTATCTATAAGACAAAACTCAGACTCTTCATCAAGGCTTGAAAAGTCACTCTTAATCCAGTTTGGGCACACCCCTTAGACTCTTGTTCCATTGCTCCACTACCTATATATGTAAGGGCACCCAACTGAACAGTTTGCCTTTTTCTTTGTGGTCCATGTTATCCTTTTGTGTAGGTCATACAAACCTATGCAGCTTCCTCCTGGTTATTCTGGAATGCTACTCTCAATTTGTTCCCCTTGAAACACAGATGCCACATTGTAAGATGCTCAAGCCATGTGAAGAGGCCACAGTGGAGCTGCCACCAACAGTCCTGGCTAAGCTCAGCCCAGGTGCCAAACTTGTTAATGAAGGAGGTGCCTAATGATTCTGGCCCTACATGTCTAATGTTGCTATCCATTTGAATCTTCTCAGCTGAGTTTCCAGACTTTAACCTACACCTGCTGTGGCCTATCTGAACTCCTAGTCTACAGAGTCAATGAACATAATAAAAATGATTGCTGTTTTGCACCAGTAAGTTTGAGGTAGTGTGTTACACAACAACAGATAATTGAAAAGACCTGTTATAATATAGTTTAGCCATAATGATATGGAATATTGAACTCTAGGATGCTTTTCTATATATTTCATTTTTTACCTCTTAATTATAGTGCTTTCCATAGTGTTGTAGTCCTTGGTTTCTTGGAGAATATATTTCACTTGTCTTTGCCCAGTGCCTAGAACACAGATGATTTTCAATAAATAATGTTGATGGAATCCCTTAGGCTTCTCTGTACCCACTTGCTACTGTGTCTCAACCATCCAATGGGACTTTCCTCCACATGATCTTTTGTGGATGATAGTTTGTTTATTAAACTTTTATATAGTTGTCCAAAGATCACTTTTGCCCCTCTAAATAAGTTCTTCAGCAGCTTCAGAAGTTCACCCAGCCCCTTGCAGAAGTCAGTGTAGCCTACCTCCTTCCTTGTAAGCTCTAAATACTTGGGGAAAGCATGGCACAGATTATAAGAAAAGCCATGGATCCACATCCAATCCTATAAAAAGAAGTGGAGGAGAGAGATTCACCTGAACACCAACTAGTCAGGAATCATGCTAGGTCTCCACATGGTATCTGCTTTAATCTTCTCAGCAACCCTGTAGAACAGACATTTCAATTTCCACTTTAGCTGAGAATCGGTGAAGTTCAGTGATACACACTGGGTCACTTGACTGGTAATTGGCCGAATTATGAATCAACCCAAGCCTGCTTACTCCAAAGCCAAGACTTTTCCCATTCTTTCTGAGAGATGGTTTCAGTCCAGAGACACATTAATTCATGAGATGTATTCATGATGGATATGATTGCACAAGTCAAATTTTATTTCAATGACTTTAATAACCAAAAGGGTTATCCTCTGATAAAAATGCAAAATACCTAAAATAACACAATAAATACAATCAATCATTAAACTTCCAGATGTATGTGTTTAAAGGAGGGGAGGTCTTCCTGGGGAGGGGGACCAGAGAAAGGAGGTCAGAGTGTGCTGAAGGCCTTCAGGAGAGGAAAGAGCTGTCACAAGGTGAGGTCAAAGGCAAGTTGCAGAAGGGAATGCCTGGGTGCTAAGACAAAGGGCCTTCTCCCAGAATTTTAGGTGAGGTTATGTCCTCAGGGAGATCAGAGGGTCTGAGACACCCTTTTGTATAATATAGAGAGGAAGCTAAAACTTCTTTTACCTCTGAGCAGAGAAGATTTAAATATTGTTAAAGCAAACCTATATAGGAAGAAATATACCAAAATGAAACTTCATTGGTGGGATTCCAATTTTCAATTTTCATTAATGTTAACTTTTTATCATTCTTTATAATTATATCTGAATTGATTTTTTCATGGTTGTCAAAAGATTCATGTACAGCAAAATTGATTCAGGATCAATTTCTATTTCTTTTTCATTAGATCAATATATTTCAGTGAAGGTCAATTGATTAATATTTTTTAGAAAGAAATAAGGCCTATTCCCCCTGGCATCATTGATCTATATCTCAGCCGATGAATTAACAAATACCAGTCTCTGCTTTTCGTTTCAAGTGAGTCCCTGATCTTGGGCCAAGCTGCCACAATGATGCCATTGGAAAATCAAATAAGTGTATTTTGGCAATCTATAGTGTGTCTAGCATTCTCTACTTACATTTTCTTTCTAGGTTGTCTTATGAGCATGTCCATGACAGATTAGGAAACAAGATAATGTGTTTGAAATACGGTTTCCTAAGCAAGAACTTTAGAGATTACTCAATATGAGCTGGTTATACATAATCAGTGGATTTTCCTCTAAGTCAGGACTCATTCCTCATTCCTTTCTAGATTCTTCTGAGTTGAAGCTATCGTTATACTAATGCCTTTCCCAGAACTTGTTCTGTGAGTGAAGGAAAATGAATTATCCACTTTAAGAAACATACACATATTCACACTAAAACTGAAGAATTATTTTACATGCAACATAAAATGTATTAGAAGACAAGAACTGCTGTGCTAAGCCATCCAGGTGGAGCCATACCAGCAGTCAGGACTCAACTCTGCTCTTCGATACATTTCCCAGTCACACAGCTATGAGAATCTTATGATAGGAATTTTGGTCCAAGGAAAGAGAATTTTATTTCACCTATTTTGTTTTATATTATCCTACCGCTCCACAAAAATACATAAAGCTTCCTTTATGGCATAAAGACTACCAGTCTCTGGAGGTGGGGCAGCAGGTAAAATAATCTGGTCTTCTGTTTGTATGGAACTTACGTTCCAGTGAGAGAACCAGACAATAAGAGAAATCAGTGAATGAATTAACAATACAGTTACAGATCTACAGATCGTGGTCATTGCTGTGAAGCAGATAGGCAGGGTAATGGGATAGAGAGTAGTTGAGGAGGATGGGTCTCTATTTCATACAATGATCAGAGAAGACGCCTCTGGGATGACAATTGAATTGGCCCTGGTTGTGAAGAAAAACACAGCCACATGAAGAACCAGAAAGCACTCTGGCCTGAGGCTGGAAAGTGCAAAGACCCTTAGTCAGAATAAGCCAGAACATTTTTCAGATGCTGTTAGGATAGGAGAGAAAACTTCAAAAATACATGAAATAAAAAAATCAAGAAAACTCACTGTAAAAATAGATTAATCTACAATCATTGTTAGAGATGTTAAAACATAAAAGTTCACCTTAAAAGGTAGTAAGGACATATGTTATCAGTTAGTAAGGACTTATGTTATCAGTTTCTGTAAGACAGGTAGCTGAGTGGTTCTACCTCAGGAGCTCTCACTAGATTGCCTTCCAGTTACCAACTGATGGCTTGTCCGGGTGGAAGATCTGCTGCCCTCCTATGTCCTCAGCTCCTCATGCGCTATAAGCAAGAAGCATGCACATGGATTTGTCTATAAGGTTGCTTCCGTGTCTTTGGGACATGATGACTGGTCCCCTAGAGTGAAGGATCTAAAGCGAGGAGGAAGCCAAAATGTCTTTATCTCTTCTCTTGCAAGTCACACATTGTCACTTCGAATGTATTCTGTTCATTAGAAGTGAGTCACTAAGTCCAGCTCACACTCAAAAAGAGGAAAGGAAAGATCAAAAGAATCTGTGGCCATTTTTTCAAAACACCACAAATATGTTAATTTCAAAACATGCTAGTGAGACATCCAAGAAAGCAGTAGGAAGTTACCAGTCTGAAATCAAGAGAAAGAGGTCAGGGCTGGACAGACAAATTTGAAGGTTTCCATCACAAATTATGTTAGATGGTAGGAGACTGGATGAGATCATGGAGAGAGAGAGTATATTAAAGGAAAGAAGGGTCGAGGCCTGAGCCCTGGGCTCCTCTAGCTCTCAGAGAGTAATCAATGATAACATTTATTGGGCACTTTTTCTTTCCTTCAGCATTGTTGTAAGTACTTCACACATCTTTTGTCCTAATAGTAGAGGCTATTATTAGGGAATCATCATTCCTTATTTGTAGTTGGAGAAATTGAGGCATAGAGAAACTCATTTTTCCAGTCTTGCAGGTAATTAATGAAGAGCCAAGTACTGTTCTGTTCGTCAGGTACTGAAGATATTATGGTGATGAAAATGGTTAAAAGAAATTCCTGCCCTCTGTAGTTTACCTTCCAGTGAGAGAGACAGATCATAAGATAAATAAATAAAATACATCATAGGCAAAATAATGATAAATAGGTGAAAGATGAGGGGAGGGGAGAAATAAAGTTTATGTGGAGAGGATATGGAAGTCATTTTAGGAAGGCAGCTCAGAAAAGATTAGACAGAAAGATGACATTTCTGTAAAACCCTCAAGTGAGGGATGAGCCTTGCAGATAACAGGGGAATAGCTTTCCAGGCAGAAAGATATCACTAAAGGCTGTGGGACAAAAATATGCTCGGCATGGGAAAGAGTAGCAAAGAGGCCACAGTGGTAGAAGAGGAGGAAGCAAGTAGAGTATCTGGAAAGGACAGAGAGAGCAGGGTTAGAACAGGTAGGGTCTTGCAGATATAGAGTGAACTTTGACTTTTATGCAAAGTGAGATGGAGAAATGTGGGAAAGTTCCTAAGCAGAGGATTTGCATGTTTTGACTTAGGGGTTAAATGGCTCATTCTGGCTGCTGGGTAACCTTCCACTATAGGGAGACAAGAATAGAAATAACCCAATCAGGAAGCTGTTACAATCATCTAGATAGTACTTGACACTGACTTGGCCTGGTTTGTAACAGTGCCTTGATAAGATTGATTGGACTCTGGAAATATTTTCAAGGTGGAGCCAGCAGGATGTACAGATGAATTGGAGGAAGGGTATAAGAGAGAAAAAGAAGGTTGACGACAAGAGTTTTGAAGTTCCTTGAGTTTCAAGGAAATTGGAAGTAATCAGAGCGTATTTTATAGAACTTAAAGCCATAAGACTTTAAATAAGACCACCAAGACTGCAAATACAGTAAGAAAAGGGCTAAGGTTCATGTGCTAATCTCAGGACATATCTAGAATCTATTTTTAAATTTAATTTTATTGGTACATTTTAGGTATACAATATAATGATATTCATCTTGGAAATTTGCACCTTCACATAGTCTCTCTTGGTTCCTATTTTGTCCCCATTTCCCTGCCCTCCCTTCAACCCCTCCATCCCTCCCTATTTACAAAGACTTTGTTTCCAGTTTTTCATTTTCTCACATTAATTCCATTCCCTTCTTTCCTTTCCCCTACCCCTCTCAATTCCCCTTCCCCTTTGCCCCTTTTCTTCCTATTTCACATTATCTATGTAGTCCTTATTTACAATTTCAGTTTCTCACACTAGAGAAACTATTCAATATTTACACATGTGTGTCTTATTTATGTCACTTGAGAGGATCACCTCAATGTGCATACATTAAGCAATAAATGTCTCTAATTTCTCATTTTTTATGGCTGAATAGTACTCTATTTTGTTTATTTTTTTAATTTTTTAATTTTTTATTTTTTTTGTGTTAAATTCTTTTATTGGTACATTGTAGGTATACAACACAATTACATTTCTCATTGGGAATTGTACCTTTACATAATGCATCTTGGTTCTTATTTTTTACCCATTCCTAGCCCTCCCTTTACCCCCTCCACCCTTCCCTGTTTACAAAGACTTTATTCCCATTTTTTCCATTTCTCATCATTTTTTAGCTTCCCTTGTTTCCTTTCCCCTACCCCTCCCACTGCCCCTACCCCTTTGAACCTTTTCTTCCTATTTTACGTTATCAATTATTCATTCTAATCATTGGTACATTTTAGGTATACAATATAATGACATTCATCATTGGAAATTTGCACCTTTACATAGTCTCTCTTGGTTCTTATTTTTCACCCTTGCCCAGCCCTCCCTTCAACCTCTCCAGTCCTCCCTATTTACAAAGATTTTGTTCCTATTTTTCCATTTTCTCATATTAATCCCATTCCCTTCTATCCTTTCCCCTAGCCCTCCCACTTCCTTCCCCTTTGCCCCTTTTCTTCCTATTTCACATTACCTATTATACATTTAGTCCTTATTTACACTTTCAGTTTCTCACACCAGAGAAACTATTCGGGATTTACACATGTGTGTCTTATTTATTTCACTTAAGAGTATCGCCTCAATGTGCATCCACTTAGCTATAAATGTCTCTAATTTCTCATTTTTTATGGCTGAGTAGTACTCCATTTTATAAAAAAACCACATTTTCTTTATTCAGTCTCCAGTTGATGGGCATTTGGGCTGTTTCCAAGTTTTAACTATTACAAACTGCACTGCTATGAGCATGGGTACACATATATGACTGTGGTATGATTCTTTTAATTCTTTGGGGAAGATCCCCAGCAGTGGAATAGTGGGGTCAAATGGGACTTCCAGTCCTAGTTCTTTGAGGTATCTCCAAACTGATTTCCACAGTGCTTGCACCAGTCTACACTCCCACCAGCAGTGGAGCAGGGTTCCTCTTTCCCCACCGCCGCGCCAGCATTTGTTATTGGTTGATTTCATGATAGCAGCCATTCTTTCTGGAGTGAAGTGGAATCTCAGTGTTGTTTTCATTTGCATCTCTCCAATGACCAGTGATGTTGAATATTTTTTCATGTATTTATTTGCTATTTCTACTTCTTTGTCAGAGAAATGTCTGTTCATTTCAGATGCCCATTTTTGGATTGGGTCTTTAAATTTGGGAGGTCTGATCTTTTTAAGTTCTTTATAGATTCGAGATAGTAGACCTTTGTCTGAGGAAGAGCAGGTGAAGATTTTTTCCCACATTGTGGGTTGTCTCTTCACACTGCTGGTGGTTTCTCTTGCTGTGTAGAAGCCTTTTAATAAGAAGAGATCCCATTTGTTGATTGTTTGTGCTAGTTCATGGGCAACTGGGGTTTTGTTCATAAAATCTTTTCCTACACCAATGTCTTCAAGGGTTCTACCTAACCTCTGTTCCAACTGGTTCAGAGTTTCTATTTTAATATTTAGATCTTTAATCCATTTTGATTTTAGTTTAGTGCATGTTGAGAGATACAGGTCTAGTTTTAATCTTTGGCAAGTTGAAGCCCAATTTTTCCAGCACCATTTATTAAAGAGGCTATCTTTTCTCCAGTGAGGGTGTTTGGCTCCTTTGTCAAAGATGAGATGGCTGAGTGTGTCTGGCTTTGTTTCTGCATCTAGATTTATTAATCATGTCTTGCACCATGAGCAAAATCTCTGCTGTTATCTGAGTAATTATTTCGGATTTCATTTTTCCCAGATCCTCTTTTGTTGCCAGTTCAGAGAGTCCAGTTGGTTGAGTATCAGATTGTTCCATCTCGTTTCCCTTTAGCGTTGCTGTAGGTGATCCAGAAGTCTGTTTTTGAGACTTTTTTTACATGTCTTCTCATTTCCATGGGGGGGTGGGGGGGTGGGGTGCTTCTGGCACCCACGTGGCTCACCTTCTCTGCCCTAGGAGCTTGGAATGGTGGTGGGGGAGCTTCCTTCCAGGTGCTGGGACAGGCTCAGCTTCTCTGCCCTAGGAGCTTGGAATTGTGGTAGGGGAGCTTCCTTCCAGGTGCTGGGACCAGCTCCTGATATTTTTGTTTTTTGACTAACCTCTCCCAACCCCCTGGTCTCTAGCCCTTGGTACCTACCATTTTGCTCTCTACTTTGCGAGTTCAACTTTTCTTCACTCCACTTACAGGTCAGACTATGTAATATTCTGTGGCTGGCTTATTTCACTTCACATAATGTCCTCCTGTTTCATCTATTTCCCAAAGAGTAAGATTTCTTTAATTTTCTTAAATGATGAGTAGTATTCCATTATGCATATCTGCCACATTTTTTTTTAACCATTCATCCAATGATGGACATTTAGATTGAATCTGCATATTGGCCCTTGTGTGAATAATGCTGCAATGAATGTGGGAGTGCAGATATCTCTTTCATTTCCTTTGGAGATATATATATATATATATCCCCAGGATAACTGGATCATATTTCCTTAATAGGATGAGGTCATTAGATGGGCAGAGGAGGGAAGTGTGAGATGTTGGAGGGGAAAGGAGGCAGGATGAAATAGCTGTCTTACAGAATAGGCAAGCGCACTTAGACTATGGACACAGCATGATTCCTAGCCATCTATCCATCCTTAAATGCCCATTTGAGGCTGGTTAGCTAGAATTTAAAGTGAAAGCTATCAATTTACAATTAAAGCAGTCAACTTGGTTCTGTAATTTTGTTCAGCAAGTAGCTACTGAGAAGCTGAGGAGTGTCTCATCAGGCAGATCTACAAGTATACTGGGCTCCAGCTATGAAAAGTATCCCCTCTAGTACCAAAGAAGGGTGACAGAAAGGGGGCCAGAGGGGGACACTGTGTTATTCTGACTGCTGATCCCTTCAAATGAGTTTCTATTTCAAGAGCCTTTATGTCAATAGTGCTTAATTCAATCAACTTCTTACAGGTTGAAGAAATTGGAAATCTAAGTGTGTGTGTGTATTGAGACAAGTTTTCATCCAAAGTTCAGACCAATGGGCTAAAGGCATTATAAAGCAAGAGAAGATGGCTTATCTTTCTATTCCAAAAGACAGTTATGACCTTGCAGGACAAATTCTTTGACTTGAACCCTGTTTATTTGGATTTTATCAGGATCTACTAGTTGCTTGTTTAAGGATCTCTCCCTTCCACAAGTCATCATTTGTTGGACTGGCTACAGAATTGTTCCTGCTGGTTTTGAGACCAGTTCTGACCTTATTGCAAGGAGATTTCAGGAGCTCTATTGTCTTAGTTACTTTTCTTGTTGCTGAGACAAAAATACCTGACAACCAAAGTTAAAGAAGGAAAGGTTTATTTGGCTCACAGTTTATAGAGGTTTCCGTTCATGGTTAGCTGGTTCCAAGACAGGGTGGCATGGCAGAGGAGAAACAATTCATGGTAGCCAGAGAGCAGCAAAGCAGAAAGCTCTGTCTATAGACTATGTTCCCTTAATTTTTACCCTCATAGAGTTTTGTATAAAGTTGATGGTTTATAAGAAATAATTTCATACATAATGATGATGTTCTGCTTAGACAATTATATATTATAAGGAAGACATATTTCTAGACCTAATGACCTCTGTAACCTGAAATAAAAATGCTCCCAACACCAAATATGCATTTCTTGCAGAACAGAGGGAGCTGATTGCTTGTATTTTCTAAAGAGAAAAATTGTAGGGCAATAAAATTATTCCATTCATCATATTAGTGGGTATTTAACCTGACTTGGGAAAGGAGATGAGGTCTGAGGCGTGAAAAATACTGTTTACAGTATTTTGAATAATGATTCATTCAACAATCGCGGTTCCTTTTCTCCTTGATAGAAAGCAACAGAGATGAAAAAATTCTACCCTTGCCAGACTTGCAAAGGATGCCATCCAGACAATATGGAGGAGGTGGAGGGGAAAAGAGCTCAGCTCTCTCCTAATGCTTCAGCTTACAATCTTGGTGGTGATTGGAGTAGAAATTCACTACACATCTGCATTCCAGCAACCCACTCCCACGTTTAAACTGCTATTCCCTCGTGCCTGTTACTAAATATAGCTCCTGTGATTCCTACTGACAGGAGAGCTCCTGCTGCTACACCAGGAGCTGAATCTTCACTTCACACACTCCTAATATGGTCAGCCCTGCAGCCAGCAGCCTGGGAGCCAAAGCCTCCTCCTGCCTCCCAAGGTTAACCCTTTGGTGTAGGAAAGAGGGAAACCAGAATGACGGCTGATAGTTACAGAGCCTCTGATTACAAATAAAAACAAGTGAACCTGCCATGATGGAGAAACCAGGACGCAATCCACTCTCCAAATAGAAGTGTTTACAGCATGTGAACGTGAGATCAAGGAAGCTGGGCAATGTGAACTGCCTGAACCCCACAGGTCACTGAACTGAAACAGGAAATCAGAAGAAAGGCAAGGGAGAAAAAACATTCTTGGGAGGGGGAAAAGACAGCATAAACAAGAACAGGAAGGGGAATGCAGGTATGTGCTGGCCCCTCCCAACAGCCTGTATGGCTGCTGTCTGCTGGCAACTTCTACCCTCAATAAGGAAGAGAACAGGCCCAAGCAAAGGGCAGAGAATGGTTTCAAGATGCTTTCCTGCTTTTGGGAGACCACCATCCCAAACTCTGGGACATTTTGTGTTTCAGAGGATCTATCAAGGGGCAGAGCACTGTGGATTTTGCTATAATATTAAGGACAAGCCAGTCAGTAGTTAGACAGTGAATGCACCTAATAATTCGGTACTGCGGGGACGAAATACTCAAAGCTCTTCTTTCCTTTGGAGTAAAGAAAACCCCTGTGGCAGCTCTCCCATAAGAGGCTCTCAAGATGGGTGAGTTCTTTTTGGAGACAGGTGATGTGTAATAAAAGGAGGTGAGGTTCCAACATGTTAATGATCATCATGCTGGTTATTCGCAGTGTCCCACAGGCCTCCACACTTTGGGCTCTGTGCCTAAGGAAGTTGGGAAGAGTAAGGGCTCTTATAATCAGCATCAAGTATTCATTTTCCCAAGGGTTCAAATGTGAGAGCTCTAGAATGTGGTTCTGGTCCTGCTCCTTAAGGCTGCCACCAAGGGCTGAGCCCTTTTGAAGCCATACACTCTAAAACCTGCTTTCTGTATTTTTTGATCAAAGTCAGAGTTCAGAAGAAACACATTAGAAGGGGTTCCAAATTAGAAATGAGCCTGTGGTTGGGGATTATTTGTGACAAAAGGTGTAGACCAAAACTCTGCTAGCTATTATTTTCTGCCTAGTGAAATCTGGTTGCATATGTGATGTGAATTTTCCCACTGTTCTGATCCATCCAGCTATGGGTCAGCTCTACCTTATCACTGCCTCTCTGAGAGGGGAAGGACCACACCTATGAGTCCACAAGGGTTTTTCTTGGACAGGTAGGTGGCGCTCATACAAGCCTCAGGTTGTAGATTGATATTTTTGCTGAGAGCTGTGGAAGAAAGTTCTCTTCCCACACAGGGGAGAGACTTTTTGGGCTCTGCCTGGATAATGAGTAAAGGATAAAAGTTGACGACCTGAAGTTTTGGACTGCCTTCCACCTGGCTCCCTGGCCTTTCCTACCCTCTACCATCTCTGCACTCTTTCTTTTCTTCCTGAAAACCCAGGCCAGACCTTTCCAGTTCATAGCCTGCCTAAATTTCTCTGTGTTCCCAGATGAGGAAGGCAAGATCTCCCCACTCCCTAACCCCTCCAGAACTATCTTTTCATTTCCATCATTGTTGTCGTAAACTTTTATGTGGGATCTCAGTTCCTTCAGAGCCTTTGCTGTTGCTTCAAAAGAACCCTATTAGTAAATTAATGAAACAAACCTCTAATGAATTATTTTTCTCTTTTGTTTTTTGGACCTAGCAATCCTAATTCTCCTTGTATCAATGCAGAAGCCTCAAACAACTACTGAAAGTGTCAAGAAATGTCAGAAAGAAAGAGAAGCATTAAATTAATATATAAGATTCTATCTTGTATCAGTTGACCAATCTAGTAGACTGTATTATAAAAGGGATAACTGGGATCCAATTGGCAGAACAGCAAAAGAAAGTTAAAAGCATCACTTCATTTTCAATAAAGCTTAGATAAAAAGTGTTTTGCCAGAAAGCTCATATTTGTAAGCCAATTAAAAAAAAAAGAGGCAGGGAATACTTCTTGTGAGTTCGTCCAGCATACTTCACCTCAACTCTACATGCTGACCCCAGTGTGCCTGTCTCACATCCCCTTCTCCCAGAGCTGGGGGAGATGCCTACAACAACAAAAGTTGATATTACTTGGGTGCTTTGCATCTCAGTAATACCAAGCCATAAACAAATGTAAAACATCAACCTATCTGGTAGTAATGCAAAGAAGAGGAGGAGAAAGAGGAAGAGGAGGAAGAAGAAGGAGGAGGAGAAAGGAGGAGGGGAGAAGAAGACATACAATGATTTCAGTTTCTGTTCTTTAGTTGAACCTTCTTTGTTCAGCATTTGACCACTATCTTGATGGCATTTTTTTGTTTTTGTACTGGGCATCGAACTCAGGGCCTTGTGCTTGCCAGGCAGGTGCTGCATTACAAAGCTACATACCCAGCCCATGATGGGATTTTTTTATAGCTTCTGAAACCATAGGTCATTAGCTTTTAGGTGGAAATATCTACATTGGATTCTCACCTGCCTGAGTTTAACTTAACTTCTGATGACTTAGGGAGTGAAGGAAGAAGGTACTAGCTGTATTTAATTTGGAATGGGCTGAAGATGTATTTTTCTGGGTAGAAACCCTCTCTTCAAGGTTGATCACTTCAAATTTCAAGAGCTACAGATGAAGGATGACATGCTTCCTGTGCCATAGTAAGGCCTTGAGGCTCTCAATGAAACATCACTTAATATTCAAGGGGTTTCTTTCATATGTGCCTTGCTTAGCCTCTGGCTACGGAGATGGTTAGCTGAAGGTTTTTATGAACCATCGCAACGAACAGAACCATAAATCTCAAGTCTAATTAGGAATGCTATTCAGTTTTAAGATGAGCTGACACACTCTTTGTAGGTCTTTGAGTTAGTAAAGCCAGTGGATCAATATCAGCTGAAAGGCTGTTTCTTTCTGTTCACACATGGAACCCAACAAAGGAAAGAATTCTTCCTAGGAAACAGCGGAGAGACCTATTTCTTCCAAAGTGGGCAAATATGTAGACAATGACCATTTTTCACAATAAACATTAGTCAAACTGTTTCTTTTTTAAAGCATAGATTTATTGGGTGAGTTTGTGTGAATGTGTGCATTTGGCAATGTTCTCGAAGGTTGTTCTTTTTTCATGAGAGGGAAAAAATATGTCTCACCAAAGGCCAAGAAAACTATTTTAGCTAAGAGAAGAGCTGCACTGGGTTGTAATGTAACCCAGAAAATAACTGTAGCCAGAGCCAGAAAACACTGTCACTAGAGAGGCCTTGGTAAGAACCAGCCTGTGATAAGGGCCCCCTAGATGGCTGCACTTCTATTTTTATGACCTCTACTGCAAGAAAATGACCTTAAGATAACCTTCAAGTCCTAAATTTCTCTCTGAAAGAAAATATTAGGAGGGAATAAGAAAATTATGGAAAGGCCCTAAAGATTGAAAGGGAAATTCTCTTGAATTTACTTAGAGAGAAAATAATCAAATTCTTTTAAAATTATCTTTTATCTCACAGTACAAAAGAGGAAGTACTAGACACATAGTCAGACCAAGCTTTCACAAGCCAGTTGCTGAAATAGGTTAAATTAAAAGCCATCGATTTAATTAGGTCACCTCAGCACTTTGATCAGGGAACCATTTACCAAATGTGACACCGTTCAATATTTGGCTGTTACAGTGGAGGAAGAAAAGAAGAATCAATTGTAGAAACTGCCATGGATGTGCATATAGGCAAAGCATCCAACAGGTGGGTAATAGGCATGGGCACCATGTCCATGATTTCCATTTTCTCACCTTGGATTGCTTTCCCTTTCCTGTTCTGCACCCTAGGGGCAAACTGTCCCATGCTTCCAGCTTCTGGTTGGGTCTGGCATTTGTGCAGGCAGAAGAGAGCTGCCTGGGTCTTTCTTCTCTATTCTGCCCCTTACTGCCACCCCTTCTGTTTGGCACAATGACATTCACTTAAATCACTGCCTCCATGACTCCAGTCCTCAGTGGGTTCTGGGAATGCAATTTTCCTTGCCCTTGTCCTTCAGCTGGGCCAGTGATAATGGCTTTCTGCTTGTGCTAATCCCTGAATGTCTCTCCATGCTCTTTGCTCCCTTCACTCTACCACACCTCTTACAACAGACCCTTCCTTACATTTTCTGCACTTAAACTTCTCCAGCTGAACTCCTTTTCTGGCCGAGACACTGACCCAAATAGTTTTGAGTATGTTTTCATAAAAAATACTATAACTCTATTCCAAGGCAAATGGCTACAGTATGCCATTAGGCCTTTATTTAAATTAAATGCCTTAATGTGGAAAATAATGTTGAGGTGGGATAGAAGAAATATAGCTAGGAAGACAGGAGGGAAGGAAATTGAGTTTTTAAAAATGGTACTTTAAAGAAAAACTGCAGGTTCAGAACACAACCTTGGTTTATTTACTTTTTTCCTTTCTCCCAGAACAGCAAACCTGGGTGGCTCCCTTTCAGCTGTGCAAAGGTCCCCTTCACTTGAAAATGGTCCTCTTTCACTCATGAATGGACCACCCTTTTGGGATTTCCCATAGGACTAGACCATTATCTCACTAGGGGTAGGCCATCCTCTCCCTCCCTCTAAGACTAAAGATAAGACTATAGATTATAGAATTCTACCAATTTCCACCTTCCAAAACACATGAGATTCCCAGTTCCTAACTGTACTGTGCCTCATTCCTTTGAGTACCTTCACTCCGCCCTTGAGTGCATCCTATATCTACCTCTAATAAATCCTTCTCACGCCTCTTTTACTGATGCATCTTGAAAATTTTTTTTCCTTGAAGGGAATCAGTGAACCTGTATAATTTTTTTTTGTTGGTGGTGGTGGTGGTTTTTTTGAGACAGGGTCTTGCTATGTAGTACAGGCTGTTCTTGAACTCACTGTGTAGTCTAGGCTGGCTTCAAATTCAAGGCAATCCTCCTGACCCAGCCTCCTGAGTGCTGGGATTATAGGCATCCTCCACCAGGCCCAGGTCTGCAACTTAAATTTTTATTTCTCTTTTAAAAATGTTATTGGTAGATTTAGATATATACCTTGATAACATTCATCATAAGGAATTTGTATGTGTATGTGATATATCCTGCTTCTTTTTTCCCATTCCTCTCCATCCCCCCCTTCCCCTTCTTGTTTACAAAAGCTTTGTTTTTATTTTTTTCCTTCTATTCTTTTTTTTTGTCCCTTTTTCGGTTTTCTTCTCCCCCCTCCCTTGTTCCCTTTCTCATTTGAACATTTTCTTCCCATTTCCCAATAATTATTATGCATTTTGGCCCTTATTTAGATTTTCGGGTTCTCACATCAGAGAAACAACACGATATTGAAACATGTGTGTCTGCTTTATTTCACTTAAGAGTATGGTCTCAAGGTGCATCCATTTAGCTAGGCATGTCTCAAACGTATCCTTCTTTGTGGCAAAGTAGTACTCCATCATATATAAAAAAAACCACACATCTTCTTTATCCACTCATCGGTGATGAGCATTTGGGGTGTTTCCAAGATTTAGCTATTACAAACTGTCACTATATATATGGGTGTGCATATATTGCCATAGTAAGATGCTTTTAACTCTTTCAGGAAGATAGCAAGAAGGGAAATGGCTGGGTCAAATGGAACCTCTAGTTTTAGCTTTTTGAGAAATCTCCACATTGATTTCCATGGTGGTTGCATCAGTCTACACTCCAACCAACAGTGAAGAAGGATTCCTTTTCCCCTAATTCCCTGCCAGCATTTGTTATTGGTTGATTTTTTAATAATAGCCATTCTGGAGTAAGATATAATCTTAGCATTGTTTTAATTTGCATCTCTCAAATTATCAGTGATGTTGAATGTTTTTTATTGCTGTTTCTACTTCATCTGAGAAGTGTGTATTCATTTCAGATGCCAATTTTTGGACTGGGTCTTTAAATTTGGGAGGTATGAGGGGTTTTTTTACTTCTTTATATATTCCAGATATTAGTCTTTTGTCTGAGGAACAGCTGGCAAAAATTTTTTCCCACACTGTGGGTTGTCTCTTCACTCTGTTGGTGGTTTCTTTTGTTGTGCAAAAGCTTTTTAATAAGATGAGATCCCAGTTGTTGTTTCTTTGTGATATTTCCTGTGCAATTCAGGTTTTGCCTAAACCTATATCTTCAAAAGTTTACCTATTTTATCTTCCAAGAGACTTAGTGTCTCTTTTAATATTTAGATCTTTGACCCATTTTGATTTTAGTTCAGTGCATGAAGAAAGATATGGATCTAGTAATCTTTGTCATGTGAAAAGCCAGTTTTTCCGGCACCATTTATGAAAGAGGCCATCTTTCTTCCAACGAAGGTACTTAGCTCCTTGTCAAAGATAAGGCAGAAGAGTATATTTGGAGTTGTTTCTGCATCTTCTAATCTGTTCCAAGAAGACCTAATGCTGCGACTTCTCAAACTCTTTAAGGAAATTGAAAGGGGAGCAGTACTGCCAAATTAATTCTTGGAATCAGGCATTACTCTGATACTAAAACCAGAAAAAAAGAGAATCTCAGGCCAATCTCCCTAATGAACATAGAGGCAAAAATCCTCAATATACTGTCAAACAGAACTCACCAAATCATCAAGAAAGTTATACATTGTGGCCAAGAAGGATTTATCCCAGGGATGCAGGGATGGTTCAACATATGCAAATCAATAAATGTAATACACTATAATAATAGAGTCAAAGACAAAAACCATGTGATCATCTCAATAGATTCAGAAAAAGCATTTGACAAAGTCCAACATCCCATTCATGATAAAAACTCTACAGAAAATTGGAATAGATGGGTTTTTATCTCAATCTGATGAAAGCCATCTATGACAAACTAACAGCCAACCTCATACTAAATGAACAATAACTGAAAGATTTTAAAATCAAGAACAAGACAAGGTTGTCAACTATCACCACTGTTATTCAATATAGTTCTGGAAACATTAGCCAGAGCAGTTAGACAAGAGAAATAAATAAAAGGAATAAGTATAGGAAAGGAAGAAGTTAAATTATCATTATTTGTGAATGATGATAATCTACATAGAAGACCCCAAAACTCCACCAAAAGACTTCTAGATTTAATAATCAAATTCAGTAGTGTAGCTGGATACAAAGTAAACGCTCAGAAATCAATAGCATTCCTGTACATAAATAACAACTCACTGAGAGAGAAATTAGGGAAACAACTTTCACAATAGCATTCAAAAAAATGAAACACTTAGGAAGCATTCTAACGAAGGAAGTAAAAGACCTTTATATTGAAAATCACAATACTCTGAAAAAAGATGTAGAGGATATCAGGAAATGGATGTCAGAAATGTTCTTGTGTAGGAAGCACCAATATAGTGAAAATGGCCATACTTCCAAAATTCTTATACAGATTTAACGCAATCTCAATCAAATTACCAATAGCATACCTCACAGAATTGGAGAAAACAGTCCTAAAATTCATTTGGAAGTAGAAAAATCCTAGGGGAAAAAAAGCAATTCTGGACAACAAAGGCAAGGGAGGGGGTATCACAATCCCTGACTTGAAATTATACTACAAAGCTATTGTGATAAAAACAGCATGGTACTGCAAACATATTTTAACAGGTTGTGTTAAATTCCTTATTTCAGCCTTGGGACCCTCAGACCCAGCCCAGTTACAATGCGATATTAGTACAGAACTCAGACTGAAAGTGCATTGTTTGCTTTAATTATTTTCAATGGGAGCCTGCTTTCTTCATATACTCATTATGGGGATCTGGGCCAGAGCCCCCAGATAGTCAAGATAAAATGTATATTTTACTGGGGACCCAACCAGAAGGTACAAAACAGCAGAGATTAGCTATAGTAAAATTTATGATTGGGTTTAAGAAAGCTTATGGTTTTAGAAATAGTCCCCCAAAGGACCATTTACAAAGAAATAGAAATTTTGCATTTATTTTCTTCCCTGGCTTTGAGAAAGTTGTCAAGATAAGAGAAACACAAAAGACAGACAGGAGAAGAGGGGAGGAGAGCAGAAAAGGGGCTAGGAGGGTTAAAAAGAGAGAGAAGCACTAATTCTTCCCTAAATTTCAACCAGAGCTAAATAAATTTTCTGTCTTAGAAAGCTGAGTAATTTTCCTTGCAGGATTAATGCCAAGAATTTTGCTTTGAAAAAAGTGCCAGCCTACATATATATTTAATTTATAACTCGGGACTCAGAGCCCTGAACACCCAATTCAAAATGTTTCCTCTTACACTCCCCCTCCACCCTAACCCCTGCCTTTTGGCTGGCTTTATTTTTCCCCCAAGCCAGTTGGCACCAGCCATGGTGTCCATGTGTTTGTGCACTGTTGCTCTTGCCCTCTGGAACACAGCTCCTGGGGGCCAAGTGTGTTGTGACTGATTCACCCTCACCTGTGCCAGGTAGAGATGGACTTCAAGAAGTCTGAGCAGGGGAATGGCAAAGCCTGAAGCCTGGATGAGTGATTTCCCCCTCAAAGGCAGATGATGAGTAGCATTGACCAAACAGCTGTGGTCACTTTTTTCCCCCCAGGAAGTCTGAATCAAAGACACTTACTTATTCAAAAGTAATTCTCTCCTAAAATGACTTTTTGTGAAAACCTGTTTCAGGGCTTGATTCTCACTTTGTTAGTGGCATGGAGAATGAAGAGTCTATTTTCTCTTCCTTGATGTCAGGTTTTCTTCGTACAAAAATAAGAAACAAAGGTTCCAGATGGAGAGGCTCACATTGTCGGCAGATTTAGAAAAACTCCCCTGGAATCTGTATGGGTGATGCAGTTTGGTGCAGACTGACAAGTGAGTAATCTCCCATCTTATCACTTTAATTTCAGGCTTCAGAGATGCCCGGCTCTGTTTTCAAAGAGTTTTATTAAAAATTTGTGAGGAGGGAAAAGAAGTCTCTGTGTGCCTGTCTGGTTTCATTATCTCTGACAGAACGCACAAATAGAGCAGAGCCAACCAAGGGCTGGAGATGGCCAATCACGGAGCTGGATGAAGCGAAGGCCACTCAGCCTCCTGGTCCTGGCCACAGATGTCCTATCTGTCGGGATAGATCCTGAATGTGATCCTGAATCTCAGGACATAACGTAATGTGTATTTCTCAGTCACTCAACCATCAGCATCCTAGCCACAAGATGCACACCTATTAATCCCCAACTTTTAACGAGTTCCACTTTCTACAACTTCTTGTTCCTAGCACTAGCAAAACTTCATTCTCTGATCATCTTTCCTGCACCACCAATCAAGCATCAGGCTGCTGACAGTTTCTCAGCTTGCTTTGATACACAGTTGGGATCCAGCATTCCAAGAAGGCGTTCTGGTTGCAAATCAGACACTGTTTGAATGGTGCAGGGCCTCATCATATTCCTAAAGGCAGGGATTTTCAGCTGATAGCACAGCTGAAATGACCACTGCTTGGAAAGGGCAGATGGGCTCTCCTGTCCCATCAGGAGGAACAGCAGGTCATGTGACGGAGGTCCATTCAGCCAGACAATCTACCCCCTCCCATCGTAGTTTTCTCGTTGCTGAGAGGGGTGTCCACCCCAAAGAGTGGACCTGCTGAAAGATGTCACATGGAATTTTGTAAGGAGCTGGGATGGAAAAAAGGGGTGGGAGGGAGTATGCTGGAGATATAGAATAGGCAATCTGGAATGGAAAGTCAAAAGTAAAGAGCCCAGACCAGCCATCTGGATTCAAACCCAGATTACTTACTGGCTCCACCCCAAGCTTCTCAACCCTGGGGAAATGTTAGGATCAACTAAGAGCTTTTTAAAAATATTGATGCCTGGGCATAACCTCCGGAATGATAAAAATAGAGTCAAATCAGAATCTCTGCTACCACCTTAAAGTTCTAGTAGAATGTGTGAAGTTGCATGAGTTGGTATATACAAAAGTAGGGAAAAATCTTAAAAGCAGAAAATGCCAAGCTGATTTTACAGGATGTGTTTCTGTGGTTCCCCTGACACCATACTCTGGCCCTGAGAGGTATGAGATTGACTTTGCCAAAATCCAAGTGCTCTCAGCTGAAGACAAAGTTAGAGCTGGGGTGACCCTGGGCAGGGAGGGCCACCCTCACACTCCTCAGGCTCCAGGGTTCCACAGCTGCCTTGGGCTCTGTGGAAACTCCCAGTACTTTCAAGACAATAGAAAATACCTTGCCTTAGTCCTAGAAGCATTGTTCTCTGATTCTTCCTTATGATTACACCTACCACTGATGATAAGATTTCCCCTTTCCTTCCACCAAACCCTTCTACCTATCTAAGAACTTTGTCACTATCTAACCTTACTTGCTGTCTTACTCACAAGAAAAAAGAAGGGGGTTATGTTTTAGGGTCTGTGTTGAACTTGGCAATGATACTGACCTTCCTCAAGGAATCTGTCCTGTCCAGTAAGGTTGTTCAGAGCACTATCTGTGTGGCTATGGGTGACAGCCCTGACCCAAGGACCTTCGGGAGGCTGTGGACTAGATAAGCATGCCACAGGCAGGAAAATGCCAGTGACGGAATTAATAAACACACACACACACACACACACACACACACACACACACACAGAGTGGCTATCAGCTTGGCAAAGAAAGAAAAACAGCAGCAAGAAAAAAAACAGCAGAATGACCCATTTTAACCTAGACAGGGATCAAATGGCTCCATGTAAACTGTGATTTTCACTGCTTCTTTCTCAGCCCTAGAAATTATGCTTTTCTTTGAAGAGCTGATGTAGCAGTCCAAATGATACATTCAGTACTGGAAGACAGTGTTCTGTTTCTCTGTAGGATGGTAGTAGACTGGATACACAGCCTAGTGTCTAATTCTCAAGTTATATAATTAGTAATTGTACATCACACAGTTTTTTCAATGCCCTGCTACAAGATAGCATCTTACAGGAGGCAAAGCTGAAGTTGTTCTGGAAGTTTAAAATGTTTCAGTGCAAGGGCTTTTTTAGCCCCAAGTCATTGTTATTTGTTTACTTCATTTTTTTTATCAGTATTTGATAACAGCTAAGAGAATATTGCTCTAGAAGCTTGGGAGTTGGAGAATGGGAGGAAGGAGGGTAATGGCATTGAGGTTGAGTCTCAGAACTACAGCTCTTTTCAGCTCCTGAGAAACCTTTCTAAAAGGTATTTTCTTCAGAAAACACTTAGTGATTAAATTTTCTGTCTCTAATTTTCAGGAGACCCCAGTATATGTCACAGTCTGCTGTTTAGTGAATAGCCTTGTGAAGGGCAGGGCAGGCCAAATGAGAAAAGAGACCAAATTACATTAGTTAGAAGGCACTAAATCAGTAACAGGGTAAGCCAGCCAATTCCCTTTTCTCCTTTTGGTCCTTCAGTTATGTAATTATTATTTCTTCTCCTCAGGCCCAATATACCTTTTCCCAAAACATGTAATCTTGCAGCTCACTTAATAAGGCTGTGGCTCAGATCTCTAATCTTCCTGAAAGCTGGTTTAGCTAACTGACCACTTTAGGAGACTCACATGTATGCCACTGCAGGTCATAATTAGGAACAGACCTGGGCCCAGACTGGAGTCTGTTTTCAAATGTTACTTCCCATGAACACAGGGAAATTCCTCCTTTGGCAAAAGTCATCTTGGCAAAGCTAACGGTTGAGCTATTGTTTTCTTAAGAGGCATTTTATCTCCTCTCTGGCAAGGAAGAAGGAGTCTCTATCAGAGAGGACTGTCAGGCCCCTCCCTTCACTCCCCCCACCCCAGACTGGAACTTGCTGTCCACCTCTTCCCTGCTGAGGCTGCCCTTTCTCTTCAGCAACACAGAAGGGGAAAACAGTATCTACTCACATGTCTTTGAGAGTTAGAAAAGCAGTGTTGGCAACTGCAACCAAAATGGGCAGTCTGCATCTAACGGTGCAGCCTGGCCTCACACGAGAGAATTCAGGCCAATTCTCATGTTTCCGAAACACCTCTGGGAGCCAAGTGCTTGGCCTCTCAGACCAAAGAGGCAAACACTGCAGTTCTCAACTCTAGGCAGCTTTTAAACGGCTCTTATGAGTGTTTTGGTTACATAAGACCAGCACTTCACAGATCTCTCCTCCCTTCTTGGTCTAGTCTCTGAGATTTTGGGCTATGCACAAAAGACTCCATCCTCTAGCTCTGTCAGTGGATGTGATCTGGGCCTAAATGCTGAATAATGGTCATTAACATTTAATAGCACCAAGCAATGTACAAGTTGCTTTTACATCCACTGTAAAATGAGGAAGAGATGAATGTAAAATTATGTGATTTTTAAGAGGCTCAAGTGACCTGCCATTGCTGAGGAAAAGGAAAATTGGAACTCTCCGTGGGTGTCATAGGGTGAGCTGCACTTTCTTGAAGAAATTTCCAAACATCTATACTTAGAACCACATTCCTTCCGGATTTTCTAAAGCAGTTCGAACTTCTATTAATTTCTTCTTGTTACCATAATACTATCATACTTGTCATAGCATTACCTTGTATCTGGTTTAAGCGAGCATAATTAAAACTTACAGCTATTTTTAGTCCTGGCCTCTTAAACATAAAATGAGAGGTCCTAGGTCATTCTCAATTACTGAGGATGCACATATACTATAAAAAATGCTACTTCAAGGTTATAAAAGTTGTGATGATTCACATATCAGCAGTTAACAATGTAATAGTTACCTCTCCACCAGTGCCATGTAATAGAACTGTGCTATGGACATGAAACTGATATAATTGTGTGGGTACACACACATATACACAGACACCTTTGGATGATGTGGTTAGTTGTTGAACCAGAAGCGTTAAGATATGTAAACATCTTTTGGTCCTTTCCTTGCAACTCCTTATTTCTGGCTAAAAGTTCATCCAGAGATCACATTACATCTCTGTAGGAGAGAAGGCTTAGGACAGAGATGCCAAATGCCCTCTGGCCTCCAAGTAGGAAGCCTTGGGGTGAATGCTAATAATCCACCCCAAAGATTAGCCCCAGTCCTGAGTCAGCTGTCCTGCCTACAAGGACAAGCACATTCACAGGAAGAGGGGCCTAAGCTCTGTAGTTTTCCAGCCTTGCTTTGGGGCTCACGGTCAGGAAGAGCTGGGGAAACTCCGGCAGCCTGGAAACAATTTTCAGGCTGAAATATTTTTAAAACTAACTGTAGAGTTGTTGGATCTCCCAACAGGAGAGCCTTTCCAAGGTAGCTTTAAAGGGAGCAGCATGTAAAACTCCAACAGAGTTGGCTTTCAAAAGCACCCTGCCTTCCCACCTGCCATTGATGTGGGCTTCCTGTGGCAGACAAGACAGCCAACTGCTGGCTTCGGAGAGAACTGAAGTATTTCCCAATCCCACTTGAAGAACATTTGTTACAGGCAAAATGAGATCTCGCAGAGCCATCATGGATTTTTTTACATATTAAAGTATTTATTCCACTCAACTCCAGAGAAGATTTTATTTTTTCCCTCTTTTTTGCGGATAAACAAACTGAGGCTTAAAAACCAGCTCTGCACAAGATGTTAATTGTAAATTTGAGGGAGGTTCTATTTTTTGTTTTTTGTTTTGGTTTTGGTGTTTGAGACAGGGTCTCTCTGTGTAATTCAGGCTGGCCCCAAACTCACAGAGATCCTCCAGCCTCAGCCTCCCAAGTGCTGAGATTATAGGTGTGTTCCACCATGCCCAGCTTGTGGAGGTTTTTAAACACAGCCATGGGAAGTTTTATTTATAAATGTATCAGAATTTGCAATCTGTGTCTCACAGGCCCTATTCTTGAGAATTATGAAGTTATGGAAAAGAGCTTTCCTACTGAAACAAAGACAAAGCATATAATATGGCAAGAGGTTAGAGATAAGATGTAGCCATTCATGTAGAGTGGACCCTTGACTTACAACCTCGATTTGTTCCTGAAGGCTGGTTGTAACTCATGTTGGTCAGTGAAGGGTCAGGCTCCTCTACACAGCCCTCAAAATCTCTCTCCTTATACAGGCAGATCTGAGGGTCCTTAGAGAGACATTGGCCCAGGATTTCTCAAATAACCTACATAGGAAAGGATGTTGTAATGTTCCTTCCAGAGCTCTGTAAGGGTTAAATCTATCCTAGACCATCTGGAAGCACAAGTGACCAGCATTCAGGTCATAACTCAAGACTTTGTTAGTTAAGTTGAAACTAAAATTCCAGTCCTAACCCAAGTTGTTCATATGTCAGGCCAGTTGTAACTCAGGGCCCACTGTATGCTCCTTCTCTTCCATCACCCCTCCACAAAAGCAGGCTTCCTGCACTATCTTGTCTCCATTGTGAATGCAGCACTCTGCTTGTCAACAGCTGTCCAGGGTATGGGTCACTTTATTAGGCAAAGCCTTGGGCCAACTGTACAACTTACCCCTAACCTCATGTTTATTTTAGTAATTAATACATGAAGTGGAAAGTACAGGATACTGAGGTTTAAGTACTGCTTCAGATGGACTGCAGAAGATATCATCAAATAGTCTGAATAATGAACATGGCATTGACCATGCAGCCTGTGTCTGAGCTTTCACACATCTGCCTGTTCATGACATTGAGGGGCAAAAATATGGCCATTAACGATGATAATGGCTTTTATAGAGCACTCATTACATGCCACACACAATGTTAATTTTTTTCTTTTACATATTAAACTTTTTATGCTGCTCGGCTCCTGAGAAGTTGCCATTTTTCCCCTTCTTTTTGCAAGTAAACAAACTGAAGCTTAAAAAGGACAAGTGATTTATCCAAGGTCACACAGCTTGCATCAGTGAATTTAGGCTTCAGATTGACTCTAACTCGAAAGACCAAGATGACACAAAGAGAAATGTGTGCCGAAATTCTCATATGCACCCATTCCTGTCATTCCAGACGTAACATAGTCTTCATAACATAACATAGTTTTCATAATCCCACTAAGACTGCAAATTCCTTGAGGTCAAAGACTGAGTTTTCTACTTTGTGTTTTTCAAAGTACCTGGTACATCAATTTGCACAAAACAGGCAATTAATAAACGTATACATTAATAAGTCTAAAAGAGGTGCATACAATTAGTAATTACCAAATAAGTTTTTTAAAATGAGCCTATTTTTTTTCAAAAACAAAAAAGGATGAAGAATTTTCTTCCTTGTTTCCCAGAGTATGCATCATTTTTAAAGGGCAAATTCCAGGTCTATTTCAAGCTCCAAAGGAAGGGCATATCGCAGTCAGGTTAATTAACTTTCGAAATAACTATGTTGAAAATGAGGAGGACAGTGGAAGTCACCAACAGAATCCTAAATGTGTCAGTGAGCAATGATTCCCACAGAGCTCCAATGTAAATCAAGCTTGGCTCCCCAAATGCCCAGATTCATACAACTACAGAGGCTTGTCCCTTTAATCCTCTCATGCTCTCCCTGGGGCTTATAAACCTCTCCAAGTAACTAGAGGGTCGGAGCCACTCAGCCCTGCTGCACATGTGAGCAGAAGAGGGCTGTGTTTAATCAGAAGTGAGTAAAATAAGTCACAAAATCCCTTAAGCAAAGACCCTAGGGCAGAAATGCAAGAGATCAAGGTACCTGAAAGTTTATGGATTCCAATCAGGTTGGAAAAGCATAGCCTCAAAGAAAGCCTAGTGTTAAGAGCCATGCTATTTTCCTCCCAAAAGGGGTGTGTTCTTTACACTGCACCTTTTTGAGAAGTGAGGCCCACATATATGCACATAGGTGCACCTGGGTCCAAATACCCTGACAGTACTCAAGTCCCTCTTTCCATCCTTATCCAAGTACACAGCTGCAATTCTCCCAGCAGGCCTGGGTTCCTGCCCTGCATCTCTCTTCCTGTGGGAGGAAAATAATATCAATACATTAAGATGAATACTAAGGCTGTCTTCTAATAATTCAACAATACCTGTCACCTAGATTTTGGTCTTCTTCATTCATATACATTAGTAATATGTATCGTCTTTTAAGACATATTCCTACAAAAGAGGGATTTTTCTTTTAATATTTGTCTGGGACCATGTCTGACTACAATCTGTAGCCAAAGGCTACAGCCTTTGAATATTGTGTTGCTCCCAGACCTGTGTTCAATTCAGCAGAGCCACAGTCAGCAGTAGTGCTCAACTGTCCTCATGGCCCAGGAGAGGGAGGGCCAACATGGATCCCAGGCTTCTTCCACTGAAACATGAAACACTGCCATGAGTGGCCTGGCACTGTGTCTGCTGCTTTAAAAATGAAAGTTATTTGCTTCTAATTCTAGTTACCATGTGTTGGTAACCTTTACTCCTATCCATATGTCAACTTGAAACTATCACCGTAGACTTTGGGTCTCCCTGAATTTTTATGACAGACCAGCTATCAGCTTCTCAGAATGGTTTGAATCACAAGGGCCATTGTCTCAAGCCGCTCCTCACCACAAGCATAACCAACTTTGTTAAATGGCTACAGTTGTGTGCCCCTTCCAGAGTTCCACGGTGAGGGGCAAGAAAGGTCAGAAATTAAAATGTAAGGACTTAATAAACCCACAGATTTTATTATAACCTTTGGACTATAACTGGGTAGCTTGAAAAAAACTGTGCACGCTATCAAAGAAAGAAAATGGAAAAAACAAAATAGAATTTGCTTAATATTTTTGGATAACAATGATACAGCAGAAAAGGGAAAACCTTACTTAAGAAGTTGTAAACCTATGAAAATTTAAAAACTTCTGAGGATAGGTAATATTTTATAACACTATCTCCAAGAGGAAATGAAATGCTAAGCAATATAATAATGACATGTGTTGGATATCAATATTGCAGATCTAGATATAAAGCAGGATTCAATTACAAATATTCAGTTCTGGTAGTAGGCATCATAGTCAGAGCCATGGAAGACATTTTTGAAATTTAGTGTCCACATAGATAAAAGCTCCTCATTGTCTAGCCAGTTGCTCATACTTCTTCTTCATTATTTTTGGTTTCCAAGAAAATTATCAAAATATGAGTTTGCTTTTTATTTTAGTTAGGGTTCTTTAAAGAGATAGTCCAACAGGATATATATAGAGAGATATATAAGAAGGGAATGAGCTCATTTGGTGATGAAGGCCAAGAAGTGCTACAACAGGCTGTCTGTAAGCTCAAGAACCAAGGAAGCTCGTAGCATGCCTCAGCCCAAGTCTGAAGTCTTCAGAACAAAGAAGCTGATGGTATAATTCTCATTCTGAAGTCCTCAAAATTCTGGTTTCCTCTAGTGCAAATGTTGGAGTGCAAAGGCTGGGGAACCCGGAGCTCTGGTATCCAAGAACAGGGAAAGCATGGCAGCCGGGCTGTAGAAGAAAGAGCAAGAAGTCATCTTTCCACTTAGTAGGGCTACTAGCTGATCAATTGCTGTCTGCCTACACAGATGGCGATCTTCCCTATTTAGTCACATGCCAATCTCCTCTGGAAACACCTTCATGGACATGCCTGGGGCAGCTCAGTCTTTCTAATCAAATGCCAGCTACTCAAGTTTCCTTTTCAACAGGAGAGATGGGCTTGATGCGTGCTGAAGCATTGAGAATAATTTATGCTTTACCAGCTATCTGGGTGTCCCTTGATTTAGTCAAGTTAACATGCAAAATCAACCATCCTACTCTGGCACAATGGAAGGTGGGACCTCAGGAGCCTAGATTTGATGGGACAGGATTGGGAGAAAGGAGGAGCTAAACCAATTTATCCTTCATGGGCAGCTGAAGAGTCGGAGGTGTAATGTGGAAAGGAGATGCAATATTCCTGTGTGATTCATCTGCCCTGGTGCAGAGGGGTCCACAGAGACATCCAGAAATCAGATAACAACAAAACTTCACAGGAAGTGGCCCCACATTTCTAAGCATAAAGCAAAACAGTAAAACATAGAATTTTGTAGAGCATTTGCTAGGCTCTGTGCTAAGAGCTTCACAGATGTTATTTTGCGGAATCCTCAAAACCAGCCAATAAGACATTATCATTTTACTACATGGATAAACTTACATTTGGAAATGATACCATCACTCTCATTTGTCAAGAAGGAATATGGAAAATAGCTGTTGTTTTTTTTTCTAGGGAGTCTTATTCTTTAACCTCCATCCTACCCCTTCCTTACTGAATACCTGCTATTGTTGGGCCAGAGTGCTGAAGGAAGGCCCAGTCAGGCAAGATTCCCAAAGAAAAAGAACATGCCTGTAGCAGACATTACAAAGCAGGAACCAAACTTTAATTTCCAGCACATAACCTATAGTAGTTTTTTTATCAGCTTACTAAGACAAAACATTCTGGGCAATCTTGCAGGCAGTGTGTTCAGGTATGGTTGTCTATGCTGATTCATTAATATATAATGAAGCTCCATCATGCGCCTGCACTAAATGATGAGATTATGTCCTCAGGTGCTCTCAGGCACCCTGAGATGCCTGGACTTTGACACATTTCCCAGTAGCCTCCTACAGATACAGAGACAAAAATAGATACTATTATTCGTAGTTAATTGTGGTAATTTATTGACCTTTGGTTGTTTAGGAACTTAGACTTTGACTAATCAACATTTGACATCTCTCAACTGTAATTATCAATGTAAAAGGGGATATAACTTAAAAATTCCCAGACAAATGAAAAGGAATTATGTGGTTTAAAAGATCAGGGAGAAGTGCTCTTTCCTTCCAAAAGTGAATCAAAAAGCATATAGCACCAATTGTTACTCAAAACCACCATATTACCAAGAAGAGAATTTACTTTAGGTTGAACTATTCTTTGTAGATGGCTATGCAGAAAGACAGAAAGGACCTACGACATTGATGACATAATTATTAGGATGAATAAAACATGAGGCTACCTTGCCTCTAGACTCCATTTCATTTGAATCCACAAATATCCTCACCATTTAAATACCTATTAATATATACCCTAGAAGTCTAAGTCAGAGAGGGAAAAGAGAACCAATCAGAACCCCCAGAGGTGATCTCAGGCATGTGCGGGAATCCTAAACTGGCCTTTTCATAGATGAGAAAGGCAAAGTCCACCAAGGTTAAGCAACTTGCCTTAGGTCACACAGTTGGCACTTGATAAGGCTGGAACTTGTACCTAGGACTGTCTGACATCAAAGCTCAGATGCTTCCCAGTACATTCAATGGAAACATTGGCCAGCAGTGGAAGGTATGTAGATCATATTGCAGTCACATGTAAAAGTGAGGCAAGGAATTCCCAGAGGGTAAAGTCTGATAAGTAATCTGGTTGTCAGAGCAGAACAAGTGTGGCAGCAAGGAACTTATATCATGGTCGGGAACAGCCCCTTTGTCCCTAGGCCAGAGTGGCAGGAGAAGAGAAATGCTGACTCATAGGGCAATCCCCAGCACATTTGAGCCTGGGTAAAAGGTGAAAGCGTGACTTTCAGGCTCTCCCTGCAGGTGTGTGAGAGGCTCCTGGCAACTTGTCTGCCTGGTCAGGACAGCTCAGCCACCAATGAGGAGAATGTACAACAGCTCAACTGAAAGTTTTGAGAAGACAGAAGATGGTAAAATAAAATGAAATAAAATAAAATCAAGGAAATAAAACAGGAAGAGAAGAATCCACAGATACTAGGAACACGATCACTATACATATAACAAAGTGAGTTCATCTGGATCAGCCAGTGCTATACAAGATTTTAGTATCTCTGTCTAGTGAATATTAAAAAATTAGTACATGTTTGTTATATATAATGAATAATTTATCTCAATGCCTAATAAATTTTTATACATAAAATAATATTTTCCAAAAAGTGCTTACCAATCTGTCTTGAGCGCTTGCTCAAAATTTACACTTGTATCTGAAAACTCAAAATTTGGTGATACCTGACTACATTTCTCAGTCTCCACCTGTTCCAGAGCAAGCACACTTGGCTGCCTGACACAGAACCCTGAACTATTTTGAGGGCTGCCACTGACGGTTTTCTCTCAAATGATGTGGTATACAAACTTGCCTGATTCTGCTGGCCCTTTTCCACAATTCATCTAAGCCTTTTTTCTTTTATTTTTTAAGAGTAGGAAAAATTTATTGAGAGAAAGAAAGCTTCTGTCTAAGAGAGACAGAAGGGGAACTGGAAAGTGGGTTGCCCGCCCACTCAACTTCTCAAAGGTGTTTTATAGGACAAAGCCATGAGGTGAGGTGGATTCAAGGTGGGACAAAACTATAGCCAACTAGTAAGATTATAAGTACAGTCACTTAGGTAATATTTGATCCAATGAGAAATCACAAGGTGGACAAAACTATGAGCAACTATATGTGTACCCATGTTCATAGCGGCACAGTTTGTAATAGCTAAAACTTGGAAACAGCCCAAATGCCCATCAACTGGAAACTGGATAAAGAAAATTTGTTGTTTTTTTAAATAAAATGGAGTACTACTCAGTCATAGAGAATTAGAAATTAGAGACATTTATAGCTAAATGGATGCACACTGAGTGATACTCTTCAGTGAAATAAATGGGACAGACATGTGTAATACTGAATAGTTTCTCTGGTGTGAGAAACTGAAAGTGTAAATAAGGATCAAAAGGTATAATAGGCAATGTGAAATAGGAAGAAAAGGGGCAAAGGGGAAGGGGAAGTAAATGAGGTTGGGGAAAGGAAAGAAGGGAGTGGAATTAATACGAGAAAAAAGAAAAAATGGAAACAAACTCTCTAAAAAGGGAGGAGTGAAGGGGTTGAAGGGAGGGCAGGGGAATGGGGAAAAATAATAACCAAGGTATATTACGTAAAGGTACACATAATAGGTGTTTCAAGATATTTAATTAATCAACATTTACTTGGCACTTACTATTTGACAGAATTGCTCTGCTTCACCAGCAATTCACAGAGCAGTTTAGGTCAAGGAACACTTTAGAGAGGAGGATACTGAGGTTCATGGGTGGTGATTAATTTTCTGAAGTACACATATCTTGTTAGAAGCAGAGTTGGGATTATGCTTCAGTCTGGCTCTGTAATCTGAGCTCTTTCTTGCTCCATTTACTGAAAAATAAATGAACACTTGATAGTTGTATTCTCTGTGTCAATACTTCAAATATGTGAGGTGGCTGCTGAATTTCTAAACAATAAATTTCCAAGTCCTCCAAAAGCTCAAGCCATATCATACTTTAATAGACAAAGCAAGAGAGAATACAGTTTTAGAGTATGTTTTAGTTACTTTTCTCATTGCTGAGACAAAATACCTGACACCCAAAGTTAAAGGAGGAAAGGTATATTTCAGCTTACAGTTTGTAGAAGTTTCAGTCCATAATTGGCTGGCTCCAAAGCAAGGTAGCATGTCAGAGGGGTGTTACAGAGGAGGAAAAGTCCATGGAAAAGCAGGGCAGGCAGAAGGCAGCCAGGAGTGACATAGCAAAGCAGAATTTTCTTTTCCTCATAGTCCATTCAGGCTACCTGCATTTTGGGTGGTATGATCCATACTCAGGATGGGCTACCCTTAATCCCAGCATCACGTCCTTAATTTCAGCATCAGATATATTAATCCAGCCACCTTCAAAACTCCCCACCTATGACTGCATGAGGCCTTGGGGGAACATCTAGATGCAAGCCATAACTCAGTACTTTCTATTTTTTTCTACCTAATCGCACTTATTTCCAGATACCACCAGGATGGTAAGGTATTTGAAAACCACTTACTATCAAGAGAGATTGAAGAATCTAGACATTTGCAACCTAGAGAAAAAAAACCAAAACATAGATGTTTTGTATGATATTCACAAATTCAGAGAGAGCAAAAAAAATTCTTTTTCACGTACCTAAGTCTTTGGAATGGTAAAAAAACCCCACACACTTTCTAGAAGATTCAAGAAATTATCTGTGTTAGGCAGGGCCCTTCAAAAAGTAGATGCCAAGATGGAATTATATATGCCAGGTCTTCATGGGGAAAATGCAAATGTGGATAGAAATAGGAAGAGAGCTAGGAAGGCTTGAAGAGTAGTCAGACCCGATGCAACTCTGAAAAAGTGAAGAAAAAAGCAAAGCGTTTGGGTAGAAATGTTTTATACTGTCCAGTTGCAGTAGAGTCTTAGGAAAATCTTTTAGCTAAAATCAGCTAACATGGCTGTTGTGTTTCTCAGAAACTAGTCTGAGTTAATAACCCTTAGGGATCACAAACTTGGGGATAAATTTGAAAGTGCAGCATCAATTGTGCAGGTATAATAGGAAGTGTTCTGGGTACATTTTCATGACAGCTACTTCTCACAACTCATTGATCCATTATTAAATCAATTCTTGTAAAAGGGGATTAAGGGCACTGATTGGCTGAGGCCTGGATTCTCAGATCAATCACTCTGGCAAAGAGTATGGGATTTCTCAGAGCCCCATTAAGTCCATTATCTGGGTCAGTTCCCCTGCAACGTGTGGGCTGTGGCAGAGGAAAGGCTGATACCTAAATAAACATGTAGGCATCCTTAGGAAAGTTAGAAGGAAATCTATCTGATAGAATCCAATCTGTCTGGCAGCAAAACCTATGCTTGTTTCTCTGTAATACATCATCTCTTAAAATCTGTGGTGATCAAGGTTTGAAAAGTCATAGTTTTGGGGGTGGGAGGATGCGAATCAAATTCTATGCTACTGAAGGCATCTTGTTATTTATGACATATGTGTTGCCAGCTGTCTTAGTTACTTTTCTCTCATTGCTGAGACAAAATACTTGACACTGAAAATTAAAGAGGAAAGAGTTTATTTAGCTCACAGTCTGTAGAGGTTTCAGTCCATAATCAGCTGGCAGAGTGGCACGTGGCAGAGGGGTGTCACAGAGGAGAAACAGTTCATGGTGCCCACATGGTGATAGCGATACAACAAGGGACCTTAACGGTGTCTTCCTGCCCTTTTTATCTTATCCAAACTACCTGGAGGGTGGTGCCAAACCAATCAGTGTACTAGTTTAGTAATCATACACACTTACTCCCAATGCCACACACTGTAGATTCAGCCACCTCTGAAAAAGCCCTATGACCACATGAGCTTTGGAGGGATATTTAGACACAAACCATAATACCAGCCTAGTTTTAAATCATTGCATAAGTTGTTGATGAACTGACGTGTTCTAGTAGAAATATAATAATTATAAGTGCTAATAATTACTGAGCAATACTCACATGCAGACATTGTGCTGTATATGTATATACATTGAATGCCCTAAACACACTATTTAGATTGTCTAGGACACTAAAGGCTGGGGGGGGGGGGTTAAGAAACTTCCCTGAGAACACAGGTAGGTAAGTGACTGATTGATTGTAAAATTATAACATTTCTTCTTCCTTCCATTTTTACCATGACTATCTCCTCTCCAGGTTGGTCCAATAAAGCTTTTCGGGTTTTTTTCAGGACATATTCTCTTGTAGGTGAGAATGAGAGAGGCTTGTGTTCCTCTAGGCACTATACTGTGGCACTTCACCAACACTAGCTTGAGATGACAAGTGAAGCTTGAGGCTGGCATGATGACAACTGGAATGGAGGGTTGTCCACAATGGCCAGTAATTGCAGGTAGCCAAATACAGTGCAGAGGTTTGGAATTACAGCATTTGATTGACTTTAAAGAGAACTATTTAATGTATCCACTTTGGTTGCCTAGTTTTGTGCTGATACACACACACACACACACACATCAAGATCATGTATGTTAGGGAGCCAATAGAAAGACAGACAAGGACTAAAATGATGAGGGACATGGAGAGACTGTCAAAGGTGATTCCAATGACAACCAAGTTGATTACAGTAATCTTTACTGTGGATGTGGCCTTCTTTAAAGAATACAAATTGACAATGCTGATAAATGAAGGGGTGATTGTGTTTTGAAAAGCCATAATGAATGTACAAAAGCATTCACTGTAAGAATCCCATCAATATCATTTAAATGCATTTAAAATGAAATTCATTACATATAATATCATTTACTGTGTTTTAAAGAGTAAAACCATGGTTAAGAGCTGTTCATATGCATGTTCTTTGAATAAATATAATTAAGATAAGATTGATAAAAATCTAATTTCATCTATCTATATGTAATATGCATGAAGGTTTTACTATCTTCAAGGCACTTTACTACTTTATTTTAATACATTGACTGTGTAGATCTGGAATGATGCACAGATTCTGTACTCCTACCAAGTTCCTACACAACACTGAGTAGCAAAGTTTTCTAGAAACTCAAGCAGGAACTAAAAATGATAATACATTGAGTCTCATGGCCCCAAACCACTGCATCATGAGACTGCAGAGGTTGCCACCACCAGCTAGTGAGCAGGTCTACCCTACCATGAGTATTACCGTGAGCACTAGCTGCTACAGTATCTTGGCTTCCACTGCTACAGCTGGCCACTGGGTGCTGTAGTCCCCATGCCCATTTGCAGAATTTGATCCATTCTTTAACCCTTGGTTGGCCAAGCCAAGGTAGCACACCAGCACTTTATTCCCTGGAGAGTTCAGAAGAACTGATATGCTCCTTTCTGCTTCTGTAATGAAAGACAGACCCTGCTTCCCCCATGACTTACTGCAGGAGAAATTTCTCATACCTAGGAAAAAATATCAGCAGCTGGACAGTAAAAAAACAATAAAAGTGTACTATATGAATTATGTGAGCTTATATATAAAATATTACTTAATGATGTATCCCACTTTTATATGATCCACTAGGCAAATTCCCAGGAGCCTGGGCAGCCACAAGACTTTTGCTTTGATCACACCATACTTTTCCCCAACTTCAATGGGAGAAAGGGCTCTCTCATGTTACTTGCAGTGTTCATTTGACCCATTTTTTATTTGCAGTATAAAACATTCCACATTCCAATTTTCATTTTGCTTTATCTTATTTTCCTTTGAACTACAAAGTTTTCTTGTTTGAGGATGTTTTTCTCTAAATTTAGTTTATGAGAGCCAATGAATTCCCAAGGTGTTTAGTTCATTCTCATGATGAAATTTCCAGGGAAATTTCTCCAATATTAAAAAGTAAAGGTAAATCTTATGTTGTGGTTAAGAAGAATGAGAAATGTCAACGTATACCCGTTTGTTTTCCTTCTAGA